>NW_022170596.1:8012736-8445980 GCF_008802855.1 Photinus pyralis
TTAGTGATGTGGATTGTAAAATAACGATTTGTAAGTTACATAAAAACGGTTATATTACGCGTAACTTACAAGAGGTCGGTTTTTTTATGTAATTTATGTCTTTTATGAAATTTACGTAACTTACGTTTTTTATTTAAAAAACCGTAATTTTTGTAAGTTACATAAATGTAATACCTATTTGATACATTTTGATCGGTACTACCACAGACCATCAACGTACTACCAACGTAAACGATTCACCGTTGAATTTAGTTTGGTTTAATGAAGATGATACAGCCTAATTCGCGATCTGGAACTTCTTCCTCCAAACGACGCGTGATGGCGAAATACCTACTGCTTGGGTATTTTATTTAATACACCAAAATATATAATTTAACAAGTGTTTTTATTTTCAAACACTCACAAAATTCAAAAAGGTTTATGGAATATTAAAAAAACATAAATAACAGGTAATTTTACAAAAATATTTGTAAATTACGTAAAAAACATAAATTACTGGTAATTTTACTGTAAAATTACGGTTTTTTTTTAAATGGTAAGTTACATAAATTACATAAAATGCCATAAAAAAACATAAACAATTGGTAATTTTACACATAATATTACGCACTTTAGAAAAACGTGTAATTTCACATCACTAACTGCTATCGGCACTATACCAATTGGCAATATCAACTTTTTCTTCAGTTGAATACACCGCACACGAACGAATGTAAAACTACCAGGACAATAATATTTTAATTAAATAATATGACAACCAGATCTTCATATGTTGTAAGAAGTTACTGGTTGGTTACATAAAATTAGGCGTCCACCAAAAGAGATTTTGTCATTTAAAAGTAGACATATGGAAAAACAGTACACACAAATCCCTACTTCTTAATAAATATCACTGTAGGTTACTATCCTCGCCAATAAAAAAATCACTCCAAATTTCGATTTTGAGATTTCACCAGATCCTTACGTTTCAAGGGCACAGGAGTGTTTTTAAAAAAAGTCCGTATGTACGTTAGGTACGAGTGCGCGTGGCATGATTCTTGTAAACAAGGTTCAGCCGAAACTACCCCACCGATTTGGTTAAAATGTGAAACATGTTTCTTTAAATGATCTCGAGGGCTGAAAAGTTTGTGGAAACGATTTGAAAATGGCAAATGCCTTTTTCGCAATAAAATCTATATTTATTGCATTACGTATAACTTTGTAAGGAGCAGAAATGGGACTATTGGAGGAGTACCATTCCCGCCAGCATCCCATCCCTAACTTTATTTATCTTTACATTCTCATTCTCTGGCTGGAGAATCTGGTACACCTGGGCACCTCGCTTCCGGCATTCCGGTAGTCAGGGGTATCGCAGGATTCCTTTTTTAGCGCATTTTTTATGAAAAAGTTACACCTACGTGAATTCCGTCCGTCCGTCCGTTTGAGGGTTTGAGATCCCAGCACTTCGTCCGCGGAGAAGGTTGCGGTTCTTTTATTTAATCAGTTTCAATTCGTAGGGTAAGCGGATAGCAAAAAGGATGTCGAATTAGTTTCCATTGCTAGGCAAGATCATATCAAAGAGGACGATACTGTGTCGGGGTTGTTATGAAAGGAATTGTATCCAAGATTAACCCTCATATCAGAAGTGAGTTTCATCAAAAAAGGGGCAAAAGTGACAAATCTACAATAGGGTGTTGATCTGTTGGACAACACTTCTGATGAGACAGGGGTAGGCGTCTTCTCTGACCGACTGGTTGTAGGTGAACTTACACCTTACCACCCGACGTAAAATTCGGAAAAGTTTGTGGGGTCGTCGAGATGGGGGCTTTTACTGTTTAAAACCCTTGAACGCGCCGGCGGAATTGAGACCTTCGTAACCGGAAGGACAACGTATCCCTCCAAGATTTTTTATTTACGAAGTTGCTATAGAACGACGAGTTCCTATCGCCGATAAAACCTGTCTGGGGCTTTTTTCAGTCTAGTGGCATGTAATTCTGTGAACTTTGTTTGAGATTTGTTTTGAGTGCTCGCGTTTATTAATAAGAAAGGATTTAGACTGTGTGAAAGTTGGCATACTTGGTACGCTCTTCAGAATTGTATACCCAAACAAAGCTGCGTGATTTTTATTCGAATACGATATCGGTCACATTAAAGCACGAACCTGGTCTGCAAGGCGTGGATAACCGCCACCTGAAATACCAATCGGCGAGGGATTCAACATTAACGAATTTCAAGAGCAATAAAAATGCCTGTATGTTTATCACTTACATTTTATTCGAATTATCAATAAACAACTGAACTGCGTATATTTTTAAGCGTCTTTAGTGAACCTTGTATTTAATTATGCAGATTTTACTTGTCTATAATTACCTGTGACATTCATTGCTAGGATAAAATTGATTATCTGGATAGTAGGGATATTTTGAAATTTTTATCACATTTATAACTCTTTTCTAAGGTAAGCATAAAAGGTGAGCATTATCAATGTAACTTCAGTGAAAGAAAAATTAATTGACTTTTCCTATTCTTAACCCTTTTAATCTGAACTAGCCTGGAAGTAAAAGTACCAAGGTAGGTCCAAACGTACTAACAACGAAAGAAGAAATTTTCAAACATAAGAAGAAGCTTAAAGCAGTAGCCTCGTGTCAGCACGGCTTTGTTCTACAGGTAGGTGAAATTTGAAGGTCTAGTTTATTACATAATTGTGTTGAAAGTAGCTCCTGAACTTCGGCGTGATTATTAAAGAATTTCAACACAATTTCCTAATGTGAATAGCTAGCTATTGTGAGTTGTTCGTCCGCCCCTTGCTCATATCTTCAAACTATTTTATTCATCTTAAACTTTATTAAAAGTAATTGCCACTGTAACAAAATACCTCCCCTCGCCCATACCAAAAATCCTGTATAATCTACTGCATAATCATCTAGTAGTTACGTTGAATTAACTGCTGTTGAGTTAGTAATATGGTGGACTATAGAATCTTTATCGTGAGTTGACTATCACTAGATCTTTACGAAGTAGCCAATAGAATCAAAGGAATGGTTTCGTTGGTTAACGACGCACAATACACCTTTGTGCCTATTGGCTACTTCGTAAATGATCTCATGGTAGTGAACTAATGATAATGATTTATAAACCCACCATTAAACTTAAACCGTCAATAGTAACGATACCTTCGAATGATCTTGCTTCTTGTGATAGTTGACAAGTTTTAATTGTACCAAGTTACCTACTGTACATATTACATACATGGCACGTCTTTCATCTAAGAGTTCTTGACCAACCAAAATACATACAATCGATAACTTTCTCAAACCCGATGCATTCGGATAGTATCTAGTTTATACTACTCGTACAAATTGGAATGACATAATGTAAACAGTGAAAGATTAGAAGAATTTTTTCTTCATTTCAAAAGATTATTTTCGTCAATTTTTTATAAATCGTTGGAAGGTCGCTACGTTAAAACTTCACTAACTTATGCAAGGCAATATCGTAGGTTCATCCCTAGCATCTGCTGACAACGGAAAGAAAAGTCAAAAGGCGAGACATGTCACGAATATTGCGAAACGTGCGATGCGTGTAGAACACGAGATGTCCAATAAAATGTGATACGGCGTTTATTAGTATATACACAAGTTTATATTTTGTTACAATCCACAAACAGTAAGAGACGAGGTAGGTAGCCGATAGTCACGGATCATAATCCAGTAGGAGCTCGTCCCACCTCTCGCACTTTATACTTCACGTTACTTTACCTTTGGGAAACACGCTTACTGAACATTTCGCGCAAATTGAAAATGGAAGTGGGTTTGTAGGTATCCAACCGCCGATGCCCCTAATGTGGATGTCATTACCTGAGAGCACCCCACATTATCTCATTTTATGCGGATATTAAATAAAGATGACTCGTATCCTACGTAATTCACTAAGCCGTAACGGCTCTGTAAGTATTTGGAAGATTAAAAGGCTTGTAGTCGAATAAGCATTTTGCATTCAATGCCTTCATTGCTTCGTGTCTCAGGAGGTTTTTAGGAAATAGCGAACTTGGCAATGGATTAATTAGTATCCGCTGCAGACAAGATATTCCACGGTCTACTTGCAACTTTTGTCATTATTCTTTCATTTTTCGCACCTCGTCTGCATTTTTAATAACTTCTTATTGTAAGCTTCATTAAATGTATATGCATAGACTAAATTAGTACTGTAACGTGATTTATAAATTCGGGTTCGATTTATATCAATATTTATTAAACAAAACTAAAACACTATAAAAACCGTACAATTTATATCGATTATTTATATCACACACACTTCGCAATTTATATTTCCGCGCTCGATGTTTCGTCCGTACTCGTTCGGTAGTAGACTGCCGCGATGTTCGGTCCGCAACCATTTATAAACGGAAGCAATGTAAGTCCAGAACATTCGCGCATTTACCAGACACGCTGCAAACATCCCCACCATCGCGCGTCTAGAAAATTCCAGAGCGCCAAAGGCGACGTCATGTCTGGAGCGTTTCCGTTACAGTACTATTGTACTTTTAAGTAAATATAAACAAATGAAATTCATAATGATATATAATGAATTAAATTGTAATACTCAAGGGTGGCTTATCCAAAATTTCGTCGCTCTATTGTTGATTAGGGCAATGGTTTGCGGATACGGTACTGACCGATTAATTACTTGAAAAAAGTTGATAGACGCTAGTCTGACGGGAGATAAGGTCGAATTAATGGGTTATACGGGTCAGGTTCTGGCAAAACTCAAGACAATCTGACGCCGAGACTACTGACACATGATTTGTTAAACCTGAGATTGGTGCAAGTAGAGGAAGTTTATTGGTTAAAAAAAATAAAGATGCCCGGTTGAAACCGATTAGCATCCACTTCCAAGGCGTATTTGTAAAATTGGGAAAGGTGGAGAGAAAACCGAGCGGGGCATTCAGCGACAAACCAGGAATAGATGTTTCAAATTATATTTAAACTCGTTAGATTTTGGTGCAAACAAATGGCGAGGTCGATTAGCTAGACAGGTGGCCACTGATTAAGTTCCTTTATTGGAACTTTAGCGCTGGTTTGCACAAGAAAATTCACATTTGATTATTTTTACTATTAAAAGTAAATAAAGGCTACATTGATTTTTTCCTTATACTTAAAAATGACAATATTTAAAATTGTTTGTCTGTGATCAAGCTGCCTTTAGCAGGAAAGAGACTAGGTTAAAATATCAGGTACATGAACAAAAACGTCCATTCTCCCTGTCGACTGTTACGATCGGAATTTAATAATATTTGATTAATACGATCAATCATTTGCAACGCTACGCTGTATTGTAACTGACCGTTACAATACGTGTTCGACCAGGAATAACCACCCCTAATCTGTTTTATGCCAATATCGTCATTTACAGGACATCTTTTATATAAGATACCGTTATTATATTTATGTAAAATTAAGGTTTGTATATCTTTAAAACAATATCGTCGAAAATCATATGTGAGTGAAGTTAAAAAGTGTCAAGTAAAATTTGTAATTGAATTAATTGACATAAGAATTTTTATAACTAACAACGGAATATCGTAGAACTTTCGGGTTTTCGGCATTACATTCGTACTATAGTGTTATTCCTGCTTCGCCTAGTCTGAAATCTGAAAACCATACCTGAAGTTGACAACTTCTGAATTTCCATTAAATGTCTTCTTTTATAAATCGATCGAGATCTCGACAAGGAAATACTGCACAGTCGGCAGTAGGTTCATATTATCCAGTTATTCCTGCATCGATTACTACCTGTAAGCCATTGCTGAAGTCCATAATTTATGAATTTCGTTCAAAGGAATATTTTTATAAATTGGTCGTGATATCGGCAATGTAATATCGTATAGCTTTCGAGAGTACAACGATACGTTCGTACTATCAATTTATTTCTGCATCGTTTAGTTTGAAAACTGAATTCAACGTCATGTTTATGCTTTCATACTCCGAGATTGTAAGGAATACGATCAAAATTTTGCTTTTGCTAGTGTAAAGTCATTTGAATTATTGATTCTCTTTGAGTATTAATTACAGTTTTTAATCTCCGATTGCATTCGTGTACCGCACTATTCACTGCCTCTATTTTTTGTTTGTGTTGTGATCGGTGACAGATTAGCAGATCGCGCCCTTCTGAATTCAGACGGTCGCTACGACAAAAATTCAAAGGAAATTTTTTTATATTTTGTCTACTCCTTGATATAACGTTTGATTACATCCTGGTTTTCGATACAATTGTAATTGTAATTATTACTTTTGTTAGAGAATCATTTAATGATTATAGCTCCGTTGTGTTCTGCGGAATGAAATATGTTCTATACCTCTATTGAAGCCCCATACCATCCTTGGCTTCTGAATCCAATCGTAGATGAAAATTTTTAAAGAATTTGTAATCGGCTAAGAAAAAAAGACAAGTGCGCCTCAAAATTAATGTTATCACCAAGGATTAAGCAGCTAGCTTCTCATATCAACAATATAAGACGTGAGAACATTACGACCGCGTAAAAATTTTGCCACGTGTGTTTACGAACCCAGTAAATTTTGAGTTTCATGTTAGATTGGGCAAGCCGAATGCCTGATAGAAATTTATAAAAAAGTTAAAATAAAGCAAGTAATTTTTCTGTTAAAATTTCTTTTAATCTTGAACTCTAACATTCTTCAACTTTTGAGAGAGGTGACGTATGCCAACCAAAAGATATAGTGCGGACCGACCTAGTATAAGAAAGTGCGTGCGTAATCAATATAATTTGAAGAACTTATCATGCACAGTTTATTCCGAAAATGTATTAAAATATTCCATTCTGGCGCGAGCTGTTTTTCAAATTCCTACATCCATATACTTTCAGTATCCTAGTAAGCAATAAATAACTCAATCTTTTCATCACACCTTTAAAGGTCAATATAGAATACTCGTTTTACTGTCTTAAGCATTAAGCATTAAGTGAGCGATGCGAGGAATGATGCGGCTTCCGGGAAAACTTTTAGAAAAGTGTTAATTTTATGTAACTTGTAAACGTAGAATACACAATGAAAGCGTACGTAACGGAAACCACGATCAAGAGAAATGCGATTTGTAAGTGTACTTAATATTCCGGGAAAACCTTCAGGTAACTAATTTAAAGGCAATCAAAGTTATGTCCGCTTTATTTGGAATGCCTACAGTTTCTAGAAGGTATGGTTTTGTTATAAAGTACGTCAACGACAACGTATTTGAATGAGTTATCCAATATCCTACGCAATGATTGCTATAGTAACCACGCCAATACGCGTTCCAAATGCATTATTGAAGTGTCTAATAACTTCCCACAGTTGTTTCGATACAGTTAGAAAGACTTGTGGACAATATCTAGCGCGTACGTAAGATTTCGTTTGTTCTTTGACATTCGAGTTCATTAATTGGAGGATAAAAGACGCTGCCTAGTGCGATTACCACATCTATGAGACTACATTTCGTTTTTTTTCCCCGGGACCACCACACTTACACCAGATTTGTTGTTTTTGGAGGGAAATTATAACTGCTTACTTATCGATGATAATTGTCAAATTCTAAATTATCTTAATTCGTCCTCCAAAATACACGTACACGTCGAGATAAAGACGCTTGAACTCATGCCATGCAATCTTTTAAAACCAAAGAGATTTTGCTATTTATGGGAAAATGTGCATGGGTACGGACCATAGTGAGTTACATCACAACGAAAATCAGTAGTTGCTTGCCTCAACGTGTTACCACAGTAACATTGTTTTAGTCATTATAGTAAGTAGTTAGTGGTTAATTAATAAATCAAAGTAAAATAAAAAACCTATAATTTTTATTGTTTTTCTATGGGCTATCGATTTCGCCTTATAGGGCTTCATCAGGCCGTAGCTGAAATATATATATATGCTAAACGCGTGAAATTTTTCAAAATCTATCTTACCGTCTACTGAATTACATTTTTTAACAAGATGGAAATGTATGATGTAATGTCCATATTTTTATATAAAATTGAATGTATGGGTGAGCGCTGAAATTGAATTAAAGGTTAGTAAATCGTATATCAGAAATAAATTAATTACTTACATGTTTTAAGTGTAGTGTGTGCGTGTATCAGTATGTGAGGTTATGTATGAGGCAGTGGCGTGTTATGTGAATGGGCAACGTATTTATAAAGATGATTATCATTGAATTCAGTTATGTCATTTATTAATTTGAAATTAGGATCTTGTAACGCTTTGTGAATTTCATAGTGTTCTAGTATTGTTAATTTTTTGTAATTGTTGGTTTTGTGTAGAATTTTTGTATTGTCTATTGATATTGTGTGTTTTGTGTTATTTATGTGGGTACCTATTGCTGAATGTGGTTTGTTTTTGTTGTGTTCGGTGAATCTTGTTAGCAATTTTCTTGTGGTTTGTCCTATATATATGCAGTTGCAATCGTTACATGTGATTTTGTATATTCCTGACTGTAAATGATGTGGTTCCTTTGGTTTGTAGTTGGTTAGAATTTTTTGTAATGTAGGGTGTGTGGTGTTAGTGAGGGTGATGTTGTAGGGGTTTAGTGCTTTTTGTAGGTGTGTATGTATGTGTTTGTAGTATGGGATGGTTATGTATTTATTGCTGTGTTTATGATGTGGATATATGTTTTTGAGCAAATGTTTGTACTTGATTCTTTTAAAAATGTTATTAATGAGGGTAGGTTTGTAGTTGTTATTTTGAGCTATCTGAAGGATCGTGTTGTATTCGTTATGAAAATCTAATGGGTTTAGGGGGGTGTTTAGTAGTCTATTAAAGAGGAAGTTGAAGGCGGCCATTTTTATGTTAGGTGAGTGATAGGAGTTGTAGGGTATTATAACATCAGTGGTAGTTGGTTTCCTGTATATATTGTATGATATGTGGTTGTTATTGTTATATAGAGTGATGTCTAGAAAGTTAAGTGTGTTATTTGCTTCTGTTTCTAATGTAAATTTTATGTCTGAAATATTGTTGATAGTTGTGTGGAAGTGATGAAGTTGTTCTATTGTCCCAGTCCAAATGACAAATATGTCGTCTACATATCTTAACCAGGTGGTAACATATGTTTGAAATTTGGTAGATTTTTAATTCGAAGTTCAAGGTGATCAATAAAGATGTTTGCTAATAGTCCACTTATGGGATTTCCCATAGGTAGACCGTCTTCCATTTTGTAAGTTTTATTGTTAAACATGAATAAATTTAAGTTTGTGACATGTTGAAATAATTTTAGTAGAATATTGATGTCAATTGGATCGAGGTTGTAGTTTTTTCTGAAATCATCGTTATCATATAACAAATCTGAGAGTATCTGTAGTGTTTCTGTTTTAGGAATATTAGTGTACAAATTTACAATGTCGAAAGATATCATTGTGAATGTTTTGTGTTGGAGTTGTAGCTTGTTAATTTCTTGAATGAGTTGATTGGAGTTTTTTATGGATTGTGTGGATTTGTATTTAAATTTATGTATCATGATGTTGTTTAGTAGTTTAGCTAAGTTGTGTATGGGTGAGTTTGTTGATGCTGTAATTGGGCGGATTGGTTTATCTTGTTTGTGTAATTTAATTAAACTGTAAAGGATCGGAATTTTTGGGTTTCTGTTTTTTATTGTGTATGGTGTGTTTGTGAATTTATGTAATGTGTGTTGTGATTCAAGTAATATTTTGTTTGTGATTTCTATATATTTATTGATTGGATTGTGTTTTATTGTGTTGATGTTATTATCTGAAAAGAATTGTTCCGTTTTTGATATGTAGTCTTTGGTTTCGATAATTACCAAACCTGCGTTTTTGTCAGCGCATGTAACTGTGAGGTTGTGGGTTTTGATTTTTTGTTGTAAAGTTTTTATAGTGTGTGTAATGTTTTTATAGGTAGTGTTAGGAGTGTATTGCGTTTTACTAACCTTTTTGTTCAAGATTTTAATGACGTTTTCTTTGGCGTGGTTGTATGCTGGAAGATGTTTTAGTTGAGCTTCAATATCTATGGAAATGAGATGAGGTGAGTAACAATTAGGATGTGGTGCGAATTTGTGGCCTAGATTTAAGATTTGTTCTTCTTTTTTGTTAAATGTGATGTTTGATAAATTTGTAAATCGTGGTGCGAATTGATGTACTTTTGTTTGCTTCTGTTGAGGGATACTGTCGGTGTCTTGCGGATTGATGCTGTCGGTATCTTGTAGAAGGAAGATGTCGAAGTCTTGCAGCTGGTAGTTGTCGGTGTTTTGTGGCTGGGCGTTGTCGGTGTCTTGTGTTGAGGATTGATGGTTGGAGGAAGTAGATTTTGAATCTATGTTGATATGAGTAGTTCTGGGTGAAGTTGGGGGTGCTTGTTGATATCTTGGATTTTCTTGAGGGTGTTTTTTGTGTTTTTGTGGTGCCTTGTTTTTGTTGTTGATTAGATGGTCTAGTTTTTTCCGTCGTTTATGGTCTAATTCTTGGTTGTCGGATTTGATGTCCTCTTGTAAATCGTTGTATATTGTTTCGTATTCCATGTAGTGTAAATATTGTAAAAGATGGTGGTGGAGAAACTTGATTTTTGTGTGGATGATGGTTCTGGTCTTATGTTGATTTTTTATTTCTTGTTTCAGTAGAGTTTTATATATTTGGTGTTCTTCCGTTGGCTTGTATCGTTTTCAATCGTTTCAAATTAATAAATGACATAACTGAATTCAATGATAATCATCTTTATAAATACGTTGCCCATTCACATAACACGCCACTGCCTCATACATAACCTCACATACTGATACACGCACACACTACACTTAAAACATGTAAGTAATTAATTTATTTCTGATATACGATTTACTAACCTTTAATTCAATTTCAGCGCTCACCCATACATTCAATTTTATATAAAAATATGGACATTACATCATACATTTCCATCTTGTTAAAAAATGTAATTCAGTAGACGGTAAGATAGATTTTGAAAAATTTCACGCGTTTAGCATATATATATATTTCAGCTACGGCCTGATGAAGCCCTATAAGGCGAAATCGATAGCCCATAGAAAAACAATAAAAATTATAGGTTTTTTATTTTACTTTGATTTATTAATTAACACGACAAAGCCTATCATGGAGTTCTACATAAATCACATAGTTAGTGGTTGTCTATGACAATAGCGAGTACAAGCGATGCACCACCCCACTACAACTCGCTTATTTATTATGCTCGCCAGGAAAGAATGCCGGTCACAGAACACTTGATGCGGATCAACAATCGTATGGTTTAATATGAAAAACACACGATAAGACATTCATGTAATCATGTGATGATAAATTTGTAGAAATAGAAGTAGAGCAAAGAGTAGAAGATCAGAAAGTAAAAGCAAATAAGATGCATAAAGGACAAGCAATGCACTTATTTACTACCAGTTACTGTCGTTATTAAACATAGAAGAGAAGCCTTTGCAAACTTTAAGGAATAAACCAATTTCTGAAATGGAAATTATGTTATAGCAACTCAAGTAACATAACGTAACATAACAATTCGTGAATGTAGATGGGTAATTTTGTGTTCATAGCTTTGGGATTCAGCGGGAAAGTGTAGTTTAAAGTTTTTGAATTGCGTAGTCCTTCGGGGCGCACCTGGGTATTATAGCACAAAGAGCTACGATTATTAACAATTACTAGCGTTGATCGACATAAAGGTGAGTTGCAACAGCTTTATAATTATATTAATCCGCTACATTTCTGCCTGAGCAAGCTGTCGAGTGAATTTTCTTTTCTGTACGCGTCAATTGCACTTGTAGCACGTGACAAATGCTTAATTGTGGAGAGAACATCTATTTGAGCGTAGAACAAATTCAATTTGTAAATGGCAAATGTAATTAATGTATTCCATCAATCTGCTTGAACTATTAGAATATCTAAATTACTATTTGTACCCATACAAATCGAATGTATGCTATTTTTAAATACAAGTATGGCCGGATATTTAAATAAAACTGAGTGTTTGATTGCGTGATTCAATTTGTAGATGCTTATTGAGCGGTTGGGCCTCGAAGGAATTACATATTCTTTCAAGCAGATTTACGTGCGATAGTTAAAATAATAGTATTTTCATTAATGGGCAAACAACAAGGCCAAAGGTTTAAAATGCTTAATCGGGTTATTAGATTTTGACATTTTTCAGTAATAAATGTAGCTCTGTCCAAATTGTACTACGATATTATAAGTGTCCACTTTGCTAATTTAATAACACCCCATTAAATAAACAATAATAGAATACGGAACATCTGATTTTTACAAATAAATCGGTTTTTTAAAATTGATTTATTTGACACACGCGACATTTTTTTTTTACATTTTTTAATTACTAAAACGTTAAATTTAAAAGGAACCTACAACATTCCTAAAATTACCACAACTAAAATGAATTTATCAAAATCTACTTTTTGGCATACCCTGTATATTTACCAAAAGGCGCAGCAAAAGATTATGATAGACGTAAGCATTTTTTTTAAACGCAGCACTAGATTTTTAAATGAATTTGTCCCATATTTTAGCCACTCGCTGTATGGTGATTGACTAAGAGCTTACATCAGCTTCTCCCTTGGTCAGAATAGCACGTGTTTCAGCAAGATATGTTAGCCATCATCACCTCTGTAGAGGGCTTACCGTAATAAGCATACACAGTGTGTCCCCTGTAGAACGCACCATAGGGAAACGGCAATGTATTTTTTCGCGAAGGATCCAAGAGACCTTTTAAATTAACGTTCAACGTACTACTCCAATCGTTTTCTAGCATCAGGTAAGCGCAATAACGTATGTTCAATGTTAACTTCAAATACCTCGCGAAAAAATACATTAATTCTGTTTCCCTATGGTGCGTTCTCCCTGGGGCACACGGTATGCATATGCAGTGGCAATCAGGCGGCGCTGAGGGCCTCGTCAGTAGACAGGTTCCGATCGGCTACGGAGCTTGATTGCAGGTAAACTCTAGAAAGATGAGGTGAGTCTAATAGGGTTAGCCTGATCTGGGTGCCACGGCGACTGCAGAATAGGGGCAACGAAAGGAGGACGAGGTGGCTCGCCGCGAAGGCAGTGGTGGTGTCTTGGTCGGTCACGAGCCTACTCTAGGAATTGCTCCCTCCATTGTCAGGGCCGGGTAAAAGATTGGGTGAGTAGTGAATCCCAGGATCAGTGGCAACTAAAAATGTAAAAGATAATGAAATTTACCGTTAGAACACACCTACAAATTTTATACAATTTAAACTGCAGCACCTTTTCGTCCAGACTGTTCCAGAGCATATTTTAAGCTATTAAGTAGGCGACACTAGTGCCGCCTAGTAACGACTTTTTGTCGCCCAGTGTATGTTGGGATACCAGTGGCAAAAACTTTACAGCCATTTTTGAAAAGCAAATTGGTGACCTGCCCAGAAGTGTGTTCTAATGAGGGGATTGGGGCCCAAAAATTTTACACTGGAGTGGGGCCTCCAGTATGGCACACCGAGGCTGGGTTCAGTGCCGCCTAGTGATAGTTATTTAAAAATGCTCTGGACTGTTCAGATAATAGAAAAATATCCCTAGTATGACTACTCATTGCTGAAGAACGTACTGGAAGCTTGACCAAATAGGTTGCTGCTTGCTCTGGAATTGGGGATCCTTCAGCTAAAAAAACACGTCCAATTTACCAACGGATTTTATTGGTAGTGGTGCAATAAATACACAAAATTAAAAAGCTACAACCATTGAATAATTATTCAATGCTACAACATTTAAATTTTACACGTAAATAGCTAACATTTTAATTAAATAAATCTCTTTATTTATTTTTTCGTAAATAGTGAACCGAATAGTAATTAATATGATAGAATAACAATGCCATATGATTGCCATTACTAGAAGAATTTTTGGTTAAAATTTCAAAAATATTTCTATAAATAAGAAAGTTGATATTGCACAGTTTTCGCATGCGCAAATTAATCGTCAAGGTTTTTCTTGGCTCAGGTGCAAAAAGAACGAACTAAATATCTTGGAAACTGTAGTTATGGCCTCGGACGGACGGTCGGACCGACGGAGCATAATAGCGCCTTCTAACATGAATTGGAAAATGAGCTAAAAATAATTTTAATTCTTACAATTTGTTGGATTCCCAAAAATGAAATGCATATTCCCTTACTACTAAGCATGGAATTCGTCTGACGGTAAAATATAACAAAAAAAGAACTTTTCTAACAGTGATCTATACCTAAGTTATTCTTCTGACCGAAAGTAATGTATTATTCAGTTACACGTCTAAGGCAGGTGCCATTTCCTCGATAAACCTAAATTTTCATACCACCAACCCTATACTTCTTTACTGGGTTTTAGCATAAATTATTTATGAAAGGTCAGAAATCCGCCATCGAATCTTAAAAGGATACACAAGCATCTCGGACCACTCGCCTATTGATAGCAAAATATGTAGATAGACAACCTGCCACAAATTCGATTCCGTTTGCACGCATAAAATTCACCATTTGAGTTTTGACAAACATTTAGTACGGCAATTGGAAATCGAATCGGGTGAGCCAACCATCAGCAAGAAATTTCCATTTACTTTTTGCTGCGTTAGAGAATTAAACATTAAACTTGTAAAACTTACCTTCCCCTAAAAAATGATTAATCGTCCCAAATAAAACCTTTAGGGGAGTAGTTGATAAAAAATGACATCGCATTGCTTTACACGTTTCGTGTGTTTTTCTACGCGTTGTAATAAGTAGGTACCCTTTAAGTGCCCTCTAACTTTATCATCATATTTTACGAACTCTGTCAAGTACACACAGGATTTCCAATTATAATTATCTCTACGCAATTGTATAGAACGAGATATCATCGGAAAGGAAGAAAAAAATTTATATAATGGAAATGCGAAAAGATCAAGAGAATAGGCTTTCCCTTGTCCGCAATAGTAAGGGAGGAAGGCCTATTATTTTATTTCAGGAAAAGATGTTACCGGATTAACAAGACGATAATATTGCGATAATGGTAACAAAGCGTTTACTCACCCGACATGCGCATTAATACAAAACCACCGAAAAACATATTTGTAATTTCACAGCGCGTGTTTGGAAATTTGTTACGTTCGCTGTAAATAAATTGCCCTATAATGTATCTATTATCATGCAGACGCCGCCGTTCACAGCTTTTAGATATGAGTTGCCTACGGGCCAATTCAATTCATGGGGTGTGTCAAAATCGAATCGGAAAATTCTCCAGATATAAGTGTAATAATACAACATCAAGAACAAAAATTGATTTTGATCAGATTTGATATGTAAGGTTGAGTAAATAAGATTGCTTTTCACTTTTCATATTTTCTCTGTGCTGTTTGCTTCAGTTAGTATTATAGCAAAGACTTTCCATCTTCTATTATTGCTCACGTACCTACAAATTGGGATATACAAAAAAAACGAGAAATTACCAAATACGAACAAAAAAGTATAAATTCGCAGAAAAGTGTAAATTAAATAAGTTGTAAATCAGCATACGCATGATGAAAGCGCATTTTTGGTAATGCATATCACTATTTAATTAGCAAAGTTTAAAATTATCGATCTCACGAGTAATCTACGTCAAATAGACTAGATCCTGCACATCTACACTATAGCAGAAACCTTTAGTGAAAATTTGAAGTCTCTAGCTATTGTAATTGCTGAGATCTCAGTCAGACAGCCAGCCAGCCATAACGAATATAATAGCGTATTTTTTTCCAAAAATGCGTTAAAAAGGGTGAACTGATGAATCTGATTGTATTTTTGCAGGAAAGTTGCGGAGTTACTAACTTAGTGTTAGAGTAATCATTATGTTTGCACTTGCGTGAGTTACTTTAGTATTAAAGCGCAGAGGACACTTATCGAACTCGAGAGTGAGTAGGGTGTGTAGCGTAAGTAAGTCACTATAAGTCTGTTGTAGTGAGTCGTATGAATGTAACGTGTTGATGTTTATTAAACGTATTACCCGCGGCTCGTTATCTTGTTGATCACTTGATCCGATCCGCTAACAACTCCACACGCGAAAAAAGACAAACGCGTTTTGGATAAGCGAAGGTAAATTTCCAACGGGTCGCATTTGCGACATTTTAGTATTTCTGCTTTATGCAGTGTCTCTTCTCTGCTTTTGTACCGATTGTCTCTACTGCCCATTCTCCTTCATTTACCTGTTCGGTCTTTTTCGTCTTCCATTTCTCTTCTACCTTTTCTGCTTTTTTTTGCCTTTCCCATCGTTTTTATTTATGTTTTCAGTCATTACGCCATTTGCTGCTGTCTCTTCAAGCCTATACCTTGAAGGTGTGCCAGACGGCCATTAAATTTCACTGTCTAAAAGCCCCCCACATTATACCCTGAGATGCTGTTATCTCTCATTGTATTCTAATTAAAGGTCTCAACGAAAGTAACCGCTTTTTACCAACTACTGCCCTTCTTTCTGTCCTCTTATCAAAGTACGGAGTGGCGGGGGAGGGGGGGGGTGGAATAAGTTTTATCCTTCATGGTACCCTAATGAAAGGTCTCAACGAAAGGTAGGTACCGTTTTTTACCAACTATTGTCCTTCTTTCTGTCCTCTTATCAAAGTACGGGGCAGAGGAGAAGGGGCAAGGGGGAGTGGAACTATTTTTAACCTTCATGGTACTCTAATGAAAGGTCTCAACGAAAGGAATTAATTTATACCAACCATAGCCCACCTTCTCGACCTCTTGTCGTGCAAGGAATATATCCATTGGTGATGTCAAAACAAAAGCTATTTCGGTTAAAAAAATGCGCTTTATCTGCACAAGAGTTGTGCACTGTAAGGAAGTGGCAGTACACAGGCCCCGGAGGCGGTAAGAAGGAAGACGTTCAGTAGGTGTTACAATATTAGGACATTGTTTAAACAGTACTTAAACAATGGGACTACTTACCTGCTTGAAAATTCATAAACTAACCATACATAATTTTTTTATTTTATAGCATATGTTAAAATGACATTTTAATAGGTTTGAATGAGTATAGCCGTTCTTTAACCGTAAGGATCAGTAAGGATAGATAAAGTAATCACTTTAAACGCAAGGGCAGATAAAGTGAAACAGATGCATGTGCATTCTAATGACATCTGTTATTCTTATTTCAAATGCACGATATAAAATGACGTCAAGGACATATGACAATTCTGTTTCTATAGCAACGATTACGACAGCAGAACCTAAGCTTGCTATTTTTGACGGCTCTAAATTAATCTCAGAATTGTCAGAAGTTTCAGAAGGATTTATATGGCTTCTGCTATAAAATAAAGTTTTGTATTACACACGACGATAAAAGGAAACTGACCATCTCGTTAATATCTTTCACCCAATGGTTAAAATATCCCTTTATCGTCTTGTATAATAAATAACTATTGATCCATTACAATTCATTTATGTGATTCCCAGTCGAAAAAATGCGAATTAAGAGCAAGCTCTCACAAATAAGTAAATGTACGCTACCCCTTCTGCCTCAAATAGAATAATTATAACTGAACCGAAGTGCTTTTAGACAATGTAGTATTCTAATCTTGCAAAGCATGTAATACTCTTTGCAACCTTTAAAAATCGCTAAGTTTCTAAAGGTGTGATATTGAATTCGCGAGCCGTTGAGTTCTAGCGTATTTAAACGACGTTAAAAGTCCCTAAGAATCTTGAAAACCCCTTAAAATGCACCAAGGATACTAAGAGACGTACCTCTTATAAGTCCTTAAAAATACTGAAAGGTTTGTATAAGACTTTAAGGGTTTTTGAGAACTTGAAGAATCTAACGACATTCAAGAGCCTCCATAGAGTCTTACAGAGACTTTAAAGTCTTTAAAATTCTCTCCTCTCTTTATGAGCGGAACCTTTAAGAGATCCTGTTGGTTTCTGAAACCTTTGGGAGTTTTAATGGACATTTAGAGACCTATAAAGACTATCACCAGCACTTTAGGCTTCGAAAGCATTTCAAGTCTTAAATAGAATCCACTGGATGGTTGGGGTAGAGCTCCAAGAGGTTTCCCCTTTTCTCTGTAAGAGCCGAAACTTTAAGACCGTTAAACGTAAGCGATACAAAAGCAGAGTACAAGCAGATCAAGTCCCTTCAGGCATTCACTCATTGCTCAATTTTCTGTTACAACTTGGTTTCGTTCGGAGGGAGCCCTTTTCCAACGACTACATTAAAAGTAAGATTTGTTTTAATATTGTTATTTGTACTTGGCATTATCGGTGCGAATATGATTGTACTTGCGAAGAATCGTTGTAAGATTCAGTATCTAAATTGATTCGATCATTATTGAATCAGGGAATTTATTCATTTGGCGAGACTGAAAAGTAGTGCATCGCATCTCATATCGCAGATTCAAAACTGAAAAGTTACTTTTGGCAGCATCTGAGCCCTCGAACAGCGAGCTGCTTACTCGTTAGCAAAATGCCAGCATAAAGAATTTCTCTACAAACATCAAGCAATTCAAAATAATTGACCAAATCAAGTTAACGGCGTTTTCCATACGCGTGGTCCAGTAGCATTAAATAATGTTGTGGCGACCATTAACGAAAATCGATAGATCCTAGAAAAACAAGATAGGCGGTTGTCTAGGTGATAAAAATTTAATAATTAATAATTGGCATTCTGTATATATTTCAAAACGCTAATAGTTCCTTTTCCTGTATTTTGTAATAAAACGCTACAATGTCAATTTCAGAAACATTTAAAAAAATGTAAATTACTTTATACAAAACACGAATAAAGGATAAATAAATGCACAGATGCATTAAATAAGACCAAAAAACTTTAACTATACAATGCTCTCTTCGGGGATCTCCAAATTAAGGTGGCTCTAAACGAGTTTGTAATTTCAAGACGGCGCAGACAGCTTTCCCCTTCACCTAAAAAGTCAGGCGTCAGCCAGTTCTCAAAAGCCTATGTCCCATCGTAGCTTGTATATACAGGGTGTAACCCCCAACACCCCTCAACACGTCCTCCAACTTTACCTAGGATTTTTATTTCCGTTTTTATAAATATTAATGGTTCCAGGTTGTCCTGTTTCATGTACGGCGCGTTTCGTCCTGAGTGACGTTTGTCAAATCTAATTGTGATTGAGAATTTTTTTGAAAGTTCATGAATGAGTTTGTTTTATGGCGGCGGAGGGGGCGTTTGCTTAAATACTGGAGACAAAAAGAAGATGGATCTATTTTTACTCTTTTTTTGCGACGTTTTGAAAGCGTGTACATTTGTTGACGCTAAATTTTCGGGCGTTCACCCTGTGTATGTGAAAGCGTAGTTCTTTTTTCATGAAAAGTTAGAAGTGCTCCATAACCGCTTCCGGAAAGCCATCAAATTTTGTCATAAAATTCAACAACCCGTATTTTATTATTTTATATCAAATGAATGATAAAGAAACTTTTCTATCGCCGAGCTAACCACTAACCATTATTGGTGCATTAAAACTACGTCTCCTTAACGATAAAATTTAAAATTTAAAAGCTAAAAAATTGTGCCAGTTGCTAGAACGTAATGAGCGCGGTATGTGCTCTTATGTACTGAAGCAAATTACTCGTACTTTTGTGCAATTTGCGTCTACATTTAAAAAACTGAATTGTGGAAACGCGTCGCCCGGCCTTTGTTCCATTTTGAAAATTCCTTGATACATAGCATTTCAATGTGCGCATTATGTTATGATCTGTGCTAAAGTGCGTTACGGTTACACTGTTAAAAGAATCAGTTATAAAACGCTTAACCCCGCTTTTTCACGTTTCACAAGATTTCTGAGTTGCACTTTAATATGGTGTTACAAGGTGTAGCATTTTTCGTTTGTGAGGCCGGAAAGTGCAAAAAATTTTGGTGGAGAGAGAGAGAGAGACATATAACAAGACGTTAACCAGGATTGTGGGGGTTCTACGTCAATTGGTATGTACACGGCATGTTCATAAATATAATCTCATAACAGGTATGAGGTAACACACATACTACAAATACACTCCACAGATAATACTTTAATGCACATACACAAATTATATTGGGGCCAGACCAGACATTACACTTATAGATAAAACACAAAAATCCATTTGCATAATAGACATTGCCATTTTCAACACTCAACAAGTGACAAGTCACAACACAATGAAGAACCTAGTCCCCATTCTTCTTAGTGCTACCGGAGTTATTCCAAAAACGTTACAGCACAATGGTTACCAATTTTAGGTGTAGATATAGATATCGCGTAGATACGCTGGGGGAATGATTATGTCCTTTGCCGTAAGTAGATTCTTAGATGTGAAATTTTCCCATTGATTTTGAAGCTTATATAGAGCTTATATAGGCCAGCAAATTTCGCTGAATTATTTCCCGCGATAGTGTTTTTGAATGTAAAACGTGCAACTTTTACATGCGACAACGAACTGGTCTCAGTATTCGCATATGCATGCCTTTAGTGGTGCCAGGTAATTTTTTTTAAGGGGGGGGGGGGGGGGGGGGGCACGTTCTACCCTTCGGTATTTTAATGAAAGGTCTGTATCATTCCTGCACGACTCCTCTCCGAGATCAGGAGGTGGCCAGGGGGAGGAGGGAGGGGGTAGAAATTAATTTTATTTTTCATGGTATTCCAATTTTCTGACTCCTTATCAAAAGAGGGGAATGGGGGAGGGGGTGACTTGTTTTATCTTTCATGGTACTCTAATGAAAGGTCTCAATGAAAGCAATCATCCTCGACTTGGATATGAATAATTCCTTTTATCTGAAGAACAGATTGTCGGAGGATGGTACCCAGTATCCACAAAGCGCGATTGGTAGGTACGTCTAGAAGATATATATCTATTGGTTTTACGAGCGAATATCTCGAAAACGCTTTGTCGAAGGAAAGTACCTACAAAGGCAAAATGAATTGTCTGGACGAGACATATATATTAGTGAAGTCTCCCCATTAATCATCTAACAAGAAAGGAAACATCGATAAATATAACATGCTATTACCTTATAACGCAACCATTTACTAAGCTATTTCGATTTTAAAAAATGCGCTTCATCTGCACAAGAGCATTGTGCAGCATGCTGCAGTAGCATTGTACAATGGCAGTAGACGTACAGTATATTATGTACCTTGTAAAAATTGGAACGGTGCATTCCAACATACATTCAATTTCCGATTCAGGGCCTCTAGAAATAACCGTATACCAATAAGATCTGTTCCGAAAATGTTCACTTGACACTCAATATACCTTGATTGTCATGGTTGAACCGGGAGGGGTTGCACGTTTTACCTAATTTAATGATTGTCCAAATCAGCACAAAGTTATATCGGCACAATTTAGTACAACACTAGAACTATTTCAAAAGGCACCTAAATTGATACATGAACAGTACAAGTGCACGCTAACGCTATAATCCCATCAACTATGGTTTAGTATCTACTTCGTTTAGCTTGATGCTTCCAAAAGATTAGATAACTTCGTTTTATTATCGAGGATAATCCAGTTATATTCCATAGCATGAACTACCTGTTTGTAAGCATATAAAAATCAATAAGACACGTACACATTTAATGTGAACGATCCGTGAACTTGAATACCAAGGATGAGGTTAGTGAAAGGAATCCATAACTTACTAAAATATAGCATCCAATGATTAATTAGATTATTCCCGTTTGAGTATCTGTATGGATTTCAAAACGAGATAAATTGACTTCATGATTGATTATGGTCTGAAACATGTTCGCAGTGAAAGCAGATTTGCATCTAGAAATCCATTAGAGAAAATTTCACGGTGTCAATGAAAATGATTTTAGAAATGATCCGGTTATTATCCTACGTAAATTTCGCCCTAAACTAAAACGTGTAGTACATCATAAATCGTTTAACGATCACTAACAAGTTGCTGTTGGGAAATGAGGCAGCTAAGGTAAATTTAGCAAAGGTCTTACCTGCATTGTTGTTAGGAACCATTACCCATAAAATCGAATCCTGGCGGCGATTAACTTTTTCCGCATACTACGATTAAACAGTTGCGCTTTTCACTTTGAAACAGTTTTCCTGTCGTTTCCATTGTGACACACATTTAAAGCGTATCTACACTACACATTTAAAATGAAACAAACTTCTGCACAATTAGGTCTATAAAATAAAATCGCGCGCTTATAAATGCGGAGACATTATAAAATCACTTTTGGAAATGAAATACATATTTAATACCCTTGCGTTTCTTCGTTCGGCTAAATAGTTTGAAAAGTTTGAGGGAAGTTTTTATGTGATAACGCAGATGTTTCGTAGTACCCGCAACAGTTGGACTGGTTCAAGTGTATACGTTTAGACGCTCAGCGTCGCGGTTGGTGGGTATAGCGTGCAGACGTCGACGCGCGCAATTTCCCTGACCCTATACTATAGGGTCAAGGTTCAATGTTAATATAATCGCATGACTGCAGCTGCATTTTGCATGGGTAACCCTAAACTGGGACTCGTGCACTTTGCCTAGTTCCCTGCAAATTTAAATTTATGAAAGTTAGGCAAACTGTATGAAAAGCGCGTAGATAATTTAAGCTCGTAGCAATTTATTCCACCCCAATAATAAACACAGCACAACTTTTTCGTTTAACACAAATGAAATCGTTACTCTTAGATTATCGACTACTATTTGCATTAGAAACAATTTCCTAGAAAGACCTTCCTATCCACCTTATGAGCCTTCGTAAATCAAACATAAAAAACCTATCTTAATAAACCAAAAAAGTTTATTTAGACACCGCACTTTGGGCTCTCCTTCAAGAGCTAATTGACAGGAAGATTTATGTTTTTATAATGTGCAAGATTTGGCTGACAGAATACTAATTACCGCGATTTACTAAACCAACATTGTGTGATTATTTTTTGTTTGCATTACGAGAATCTCTATTTGTAGATGAATTTATGTGCCCAAAGGGTTTAGTTTTCTGTTTTGTTAGCGTATAGGCTCCCCATTTTATTTTGATTGCATGACACACAATTTATACTGGCCGCGGTTTATTTAGGCACGATTGGATTGTTAAATTTTATTAAAATGAAATTTGTACGACAGCCACTGAAAATTTGCAAATTCCTTCTTTAACCGTCGCTCACGGTAAAATTTCGATGCTGCCAAGAAAAGAACACTCCTTCAATTAAGTTTGTACTTAATTGTTAAGTTGTACGTTTAAATACAAGAAGCTGATAATAATTTCAAAGAAATAATTACATTAATTTATCTGAAGGGACGAATTAAAACGGTAAATTAATTAGTTGCGCGAATTATTTTCGCCAATTAAGACGCGAATGAAGTTAAAAACCGCGAATTAAATTAATCGATCGAATCAATAGTCTATCAAATCCCACGAAATTATTCAACATTCTCAGAGATAATCCAAATAAGTTCTCGAAAACATCATCCACCATGTGACCGCAACACGCCAGCATTATTTGCAAGGTGATTTGCTTTCGCAAAGTTAACTTGTTTTTCGAATGCATTTCAAAAATCACGTTCCTAATTGCAGAGTAAAACATGTATTTGTTAGTATTCGGCTGTTTAAAGACACGCTTGCATTAACGTATTGTCTTAGATTTTACGCGATATAGTGACATCCTTTCGCGTGTTAATACTTGTAAACTATAACAAATAAAGATATGAGAGCAAAGTTTCACTCGGGTAAATCCCTACAACACCTTGCACCACAAAACAAGGTCACTGATCCAGTTATGTCACTGGGGAAACCGCTCGCCTCTTCTGAAGGGCGCCTAATTTTATGCAACTAAAATAATGTCTTAAAACAAGTAAAGGTCTGGCTGTCACATTAATCAATTTTAGTCCAGGCTAAATAGCTCTCAAATAATTTATCTTCAAAAAAAATTTACCCAGCGAAACCGAGTTTTTCAAGCAGGTGAAATGAATAGAAATTGGGAAAAAATAATTAAAACAGCTGAATTTTTTCGCGGGTAAAATCCCGGGGGTTGAAAGGGGTGGAAAGTGGTGTTTTGCTAATTGTGGCAAAACTATTAATTTTAGACGAAAATGTTAAATCTAAAAGTTATAGAGATTAAAAAAATGAGCAACTTTAGTATCTGCTTCACATAACCTCCAATTTTCCTAGAAAATCGGAAAAACTGTTTTTTTCGTTTTTTATTCTTATGTTTGCGAAAAAATGTCGTAGGGGTTTGAAATTTGGAGGAAACAGCTTTTTTTATGATAAAACAGAAGATAATTTTTGGGCCCATAGAGTTGAACCGTTTCCAAGATCTCACGATTTCTGAAAAAAACCACCTCTTTTTCAAGGGGATAAAAAATCTATTTTTTTCATCGTACAGAGGTGCGCGGGGTAGCAAAATTTTCGTAGCGACTTACATTTTAATAATCAAAAATAAAAAATATTATTCCAATAGAAAAATTTTAAGAAAAGCGGCAAAAACGGGGGGAACAGTTAATAATTGGCTACTCAAGATTGGTTTTAAGCTGCGTTTAGTTAATTAAGTAAACTCTGTTGAAGTACTCGAAGAATTAATGGATGGTGCCAATTACGACTTACATGGAACACGGAATAATGCACTTTAGGATACTGGGTAGTCCGATGCTTCCTTCCCGGGAAAACTCGTTAAAAGACGCAGCGTTTTGAAAGCCTTAGTATTATCGATAGTTAGGTACCTAATACATTGGCAACTGCAACAATAGAAATCGTTCAAAACTGTGATGAAAAAGAGCACAAACACCACCTGAGCTAGTTAGGTAGTAATCTTCAACTTCAACACTTGTATCCTATTAGCTATTGCATCTATGGTGCTAAAATGAAACTCACATTGCAGTAAGGAATAGGGATGTCAAAACCCTGCAATACACTTCCAATCTAAATAAAAAGTATTTCATATTTATAAAATTCTTGCTTGCTGGCGTGCATTCATGGAATATAAGTGAGGTTACGTTGTATTTTGTATTCCTTTTAAATAGACCTGCATTTGACACTTGACAGTTCTAATTTTTAGTTCGAAGTTCGAATATTTAGAACTAAATCAATCGTAATCTATCAATCTTTTATCAATGATATTCAAGTCGTAGAAAAAGTATAATACCTACATAATTCGAGTGCTAATGCCTATTACGCACTCGATTTTATTACAACACGAGCGAGCGCGAAATAGGCTTCTTAGCACACTTATTATGCAATATACTATAGTTACTGCAGTAATCTTATTAAAATATCAGCAGACTGAGCTTTGTGCTTTCTAATTTTGATAACTACTCATCCGGATATTACAAATTCTTCCACTGAAGTACAAATTCGACATAGAATTTGTAGAAGTGAGGTCGACAGATTCGGAACGTTCAATTCGTTTACCTTTAGTGTGCAATTAATAACTCAATTAAGTAGCAAGACTCTCACTTACTCACGAAGTTTAATAGGTATTCAATTAGGCCACCCAGGAGAGTAATTGATTGTGCGGTATTGAAAATTAAGGGCCCTTCATATTTGGAGTACAGTATTGGTAATTGAAATTGCTTTCTCTATCACCTATTTAGTGTTTGAAGTTCAGATCGGTTTTCCATCGCGCATATAAATTCAAGGGTAGTTCAAGAGGAACAGGTTTTGGGGCTGCAATGTCGAATATGTCTACTCTTGTTTACAGCGTTGAAGATTGTAATGGAAGCTACTGATGATGATTTTTCTATAAATTTCAAATTACCTAGATTAGTCGTAGCCACGCTTTTTCGAACTAAGCTGAACTTAACGGATCTAATAACAATATACGGCACCTAAAATATAATCATAAATGGACCCACTAAATTGGAGGTTTTCTATATTGAAATCCGAACAAACTAACTTTGAATAATAAGCTGACTTTTTATCTACCAAATCCAATTCTACTGGGTTCTTAAATGATAAAATTCATGCAATACAAAACGACTTCAATTGCCCATAGGTTAGTTTCTTTAAAAATGTCCATACCAAAATGTTCCTTTTTAAGTTTTTTTAGTTCAATCAAATATAATTTAACATAATTTTTCTTAATAGTATATCTAGACCGGTAATTTTACATAAACGGAACAACGGTACCTCATATAAGACGCCCCTTTGCAAAGATTATACAACATTAAACTGGATACGACCTTCCCTACAGCGACAATGACTCAGGATGACTCAGAAATAGACAACTGAGCGGGTAAATTGCAACATTGCCGTCGGTAAAACGTTTCCGATGAATTTTCAAATGATGTCCTTCGGCGGTGAATCTTTGTGTTTAAGAGTTACGAGCAAGCCACGCTGTTATATTATTACGAGCAGGAGAAATTTTCACTATGTAACAATTTTACACTTTTTTTATTACTGTTTTTTTTCTACTGCGACGACTATAATGTTACAATTACGAAGACAGAGATCAATCTCCTCTTTGGTTTCACGGGCAGTAAACAGCTACTCTGAAAATGGTATGGTAACGTAAATTAACTGGCGCGCTAAATTAATTCGCCCTTGACGTCTACTAAATTAAGTCAATTATTTTTTTTAAACCAATCTTATTGGAAGTGCAAGCCAAACTGGGTTGTCAAAAAACCCACACATGGGAATTATGCTAAATTTGCATATAACGTGGACGTTCATCTCAATGCTGCATAAGTTTTCGTCAACCTCTTTGGTTACAGGAGCCCCAATTAAAACAGTATTTACTCTGTTATCTGCGACATAATTTCGCCACCGTTTCTAGAACCCATAAAAATACAATCCAGAAAGATCGTTAATTCCACCAACTGTTTTACAGATTTATTCTTGCAATTCCACGAATCGTGCTATTTACTGGAAAAATCGGTCATCTAAATCAATTACACCCTTTATACTTTCTATAAAATGTAATTAATAGTATGTAATGCCTAAACTAAACTAAACTGTCTTGCCCGGTCATATAATTATTAGTCAGACTTCAAACATTAACCACTCGTGGTCATTAATGGATTAAGCAATATTAAACTTCCATGCACACTATTTTTATTGTAATTCAATTTTAACACAAACAAAGAAATAAGTTGATTTGAATTAGAAACACAAAACTTGTGACTAGAGAATAAATCGATGTAGAAAATCGCAAAAAGCAATAAGAGCTAAAAGGTCAATTTAAATAATGGTGATAAAAAATAGGCCACGGTTTACCATTGAAAGATACTATGCTACTTTCAGTGCAGTAACAAATCCCTCCCATTTATAAGCATTCTACATGGTTGACGTAAATTCACTGTAACTCCGTAAACAACTTCCCTGGGTTTGTTTTATGTGCTAGAAATTTATCAGGTCTTAAGGATATTAATAATCGATAGTATAACGGGAGCGTTTACGTTGTAAGAAAAAGAGTTTAACTTTATACTTCCCCTAATTTACTGTTATCGAATATATATAAAATTTCTGGCGTTTTTTCTTCCTTGCGTATGACTTTCTCATGGGAAATTGTATGCATGATCGCTTTCAATTAAATCATTAGGGCGGTGTAAATTATGGGGAGCATGACAACTAGTTTAAAAAACCCGGTAAACGAACAATCAATATCCGCTGTGTAAGCTCCCCCAAGAATCTCATTTTTTCTTACTAGGGTAATACACCGAAGTAGACACCGAACAGTTGGTGAAAGTAGGCGGCCAATTCACTATATAATGAACTGAGTTACATTCACAAGGGGTCGAAGTATAAAATAAAATTGCACCTTCACGACACTGGCAAAAAATGTAGTATGACAATTAATTTTTAAAATTATCCACGGCTAGCTCAGTAATAACAAATTTTCTTATACCCCTTACCTTGCTAAGTTTGACCCTTTATCTCCCCTTCAAATGTGACACTCAAAACCTAATGCTCTGGTTTGATTGAACTCTAATAAATTATTTATGAAAATAAAGGCGATCAAATTCCATTTTTTACACGTTGCTGGATGTAAATTACTAGTTAGGTTCATAAAAAGATCACGTTGCCATGCTTAAACTGTCATTTTTTTTGTATATATTCCTGGTTCCTTTGGTTAAGCCAATCAGCTCAATGATAAATTGGAAAAAAACATGGCCGACATGGAACATTATGGCCACATTGTCTTTATACAGTCACTGCATGTAGGTATACTTAGAAGTGCCCTCTATTGAGCAGCAACAAACTTAAAACGAGTGAGTAACTCAATTGTTTAGTTAAACAATGGTGACTCAGCTTATGACTTTATCATATCATATCACTGCAATAATACCAATAATAAAGAATTCAAATTGTGCAAACTTTAGCGCTTTAGATTTTTTGCAGACATCTAAACAAACCCATAAGTCATTGTACAGTTTTAAACGGTACATGTTTATAGTGCTGATCAATAGAGGGCGCTTTTAAGTATACCTAAACGTATTACCCATGAAATTCATAAGGTTAGCAATCTGTTATTTATGTATGGATTAATAATTTGCAGAGTATATTATTGTGTAACTCACCTGGTTGACCCACACAAACATACAAAATGTCACTCAGAATTTCCATGTTATAACAAAAATAAATGAGCCAGTCGCCCACTATTCGTCGCTGAAAATGACATAAAAATGCCGCAATAACTAGATTTCAAACAATTTTATTTTCACAATGACCTAATTTTCCAAATAACCACTCGGCTTGCCCGGCTAACAAGAGACCCAAAATTTACTGGGTTCATAAACACACGTGGCAACACTTTTTAAAAATAATTACAAATACATTAAATCTACAATTACACATTAACTTTTCCCCAGCACTATTGAAATTAAATCTACCCAAAACAAATGTAACATAAGTCCATAGACGAAAATAGAAAAAAAAATATCACTTGACACTTCCATGAATTTCACGATATGCGGAAATGAATAACATTTCTGCGGGACTCCTTTTCGAGATGAGTGGGTGAGGGGTGGGAAGGGGGAGGTGAGGGGGAGGGGAGGGGTAAAAACGGATTTTATCTTTCATGGTAAATAAATAAACATACCATGCTACTACCTTATAACCCAGCTATACTTGAAATCACGAATCTTTGTCCCTGCGTCATTGATTTGTGAATCAATTTCAGACAAGTTTTTTATCGATTTCGCATACTTGACAGATATTACAGTGTTTTAGCGTATGTCTGAAATTGATTCACAAATCAATGACGCAGGGACAAAGATTCGTGATTTCAAGTATATTTACTAAGTCATTTCGGTTTTAAAAAATGCACTTTATCTGCACAAAATTTGGGCACAATACTTGTTAATTGTTTATATAAAAAAGCATAAGTAAATTCGTTACCACTGCCGGCGTTTAGTCTAACTATTACCTTAATATTAGTTGCTATCTGATTTAACCGCGATCAGTGATGTTTACGACGGTATCCCAGTCCGGTTAACCTTGTTCTAAAACATGAAACAATCTGAGGGCTTGTGTCAATGTTATCAGCAGGAGAGAACGTTACTCTACCTCAAGAAGGAACTCGTAGAGCTGTACAAGTTTGTTGATTATGTTTACAAACTCCTTAGCAAACACGTTTCCCAGCATCGTGAATCGCTTCGACGATTTACTACTATTGTCATTTCATTGGAATACGCTAAAATTGTTCCAGAGGGATTTAGGTACCTACGTATTGAATAATTGTATAAATATAATATATATAATTAATAATAATTGAATAAGTTTGGATAAATTGGGATTGGGAACTAATTAATCAATCGTATATTTTATGGTGCTTTGGGCTGACGGACTAATCGGCGCGACCAATTCCATAATTTCAGATTCACTGTGGTATTTTTGTTGAATATATCGATTGACTGACTCTTAGAGTTCGGCTTTCATTTGCAATTCCAGTGATTAATCATGCAGGAAAATTAATAACGCATCCCTTTTTCTCAATAGAGAACTAAGCGCATAAACATACATTGCTTTTGTCCACGAACATGGCAACATATGGAGGATTATTCAGTTTTTATTCATTTTTACATTCGGCGGAGAAAGGGGTATTCTCTGTGAAATGGATCTTAATATTTCAAGTGAACAGAGGGTTATAATAAATTACAATTCTCATTTCTATTTTTAAATTAATTCGATTCGAGATATTTAGACTTCGACAACGACTCCCGACGTGGGAAAAACTAACAGAATACGAATTGCGGTGGTTTTTATGCCAGATAGCCCATCGGGCAAATTAGGCATGTGCTTCCCGAAAAATCATACAAAGCTGGAAAACTTTTAGGCAATTTTGGGCATCCCAAATTGGTGAATTTGCTACTGATTTTGACTTTATCTTAAGACCTGGTAGCCAAGAAACTGCCTGTAATGCATTCAAATTTTTGGATTAATTTATGGACGAAGGGTCCTGGATTACAACCTTGACTATGCATTTGTGTGTGATAGCTCAAAGGCGCCAGATTGTCGCGCCATCAGATGAAATTAGTGGGAAGTACGTGACCGTTCGACTAAATCAGACCCGTTGTTATCTGGTGTGGATTCTTCGTGGGAATTTTTTGTCCTAGGTGACTAGGAATTCGAGTTCCTGGTGAATTGATGGACTTAAAGAATGAATTTGATTGGTAAAACAGAGACAGGTGTTCGATGAGCGTAATTTTTCAGGAGACTATACATTGTGGGAAAAGAGAGGCGTGGAGCAATACACTGGTACCCACGAGAGAGTTGCGTGAAGTACATAAAAAAGTTTTTAAAGTGAATCAACCGCATTACTGACTGGGTGGTTATTTTAGTGAAAAATTCAGATTAGGCCGTGTGGAAAATAGCCGTGGGGTAATTCGCCTCAAGCGGCGAAAAAGTTCGAACGCACCCACAGAGGCACAATTGCGGTCGCGTCGAAGTAGTTGAGAGAGGTTCAAATCAGTTCCCGTAAAGCTAGGCTGAAAGTCGTTGCCTCAGGAAAAGAATTGAACATCTCTGAACCACACACACGCGCTTATCAAATGTGCAGGTGATGTACTCTTTCAGCACCAAGATAATGCCTTACGCATCTAAGGGTCATAGGAAATAATCTAGTAAAAGTCCGAACTCGATATATGTCCTAGGGATTGATAATGTTGATTTCTATTATATTGCGCCCGCAGTTTTTCCTGTTCCCGATTCACTCGAAGTCCTATATTTTTGTTCCTGTTGAACCAGCTTCCTGAAAATCAATAACGTCCGTCCTTAATGTCCAAAGTACCCGTGCACCAAATTTCAACACCATCGGTCACATTTACATAGAGTTATAGCGCACACGGACGGACGGACGGAGAACGATACAAAACTATAAAGAATCTGAGGATAATCAAGTTACTGCTTCCATAGCAGACGCAGATTTTCATTTCAAACAAATTCATGTAGAGTTGGTTGACTATTATAGTCATCTATTCCATGCATTTGATCCGCTTTTACCACCCACACGTTAGTAATGGAGGCATTTCATTGGGTGAAAAAATGATCCCCCACATTTTTTGACGGAAATACACGTTTTGAAGCAACAGGAATCCGCATAAAACAAAATATGATGTCGGTATTTCGGTCTGTCGGTCCGTCTGTAATCTTATTTCCGGCTAAACGGCTGAACCAATTGTAACCAAATTTTATTCTTAAGCGGGTTTCCCATTTATGCATTTCGATGCTGCAATTTTTGTTGCTGCATTTTCATGACGCATTTTTTGATGCGCAACTAAAAAGGCATTCATGTCTACACTGGTGCAAGTTATTTCACGCAACTACACTGCTACCAATCTTTTTTAGCGCATTTTTTAACAATTAAAAAAATGTGCTATTGTTTGCGTTTTGTCCGTCCGTCCGTCCGTCCAGACCCACTTCTGCAGTTTCGAACTACTTCTAGGGGAATGGTCCTAGAGTCCTGTAATTTTTTGCAGGTGTGCTAGACGGCCATCAAATTTCCCTGTCTAAAAGGCCCCCCCCCCCACGAATTATTTCCTGAGATGCTGTTTTTTTCCGTTTTCTACCAACTACTGCCCTTCTTTCTGTCCTCAAAGTACGGGTTGGAGGGGGGGGGGGGAGTTGAACTACTTTTATCCTTCATGGTACTCTATTGAAAGGTCTCAACGAAAGGAATAAATTTCTACCAACCCTAGCCCTCCTCCTCGTCCTCTTATCGCGATCGGGTATATTCCCTTATACCTCAAGAACGGATTGTCGGAAGAGGGTACTCACAAAGGGCGATTGAGACGTCTGCAAGAAATACATCCATTGGTGATGTCAAAACAAAAGCTATTTCGGTTGAAAAATGCGCTTTATCTGCACAAGAGTTGTGCACAATTTATACTTGTTTATTTTTATGTGGTGATGGTGGTGACAATTTGAACCTTAACCTTAAAACCGAAGTCCTTCCAACTCGAACGCTCCGTAAAACTGTTTCCTCGCGCATAATATTATAATGGATTTTGAAGAAACTGTTTATTGTTAATTATCGGTGCCTCTGCTCTTCTGTTACCCAGGAAAAGACGTTGGTGGGTCAGACCCTGGATTAAACAGCGCGAATCTCAATTAAAAGGCAATCTGCACTTACTGCATAAGGACTTACTCACCACAGATCGTGACAATTTTAATAGTTTTATAAAGATGGATGAAAATACGTTACTCTCTATTCTCTTACAGAAGATTGAAAGAGACATTACAAAAGAAAACGCCAGACTGAGAAACTCAATATCGGCTAGAGATCGATTAACTGTTACATTAAAGGTACCTCGCAACCGGAGAGACATACTTGCTTTTTCTTTTAGAATATGATTTCAAAAATAATTCCAGAAGTTTGCATTGCAATCTATCATAATTTGACTATTTGAAGGTAAGTTTTTTTTACTTGTTTTTGTACGTTGATGTTGGAACTAATGGACGGATATCGGATGGAGGTGTATTTAGAAATAGTGAACTTTGTAAAGCCATAAGTGAAAACACATTAAATTTCCTGATGAAGAACCTTTGCCCGGTCGGAAAAGCCTACTTCAGCTTCTTCTAAATTTGACTAGCTTTGCCTTACAGGATTACTCTCTGATGAAAAACCAAGCATGTTGTAACACCATTTTGGAGTATAAACATCTGCTGCAGCTCCGCTTGATAAAATAAATTGAATATTATAATTGAATAAATAAAATAGTTATTTGTGTACCAAGGCCGTAAAAGTGATCTTTTTTGGCCGAAGCTGCTGTTTGTGGCCGAGGCGGTAGCCGAGGCCGCAATTCAGATGAGGCCTAACAAATCACTTTTGGCCAAGGTGCACACAACATTTTTTAGGCAATCATAAAAAAGAATTCAAAAATTTGCTCATAAACATGAAAATCATAGTTATCTTAGACAATTAAAAACAAAGCATTTCCTGTCGTATACTAATTAAAATTTGCATCTTTGCGTGTGTTTTGTGCCTATCAAAATGGGCGATAGCGACAGTTTAGATACCCCAAATGAAATTTTGGAAGCTGCAAGCGTTGCGAACCTAAGTCATATATGATATAAGAGCAGGCGTTTCAGAGTAAAAGTACAATCGCAACTTCCTCCGTTGCACAAGAAGGCGCCCGAAATAATGTCAAATGCAATACGTCCTTCGTAACTGTGGCTTCCAAGACCTTATAGTTAACATGCTGTACAATTATTAAAAATCAGGTTACCTACTTTGATGGTAGGTATAGGTAGCTACTTGTGTTCTCGGTTAATTGCTGGTGATTCTTCGTATAATAATGTAAGCAATAACATCTCCCTCATGTTTTGGTTCTACACTTCAAAAAGGTCTGCAATCAGCAAAGATTGAAACGTCAAACTATAATTTTAAATGTGAACATTGTGATTATGCAAAATAGTGTGAAATATTCCTACAAGTTCGAAAATGAAAAAAACGCACGTGGATGGCCCAATCCTTGATGGGGCTAGACCAGATAGACGCTTTGTATCAAACAGATTACTGTTTCTCACACATCAGTTTCAAATAAGTAGGTACAGTTTGACAGATGGGTACAATAAAGTAAAGTTTGACAGAAGCGTACAATAAAGTGAAACTTTATGGCCGCAAAAGCGACCACAAAATCAACGTTTTTGTGATGATAGCCTAAAAAGTAATATTGTACTTGTCCTCAAAGAGTAGGTACTTAAAATAGTAGTTATTTGTTTCATAGGTACGAAAAATGCGCGTTTTCGCGACGAGGAAGGACGTTGGTCTGTTGGTGAACGGAAAAAAACGCATTTTTCGTACGAATGAAATATAACATTTTTTCTCCAACCACTTTTTAGCGCATTTTTGCAATTTTTTTTTTGTAAAAAGGTAGCTTTTAATCTCACTTTGGCTAGCCGGCTGGCAGTGAATGCGGGCCCGTAGAAGAACGCTTGTAGAAAGACGAGAAGTGAACATGCATCCTACCGTGGCCGTGTAATTAACAAGTTTAAGGACGGGGCTACATGATTTGGGGTCGGTGACAACCGGGCGCCATCCCAAAGCGTGTTATACTCACGTAGAGATTTTTCGGTTTTTTCCTATCTTCTACAGTTTTGGTCCGATTGTTTTCAAATTGGTGTCATTGGGAAGGTCTTGTAAACGCACACAACTCTTGCGTGGCGGAATTTTGTTTTTTTTGTCATAGGGGGAAATGAACCAAGCTGCAAGGCGCACCAAGGAGCCGACTTGGAAATGCGAATTGTGGGTGAACGGGACGTCGGAACTGGATACCGACAAAGGGAATGTGGTAGCCCCCAACAAGATGTTACTGATGGTGGTGTCAACACTTTAAACCCGAATTGCGGGTGAACGGGACATCGGAAGTGGGTACCGACAAAGAGAATATGGCAACCCCCGACGAGATGTTACTGATGGTAGAGTCAAAACTTCAAACGCGAATTACGGGTGAACGTGATGTAGGAGGTGGGTACCAACAAAAGGAATATGGTTACTTCAAACGCGAATTGTGAGTGCACAGGACGTCGGAAGTGGGTACCGGTACAAAACTGGCTAATAGATGATCTGCCACACAATAATGTGCTAAAGCCCCTTCGATCTCGCACAAGGACTTTAATTTTTTACCTACCCAGTGTATTTGCGCACGCTCTTGTAGTTGACGTTTGTCGACCACTACTTCATCTATTGAGTGCCACTCTATTAATCATTTTTTAGGTTAAGTTAGCCTCCTTAATCGAAGAAAGTAAACATGAAGTAAATATCTTAGAACAATTCATTATGAACACGAATCATCTTATTTTTACTTAATCAAGTACGACAAGACATACAATCAAAAGTATAGCATAAACGGGTACATTTTAAAGATTTATCAAATACTTTTCAGCCAAACTTTAATTAACACGGCCATTGTTGTTTGACCTGAACATTGCGAACAATATACGAGATACAATATATAACCCACCACCTTCAACATGTGTGTTAAATACTCTAGCAAAATGAAAAATTAACCCTCTAACGGACTCCCGTCACACGTCCCTATAGGAATCTTAGTCTCCTTTTTACCGATTGTCCCTCTTATAAGCTCGCTAAATTTACGAAAATAGAATTAAGAATTGAAATCGAAAAAGCTTAATTTTGCACGGAAGGTTCATTCTTACAATTAGCAATACAACAAAGGGTTAGGTACATTCTGTTCATGATTATCGAGAATCTAGTCTCATTTACACATCACGACTCAGAGTGGCATTTTGGTCGTGATATTCTTGTAATTGGACCAATGTAACATAAATGGAAGCTTAGTGAAAAATCGATGTAGATTACAAATCGTCTCGACTAGATAACCCAAATACAAAATTTGTGAAGTTGTGCGGAGAAATCTTTTCAAAGATCTTGTCAGTTCATCAATCACGCCCGTTTTAACTATGTTAGCCTGTATTGATTTTACTCGAGTCGTATCACTTTTGTTTACAAAAATTGACTGGGCTTGAATAATGCGGTTAGGGACAATGAAATAAAAAGGGCCGCATAATATTTTTCTAAATTCTTACACTTGGAGTTCCTCTTTGTTCAATGTAAATTTCATTGTTTATCATTAACGTCATTACTGCACACCATTGTGCATTGCAGTTCGTAGGTTATATAGAATAATTATTAACCACTACTCTACTGCTCAAAGAACTTTTTGGTTATAGACGTACCCAATTCGCCATTTCGACACGCCACTGTTTTATCTCGAACTAGCGCCTAAGTATCTTTCGATTAAAGGTGCACTTCGATGAAGTTGGATTCCACCTGAGTTGAAATTCGTAACTTGTCAACAGTCCTTTCACGTCATATCCCCCTGCTTACGTTTTACCATGCATTCTTTTCCTTTTCTCATGTCACAACAGTACAAATGTGAAATACGCTGACTAATTGGCGCGACTGTACAGTGACCTTTAAAAGAAATTTTAATACCTGAACGGGTTCCCGTTACATAAATCCGTAGTTCCGCCCTAAGTCCGTCCGACTGGCTTTCACAAACAGATCGTTATTTTAAAAGCTATCAACGAATTTTCTTCGCTATTTCTGAGTGGAGTTTTTGGAACGAAATAGTTCAAAATTCTGTTTTGCAACTTGATTTAGTTCAAACAAAAAAATTGTACATAGTTTGAACGCTTGGTGTTTATTTTGGTAACATATATCCGTTTCCTTGCCGCTATTGGTTAAAACGATGTAAGTAGGGTAAGGGTGAAACTTTTGAAGATGTAAGTTACGACAGTATTGTTCAGCCATCTAACACGAGAGTAAGTATGCAATAAACAACCGAATATGATCCATTGTCTTAATTTCGATGCAAAATTCGAAACAAAATATGTATTAAAGTTAAGTATGCAATTTTCTAGTATGCCGTCGCCAGGGCTCGGAATGGACCGGAACGAGCCGGAACGCTGTTCCGGTTGGTAAAGAATGTTGCAATATCGTTCCGTTTCGTGGAAAATTTTTGTACCTTGTTCCCTTTCGTAAAGCGACCGTGCGGTCAGATCCCCTCCCCCCACACAATGAAATTTCACAGAATCCTACATATTGTTAGCTTATTTTTCCTTAATGCGGTAAATATCACACATGGGACCGATTATACGTCCTATAGATCATACCGGCAGACGGAACCCAGCAGTATTCACTTGTCTCTACACAAAGGGAGACAATAAAAATTAAACATTTAGTTTTTGTCACGTTTGATCGTAGTTTTTATGTACGTACTATTATGTTTTCTATGTTACCCCTCCCCCCTCTCCTGATGGGCCACTGTTTGCGTTCCGGTTCGCGAAAATTTCCATTCCGAGCACTGGCCGTCGCCGTATTTTCTAGTTTAATTTGTGGTGATGAGGAGCATGGGTGGTTATTACTTAATTCAAGATATAACTGAAACATTAAAACGAGGTATTTGAAATTGAGGGCACTAATTTCAGAACGACCTGGAAAACAGCTCATAATAGTTATTTATGTATTAAGGGCATAATAGTGATGTTTATATTCTCGAGGGCCTATGGCCCGAGAGCTTTTTAGTCGCCCGAGAGTATAAACATCAGTTTATGCCCGTGGTACATACACAATTTTATGTTTTACAAATAGTTTTCTTCGTCAAAATTCGTTTACAAAATAATTCATTATGTTTGATCGAGTATGCGTGGTTCAAATTTGTTAATGTGATTGAAACCATCCAAACGTCAAACGTAATTTTAAATAATTCAATTCATCGTGAATGAGGAAGAAGTTCCAGAAACTATACGAAATAAGGCCAATCTTGTGATTTAGTAGATATTGACAATTAATAATTGACGTATCTAATTTTCAATGACCTGCAAGTATTTGTATAAATGAGTTACTATGGTGATACTTAATACCCTAGGGCATAAAGTGGTACTTTATGCCCGCGTATCACAGATATAAAATGTGCTATGATAGGTTAGTAAGACATAAAATAACTTATCCAATTATATCCACTTTTCGCCCTACAACTAGTTTATTAAATTTGAATTCGTTTTCTTTTTCATTATTACGTCACACTATCCCTTTGGTTTTTCATTGTTATTTAACTAAGTGAGTAATTACAAATATTGCAACAGTTTCACGAAATTCTTGTGGGCTTTACTTATTATTACATTGGGCTTTACCGCTGTTAATCTTTGTCACTGTCCTTGGACGGCAGAACTTTGCCCACCACTTGCTTGATAAGACTTTCAGATTTAGCTTTGCCAGCTCTTCCTGTAGGATGAGTATACTGATCACAAATTAGTTTACGAAACACTTCATATAAAATGAAACTGCTACTGCTCTGTAGAAACTGCAGGTGCCGCCCGGCTAGGTAGAGGTTTTTCATGACGGACTTCTCCTGATTTGTTCCGCACGGTGAAAAAGCTCTTCTTGGATTGGTGGAACCTGAATTTTTACACAATATCCGCTGTTCCTCGAAATGTATTACAATGTATAAGCGAGTTGTAGCGGAGTGGTGCATCGCTCACACTCGCCTATTTCCATGAGTACCGGTAACTACTACCAATGAATAAACAATGCTAGTACGGTAACACGTTGAGACTAGCAACTACCAATGCACTTTCCCATAAATAACATTTTTTTGTCGTTAAAAGATCGAATGGCACAAGTTTAATTTATATTTTTTGTACCTCCATCTGTTATTAAGTAGATATTACATCATTTCATCACAATCTCATAACCATAATAAATCATGCAAAAGATAAGCATGCCTCAATAACTTTATTCGCCCTTACAGAGATCTTAAGCCAAGTTTGAAAACGGACGAACTAAAAATATACATTTCTTTTCGTTTTTCTTCTCCAACTGGGCACGGCAGACGAACCATATCGTAATTCAACAAACAGACGTGTATATTTATAGTTGCTCTATAGGTAGGTACTCTGCTACCGCTTCTTCTTTTATAAAGTACAAACAAAATGTATAAGGCCGCTACGACTACCAATAACTGACAAGACCGAAAAGGAATCGTCCGGTTGAAATTTTTTAAGTGGTACCTAGGTGTTACCAGACTGGCGATTTGGCACTGTCTAGTGTTATATATTTATATACGAGTTGTGGTGGTGTGGTGCATAGCTCGCATTCGCTATTGTCATAGATACCAATAACTACTACCAATGAATAAACAATGCTGCTACGATAACTCGTTAAAGCGAGCAACTCCTGATTTTCATTTGGGAACACAGAAGCGGGCCCAGGGATAACACCTGCTAAACTCCACATTTGGCACTAAATTTAGACTTAATTTCGTAAAAAAAAATTAGTATGAATAGTGTTTTAGGTCGACTGAAAATTTTCCACATTTATGAATTTATTATTAATTTGGTCGTATAATGAGTGGAGCGTTACTAAAAATGTGCACAACGTGCGAACACTCACACCCACGTACCCCCACCCTCACACGCGCATCCACACACAAAACACGTTTTCGTTTCATTTAAGTGTATGTGAAATATGTAACTAGGCACAAGCCTGTTTATTTCAATAAATAAGTATTAAATAAACTCACTATCACACTGCAAGATAAATTCTTTTCAATTAACATTAATTAATTGAATTAGAGATACAATAGTTGCAAGCAGACTTTACAATCGCAATATACCATATACCACAGTCTGTTCATATTAATTGATGATGAGCTGCGAAAAATTGGTTCTTACTAATGCATCCCTTGGGTAATATCTCTGAGCATAAACCTTTCCAAATCACAAAAGCTTGCCCTTTGACTATTTTGAAACGCCCGTGCATTTTCTAATTGCCTAGAGAGATTGTTTCTTCCATGGCGCATTTATTGTAAACTATTTGTGTGGATTGTAAATGAAAAGAGAATAAACCTAATTAACTTTTACGAGGTCTTTAATTTACCTTGTATTTGTGATACTTCAAATAAAAGAACCGGCAGATGACAACCTCTAGAATTGTAACTTGAAACACTACGAGACACAACGTAAAATCGAGGATCTTAGTACTATCAATTAGGAGGTCCGAGTCTGAGAAAAGGTGATAATAAGCAGTGTATTTAACCCTGTCTCACTACAGTAGGTACTTTATGTTAAAAATTGTGGAATATTGGGTACGATCAGTGTCTTTGCTAGTATTACACTGAGTTTGGTTTCGATTCATTCGTTCGTGAAGTATACTTCATTTTATGTATTATACTCGCATCAAATTCTCAAATTATGCTGTAAACTCAAAATACAATGTAAGTTTAGGAGTAATACTGTGACATACATTTTGTTTTAAAGAATTACTAAACATCATGTATATGCGATGAAGGCAACAATGTTATCGTTTTATTGTCTAACGCGTAAGATACAGCAGTATGTATCGATAAATTATACAATATGGTATATAAATCAGCCCTGCTTGCCAAATACGAAATGTCCACAAGAAATAGTCGCCAACTCGGTGTTCATTCTATACTCATGCCTCACATAATGTCATATATTTCTTGGACTTCGTAAAGTTATTCGAAAAATACTTGATAACTGTTATTTAATAACGAAAACGGATCCATCAGTCTGAAGAGCCAAAAATCGAGTCCCAATGCGGTTACTATATCTAAATTATGCCATATTGATATCTACTTGAAACGCTAGGGATCGCATTTCCTTTCGACGCGTATGGAGTGTTTATTGGATTACTTCACAAGGGTGGTAGATAAGAATTTCGACATTGTTGCCAACCAAGAAAATACAATAAAACTGAAAGCATTGGATAAAATCCTCCGCGGGGTATTTCTTCGATTCAAATAAAGCTTAGTTGATGCTTACGTAACCGTAACGTTTTGAACTCGTGTAGCATACAACATGTTTGTGCTGCTTTTATAGATTTATTTTAATATTTAGACATTTAAAGAAATGATCTTGCCAAAGTTGAACTTTGTTGTTGTAATTATTGTTTTCAGAACACCTCTGCGCCGTCATTTGCTGCTGAATTTCAAATGTAACAATTTACAATAGAGCATTAAAAGATCGTTCTGGATACATATGTATAACATACGCAATGCTACACCGCCTAATAGGTACTCCGAATGAAGTGGGAAACGTTTACACGTTTTCAAACATGATGTTCCTTTAATTATTCACCAAATGAAATGCACTTTGCCAATATGCTTAATAAATTAGATATTTATTTTGCATTTGCCGACGAGCCCAGATAGGATTTGTTGAAATTGTCCATACAATTCCGATAAGTGGTGCGGAAACGAGGCCTCTCCTCGGCAGATCCGCTTACCCAAGTCTTAGCTGCCAGCCCAGGAGTCAGTTTACACTCATTCAGGTGTTTAGGTGTCAGTGTGGGCATCCCCCGAACCGCAAACCAAGGATATGTGAAATGTATGGTTATGTTACTTCGTATTTCGTAATGCGTGACTATTATTCGTAAGTTGGTAACATTGAGACACCTGCTCAGGATTTAAAAAATGACAACTTACATTTTGTATGAGGTTATGTTAACGTCTTCGCCTTCGAAATTAAAATATATCAGTACATCGCAGGGTTGGACGTGTATATTAACAGTTAATGTAATAATAGCAGTATAATAGCTATAATACACAATATATGTATTTTTAATCTTTTACTTATACACAAAATAAGACCACGAAATCGCTTTTGGCAGCGAGCACAGTCTAAACTGGAACGTCTCTTATATCGTCATACAGAAAGTTGCGTCGTGCATTTAGCAAGGATAGTCTAGCTCTAGTCTGTATCGACTGCCTTTTACATTGTAATAAGGAAGGGGCACTTTCACGTCTTCTGTAGATCGCATTTTTGGTATCGACCGCCGGACCGCCTCTTATTGCATTTTCCCTCCACCATCATTTTCGTATAGATCGCCTGTTACACTTGATTATGGAAAGGGGCACTTATCGCGTTTTGTGTGGACCGCCTTTATTGTTTCAATCGCCTTTTCCCAAATGGCAGAATGGATATTTGTCACAACTTCCATCGATCGCATTTTTCGTGCCATCTGCCGCTTTTGTAGGTATCGATCACCTTGTTAGTATTAAAGCTAAATTTGGCCACGACGATAAGCCAGGATTTTCGTGATATTTTCAAAATGGAGGATCATCGGACCATCTTCTCTTGAGGAATGCTCCACGGAATCGTGGTTCGTTCGATGGTATTGTCTTTCTGTAATTTTCATGCTATTGCGAAAGCTAAACATTTTTTTGGTGACATTGTACTCCGAGGGGTATGATATATGAGTTGTCTTTCAGCCGCCGTTACCATAAACAAAAGCTGTAAGTAATCCTCCGTTTGCAGCAGTTCCCGTCAAGATATTTCAATTATTTTTGTTTCATCCAAAAGCTCTTGTCATTTAGAAGACGTGGGCAAATTAATGTTTTAGAATTTTTCCTCCATTATTAGCAGATTTTTGTTTCTTATGGTGGTAATTTAAAACGAGCGTTAAAACCACAACTGCCATGCAGGGTTAGGCCGACAACAATTTTGATAGGCTACCTTTATGTCGGCTGGAGAGATTCCAATTAAACATAAGTGTACTACCGACTTTAGAAATTTCAAACCGGTCAATTAAGTAAGTGCAATTAACAGTAGCTAAATAAATGTATTGCAGTAAACAGCATCCGAGTAAGTTGAGTGTAATTTTTGAATGCTCGATTCATCGTGCGAGCAGGAAAAACCCCATTTTCCCTCCATAGAATGGTCGAGTTCTATAAAGCTATGCACGTATTTTAGGTGGCACTTTTACTCTTTAACCGATTGCTGTAACAGTCAAGTGCGTTAGTTAGAGGGGAGTTTGATTTTTTTATAGGTGGGTTGAGGAGTTTTGTAAAGAACCGTTTTGATTTTATTATTTTTCTTCTATTTAGAGTGCCTCTAATTTACAAAAAAAAACCTAATTTAAGAATAAAAATACTGTTGCAGTTCCTATGTTCAGTTCGTTTTTAGGGTACCATAATTTTGCCAAAGAATCTTAGTTAATTTTTATTGTCAAAACCTCATTTTTGTATTGACTTAACTCCAATGTACTACACTAGCATTTCAGTGGTGATATATTCTAATTTTTTTTAGAATTCACTTAAATAGGTTCTTAAAAATCTATTTAGATCCGTCAAAATACCTACCTATCTATAGTCCTATGAAAATCATCTCGTGAAATGAGACAAATGAGCATCCCCTAATATTTGTAAACAAAAGGGATGAGAGGAGCTTTTAACGGCCTCAAGGCACCTCTACATTTATTTTTTGCTCCGAAATTTTTAGTATTAGCATTGAATAAGCACTTTAAAGAAGTATAACTCCCATAGGAAAACCTGAAATTGGTGTAAGGTGTGTTGCATACACTGCAAAGTGGTTAATTACCACAAATATTGAAGGATATTTGGCCTCGGGCGGTAAATAATGACTATTTTAAACAGGGAAACCAGTTATACTTAGGGGCCCTTTGTTTTCCTTGTTTATCAGAGTTGAACGTTGTCATATTTACCAGATCCTTATATGGAACTAGGTAAAGTTTGATTGTTTATTATGTAAAGATAATGGTCCTTAGAACAGTTCTTGTAGTTTTCTTATTAGATAATATTGTTATTGTCATTGAATAAAAGCTTATTCAATATTTTAATCTACTTTATTCAAACTCAAAGCGCTTGCCAAAAATCTGGCAACGTTGGAATTTTAAAGAAGTAAAGAAATCTGCAAAGTCGGTAACTAGCTTTAAATTTGTGGTTCACTTTCCCCACAACCGAGGGACGACAGAATCCTGGGCAGATTTTCTTATTTCATCAGTTAACACGGGCATTATACTTCTCTAAGGTGCTTATTCAATGGTATTAGGTTAATTAATTAGTTAGAACACGGGTATTATAAATAATAATCCAAGGTGAATTGTAATAAATGTATAGATAAATAATTTGCATACCACATTCAATTTGTAATTAGGCGTAGTGTTCTGCCAAAATATAAGTTGTGATGGAAAATTGCCAATTTTGGTGATACATTTAGTCGATGTCTTTACGACAGGACAAAAAATTATAGGCATTCTTGTCGACGGATGTCCTGTAATCTATTTGCCACCAACCACGATATTAAATTATAAGCTTTTATTGCGTTATTAAACAACATAACGATTTGATTCAAATAAACTGTAAAACGGGCATCCACACGCATAAAATGAATCATGGTCACCATTACCGTTTGGCAAATTGAAAAAAAAAGGAAATTGTTTTCGTACACAAACTTAAAAACACCATCTTTGCATCTAACCGTGTTATTGGTGCGTCTACGTCTTAGCAAAAACGTAATTTCCAATAATAGGGAATTTCAAGATTGATGCTCCGTTTCCTTCCCTTGCCGATTCAATTTCGGAGCTACAGCTACCACTTGGATATTATAATGTCTTTTGTATAATAAATTGAATAGAAATAGAGGGTTACAGAAGAGCGATTGAAATTACATCACGGAGACTAAAGGAGAACATCTATAACCGTTATTTTATTTACTTGGCTTCCAAATTTCATTAATTTGCAAAGTGGCATATTGATGTTATATGCGGTCGATTTATTTCTAAGATGTAAGAACAAATACAGCACGAAAACCCTTGTTCTGTTCTTTTCACAAAGGAATAAATGCTTATGTGCCAACCTTAATGTATCATTGAAATGACATGACCTGAGGGGGCGATATTGAATAAAATAGTGTATTATGTTATACCTTAGAAGGCAATCATCTTATATACGAGAGTCATTTGATAAGTTTCCTGTTTTCTCTTTATTACCTGCATTATCATAATGAGTTTCGAAAATTGGGAAAGTTCTCCTGAAACCGATTAAATATTGAGCAAATGTTAAATTGCCATAACTTACCTAGGTATCTGGCAGCTTAACTGTCCCCATAAAAGTATTTTTAACTGTCCTTTTTCAAAAGGTAATCTGTTATTGGTCGCTACTATCGTAGTGTAAATTTATACTATTTAATGCCTGATGGATGTAGTAACACATCGCGCTGAGGTAATGTAAATCTTTACAATATGATTTGATAAGATTGAATTTTGTATAAATTCGTAAAATACGTATCTACGACGTAAAGAATTAAAAAAAAATGAAGTTCTTTCTGTATGTTCTTATGGTATCATTGTTGGCGTTTCACTTCCACGTAGTACACTGCCATCCTCGTTGCAATTGCGTCCTTGAGGGAACGTGTGTCTTCAATGAGTTGACATGGGGAGGGTAAGTAATAAGTCTCGTTCCTATTAGATCAAAATTAGAATTTCCTAAATAGCAAACATTATTATTTGAATGAGTACGAATAGATGTGGTCACTTTAACGAAAAGGGTACATAAGGTGAAACCACTGAAGTATACTTATACTAGAACGCGCACTGGCGGTCTCTGCCATAGAAACGTAACGCGCCGAGAGAGATAGCACAAGGGGGAAACTGTTCATTAATATATTCAAATTATATCAAACAGGCTTATTCTATGCACGCGCAAGATAGAACAGAGATCCCCCTTGTGGCCCTCTCTCTCGGATCGCTCTGGCGGGCGGAGCGCGCGTTCCAGAATAATTTATTATAGTTCAGTGGGTGAAACAAACGATTGTGCATTCTAATGAGATCTGTTATTCTAGTAATCTATGGTGTATCATGTCAGTTACCAACACCCTGAAAGTTATTTTGAATTTGTTCTATCGAATTATGAAACTATCGTACTAGTCTCTGGTCTCACGCAGAGATATTTATAAAGAACATTCAAAGGAAACGCAGTCACTAGCGTAAAGTAGCTAAAAAATGTAGTTATACACAGTACACATACTACAGAAGTTCATGCACATGAAAGTCGCAGTCACAGGATGAAAAATCGGGACTGTACGGTGGATGTTCCAGCGTTTCCCACCGAAATTCAGGTTCGGTAGTGGACGATAACATGTGCGACCACCTTCTTTTTGGTGTCTAACCAGACTGGCGCTATGCAACGTCAAACGATGCGCACGCGTCAGTCTCTCTACCAATGGATGGCGCCACCATAACCGCAGTAACGTGGTGCCACCCTACGTGTAAGTCAAAGTTAGACGTACTGGCCAGGTTTAATTTGAATGTACTTATAAGGTGAGTCAGTATATAAAACTGCAACTCATTGTCCATTTAACCTCTCCTTTCACCCGTGTAACCCTGTTAGATCTGTGACCATCTGTATGGATACAGTTTAATAAACAATGATTACTTTTAGGCTTCCGTGTACCACTGATGATGACCAGTCGGGAATAACATGCTGTGTTGATCAGATGGTGTTCTCGACATTGAAATACAATTGAATAAAGAGTATTCCAATAAATCTAGTCTGTTCAATTTCGAAAAACGAGGAGGTTGTTAAGTACCAGTTACACAGTACACACAATGACAAAAAATGTTTGTCACAACTCAGAAAAGAATTTGAGAAATATTTGACGATTCAGAAAGCACTACAGACTACAGGAACATGACTTTGGAGCCAGTTTTGCGACGAACTTTGCCGTGAAGTGCGCATATAAACGGTTGCTTTAAAATAAAACTGAGAATTAGTACTTGCTCCGTCGTCAGCAACTCACGCGAGCCGATTTCGGGAGGAGTTTGCGAATATTGAGGTGCTGCTGGAGTCTGAATTTAGCAACTAGCAATTCTAGAAATTTTATACAAATACCGTTACCTTAGGCAGGCGCCTCACTCTAATGGAGGACATTACCCTTATTCAAGAACCCTGGATCAAAGGTTTTTGGTTTTAGGGGCGCAAAAGGAACCGTTTTCTTTGATACACGGCAGGAAAAACTTAGAACATGTATTTAGGTTCCGGCCACCTGAGAGCTCTTCTGCTGCCACACTTGTGTGGCCGTGATATGACGACTGTCACATACAGGGTAACACTCAAGTAGTAATAGCATCAGTATAGCTCCCGGGAGATTTTGTCAACCTACCTCCCAGTAATGAGATGGCAGTACTGCTAGAACACTGTGAGAAAAACAATAAACACCTCATTGTAAAGGTGTGACTCAAATTCTCTCCATACTACATGAGGTAGGGCTAACGTCCACTCTGAGAGTAAATCATTACTTGGATATCTGACAAGTACTAAAAGAGAGATTCTCAATCAGGGCAGCAAACCCACGTTCGTAACTACCCGAAACCAGACTGTGATTGATCTCAGTCTGGCATCATCGAGTATCTCTGATAAAAATTGTCTTTATTTCCAGATCTGGCAAAGGTGCTCTACACCTAAAAGCATATCGCCAAATCAGTTTGATGTTTTTTCTTAAGACTCTTGAAAGACTGTGCGATAGATACATAAGGGATACGGCACCTAACCACCCTGGAAGACCTACAGAGTCTGCCCTGCACTGCGTCGTAGGGCGGATTGAAAGATCACTGGAAAATAAGCAGTCCACAACTGTAGCACTTCTTAACCATGTGCAAAAGCTTGCGTGCCTAGCTTGCACGGGCGCAATGGGAACAACTCCCACAACCGTTATGGAGGCCCTCTGGGTCTGCCTCCACTAGATAGCACCTGCTTACCTTTAAAATTAAAGGAAGCGAATCAAAATCTAATATAATGCTATAATGTGACTTGCAAAAGTTCTCTCTAAATTGTGCTGTTATTGGATTGTCCCTTGTAATTTCTTACATCAGGAAAAAGGTCTATAATCAAACTGATACCGGCTTAAACCTACATGGTCTTGCAGTTTTAATGCTCGTTTTCATATGCCATTCGGAACTAAAACCTGCTAATAAGTAATTATCGGAACTGTAACTTGAAAATATTACCTTTCTCTTGCTTCCTCATGCCATGGGCAGTCGGATGCTACAAAAACAATTAAAATATCTCCACGGGAACGACTGCAAACGGCAAATTACCTTGATTTCGTTATCGGCGGCCAAAACGATGCCATTAATTAAAGTAATTACTTTCATCTTCATCTCCAATTCCTAAAATAAAACATAAACACTTTCGTCACGACACGTTTCGTAACGAAGCGCCTCCAGATACCGGGAGGTAAAAAAAGCTGGTCAATTTCATAACCAATGATTGAAAATGCATAGGAAAATAAAATACTGTATAAAAAATACAAATAAATTAACAAAAAAAATGCAGACTGCTACCTGCATCAAATAATACAAGCAAAAAACAGCAATTTAAACTACACGATACTCTCTTGGCGACACCTACCTCGAGCCAAGATGGCTACAACATACAAAGCGATCGTACTTTCGAGACGGCACAGACAGCTTCCCCCTTCTAAAGAGTCGCGCGATTGCCAACTCTTCAAAATGTGCACCTGGTCGTAAGTTGTCTATACAGGGTGGAACCTCTCAATGTAGAGAAAATATTACATACTATTTTTTTAGCGCATTTTCCAACGAAGTTGGGTGCGCTATGCAGGCACTGTCTCTGTCCGTCCGTCTGTCCAAGGCCTTAACTACTCCTACAGTTTTCAAGATATTTAGTTCGTTCTTTTTGCATTCGGTAGCGTATCGCTCTGGCACCTGAGTCAAGGAAAATCTTCACGATTGAAATGCGCATGCGCATGCGCAGGCTGCGCAATGCCAACTTTCTTATTTATGGAGATATTTCTTTGAAATTTTAACCAAAGATGCTTATTAAAAGCAAACGTATTGCATATTGCAAATATCAGATTAATAAGCACATGCGCAGGACGCGCAATATCAACTGCGCAGTAAGTGTCAACTTCCTTATTTAATTTCTTTGAAATTTTAACCATATATGCCTCTAGTAATGAAAAACATAGCGCACATAGGTATGGCCTTTGGGGAAGTATTGATCAATTTATGGAAAATGCGCTGAAGTTACTCGCCTTAGGGCGAAAACCTTTTTACTTGTTTTTCTTTTTGGTTGTTTTAATCAGTTGGGTAACGAAACAAACTAAAAAATAAACAATCTGTCTAGATCCGTTGATTTCTCTTTCTGAATGAATCAATTAGGATGTCACGTATAAATAATGTTGCTTTACAGATGAATTCTTTACAGTGCATTATACACATTAACCCTGGAAATGACCCAAAGGCTACAATTTTTCTGTATTTTCGCAGGCGAATTATACATGTTACTATCATGATGGCAGATTCGCAAAATATGTCTCACTCTCAGACGATGCTTTTGAATGGGCACATATGGTATTGATCATTTAAAAGCTGCTGGAATTCAAAAAGCAATGTAGATCTGCAAGATATTTATGTAATTTCACCCAAGGATCGATATTTTACTGATTAAATTCTGCTAGATAAGGTTAAGATTTTTTTATTCACAAACTTGACCTACATTTTTAAATGTGGTACAGTATTAATATTCCATAGAGCGAACACAAATTACTATTATTTAGTTTAGGGTGTGTGGAGATATTAAACTTTAAAACGGCACATGTTTCGAGCCAATGCCTGCGTGACACAAGATTGCAGTTCAATTGCTTGAAATCTAAACTGCAATGTGCTCTTACATGAAGAGAAATTACAATATTCGATCAATTTTTATCTTGAGCAGTGAAAGAAATGGAAAACGTGGCCGAACTTTTATATAGGCAAACATACACACCACACCTCTAAATTTCTAATTAGTAATTCTAATGTTTTTATTTACTGCACGCCCCTTTAAATTTTCCTACCTGTAGGATGGCTTGCAAAGAATTTATTACAAATCATACGGACAATGAACCTAAGAGTTCATTTGAAAGCTATTTACCATTATGAAAGATACCTGCATAACTATTACAGAATTTAGCAAATATATATAACGACTTGATTGTCGCCGATGTAATGGAGTGTAATATTTGTCTTTCTTAATTGAAGAAGCACAAGTATTATATTAACAAATACGGAATGATCGGAAGTTATTGCAAATTGTTTAAATTATTTTTCTTGTTTTTAACTTAAGTCATTAGCGAACATTGATTTCCCCAATAGTAACCGCAATAATTCATTTGCGGCGATTTGTTTCGTGTATTTTTAGTTGTTTGCCTTGCATAAAGGTACGGTTTCCATAGCAGTCACAGATTATCGTTTAAAACAAATTCCTGTAGAGTAGGTTGCCTATTATAGCAATGTATCCCGTGCGTTTGATCCGTTTTTTTTAAGTATACATATGCCATTTGCCTTAAAATCTACCAGACACACTAAATAAATGAACTCAACCAGGCGCTTCATTACTAGAAACCATAACTGCTGAACATATTTATTTATCTTCCAGGAATCGGAAACAGAGTATAGAATTATTGCTTAATTTGTTGTGCCGTCTTTCAACCGGTGATAGTAAAACAATATACCGTATATAAACGACCAGTATTGTAACCGTTCCCGTGGAGACATTTAAATTATGTTTGCAATATCCGAAAGCTCCGAAATCCAAATTTTTTTATGATTTCAGTTGCGTTTATTAATTATTGGTTTTACGTTCGCAATGTTAAGTGAAAGTCAGTATATGACGTTGTAGTGTACTAAAATAACGCAGACCTTAGGATGACCCGAAAATTACAAGACACAAAGGGTATTACTGGACTTCTAAATTTAGGTAGGCATATATAACTACCGGTAGCTAATTAGATGTATTGTGTTGTGTGTGAACCGGATCCCAGATTTTTAGTAAATCAGAGATGAGGGGCGAGGCATTAATTACAGAAACTTTCAACTTTGAAACAGTTTGTACGAGTTCGTCGTGATTACTGCAAAATCTAGATTTCCCTTCAAGAAACTGCCGAATTTTATAAAAGATGAGAGCATTATATAGAAGGGAACTTTTTCATTTTACGTCTTTTGCATTGATACGTATTTTGGTCTCCGTGCGTTATCTGTCGTATTGTTTGATTTTCAAGGTAGATGTTTCATACTTTTATTGCTGTTGACTCTAAGGGGTTGATTGCTGCACTTTGTGTCTCCGTAAATATAGACAGAGATATTTTGCTTGCATTCCCGCTTTGGGAAATTGTTTTTTTCGTGTGCCGTAATTCTGTTGTAGACTATCCGCCAGTGACCGACCACCGTATACTCATCCGATCTCTGGACTGTTTCTCCAACTGATTTATCTATGGCTTCCGAACCGTTCCGCCGACCTTCACCAGAGGCAAGGAGAAGCAACTTCTGGTGACGCGGGAGACTTCCGTTCCCACTCCGTTTAGGTCTACGCAGTTTACACCTTCCCTGTAACAGAAGATCATACAATATTACTTGTAAAGAATATAATTATATTGCCAATATCATTTGAGTAATTTTACCGTTTGATTTTCAAGTAACCGTTTTGCACGGACATCACAAAGTTCGTCGTATAATCAATGTTCAAAGTCGAGTATGATTGCAATTTGGGTACCATCATAGTTTCAAAATGAGCAAATTTAATGCGGGAACTATTAATTGTATCATTTGATTGTTAGCAACTTTGTCATTTTTGGAATTCCATGCAAGGAGAGCTTCAGCTTGAAGGTGAATAGAAGGTACCTAGTTCATAAAATTTAACAATGAAGAACCACCACTACCAATACTTTAAATTTGATTTAATAGATTTGACGTCATTTAATTCTACCTTCTTTTATAGCTACTTGTCCTCTTCTTTTTTTATTAAATCTATGGTGATAACGGAAGCTAAAGAAATTTAGAGTAAATCATCTAAATGTTCTGTTATTTCGCCGAATTTCCAAAAAGCCCAAGTCTAAATCTTGTGTAGTTGCAACACGAGTTCCAGAACAAATCTCCTTTAAGGACTTTAGTACAGTGTTATCGACAAAACCGTGGTTTATTTCAAGTTCTTATTCCATAAAAGCACCTTTTCCAGCAGACTTCGATGTGATTATCAAATTGTTCGTCTGGATCTGGAAGAAAATGATGCTTGCATTAAGATTTTGGATACTTGGAATGTAGTGCTTTTAAAGTGGATACGGCTTGAAGACCCAATCGAAAGTGGCTTCTTTTACTTTACCAAAAGAAATCATTTTGTTTGTTTTCTTATTGTGAAGCCCTATATTGAATCGGTTGGCGTTGTCTTTATTCTTGACGTTAAATTCTTGTCACCGGACCCTCCAGAATTAAAACATTTATGTAAATGAAAGAAAGGAAAAGTTCTTCCCAGATCTGTAAATTATTCTGTTCGTGTTTTGTTGAACGTAGCGAATTGTTTATCAGCTACTGTAGGGAGAGCGTGCTCTTTTTAGTATTCTTGGCAGAGTTTTAGTCAATTTTCGACATGATAGAGGCATATTTGAGAGAGAATAGATGTCTGGAATTGGTTCGAGATCATCCTTATGTTTTGTTTCTAGGTGTTTTTGTTTCTGAGTGTTGTCTGATTTTCCTGGAGGCGTGTACGGGCACAATATTCTTGAGAATAAATTGATTGTCATAATAAATGGAATGGAAGTGAGCAATTTTCTGAGTGACATTGTTGTCACATGATTTGTAGCTTGTAGCTGCATAAATATGGCAACAAATATTTTCACTATTGTGGCGGTGGGATGGTTTATCTTCATTGAAACCTCTTTTGCTAATAACAATGTTATTCATACATAGGTTGATTTATTATAGTAACGTCAAACGGAAAAAGAAATATAATGTTTTAGTATTCCACTTCCATTGGTCTGAAGTAGTAAAAGGATCAGCGTAACTATCTTTGAATATAGACTACTATAATCAAAGGCAATTATTAAAATTCGTTCTTACTCCCTAATACGATGCAAGAAAATACAAATCAGTAATATCAAAGAACTCAATAATTTATGATTTCCGTTACCATTTCCCGTACCTAATGCTACCTACCTAAACGTTGCTTATATACAAACTTCCTCTTTATGGTATTCTTGTGTTCAGATCACCGAAAGTATTTTTGCTATAATTATTACTTATTAGATTATATTTCTCGTCTTATTTACAGACTAGTCTAAATTTGATACACGTTTACAAACGAAATGAGAAAGAATTAACTTTAAACAGAAACCGTTACAGGAATCTGCATTGACCTTACACATTCATACGAAAAGATGGTAGATGGTACCATATGTTATTACTATCAAAGAGTATATCGTTATATACTCTTTGTTACTATCCAAGTAAGTGTGAAGGAATTATCACAAATTTTCCATGGTATTAGAAATTTAATAAAACGTACCTATACTTCAAAAAATAGGAACACATTTCACTACTCCATGAAATGAAACCACAATGATTACACCTAATCTAATTGTTTATTTCTCTTAGCGATTTACTTGCATGACTAAGTAGGTAGACTACTGGAAGCTCTTGCCGATCGTAAAATAGATGCGGACGTACCGAATGTTTTTTAATGGAACTCTCACCTTGATAAAAAGTGGTTTATATTCACCACATTAATCTCCGGCAGTAAAACCCAAGGAATTCAAACATGTACGTTATGTAAGCGCAAAATATAGTAACTTCGATAATCGATTACATCTCATCGTGATCTATCGCTTTCCCTTGGTACCCTAGAATCGTCCGGTTATCCTAGTTCTTCAAAAATGCAGATGCTAGCACAGACAATGTTGTCTGTGATGCTAGCAAGACTCATTGTAAAGGGTTTTTCAATAAAAGCGCATAGATGTTGACATGGAATAAAACAAACTGTGTGTGAGGTATTAACATACCTAATTTTTTTATTTGAAAGGCCCATGATGCCATCAAGTGCAGAATACATACCCGCCTCGGCTTATTACGGTGGCATGGATTCGAGTGGTCACATTTTCAATTACCCTTACGCATAGATCCGGCTGAATTTGAACGATGGCCTGTGTTATGTTCACCTTTAGGGTAGGGCATAAATCGATTGCGTTTTATTTAGAGATAGATACCGTTAAGATAGAAGATAACGTTACCAGGCCGGCCCGTGTGGCGCAGTTCAGTTAAAGCTGGACTGCGGTGCTAAGGGTCCCTGGTTCGAATCTGGGTTCGGGCATAGATATTTGTAAATGTATAGTGGGTTGGGTTGGTAGAGCAGCCTTGGCTGAAACCCCGCCCACTCAAAAAAAAAGGCAAAATAAAAAAATAATATAAATAAGTCAACAGTCAACAAGTCACATCGAAGTGATCTGTTTCGTTATTTCTAAAGGAAGCGGCAGGACAGATGAGATCAATTTGTTACCAAAAGAAAATATTACTCACGTTACTGCGTTACTGATTTGTATAAAGTAGTGGTCGATTAGTTTTAGGAATTTGCATATTAATTTTGTTTGAAGCCATTTTAATATTCCTAAAGCAATCGGCCTATGAGAACCATTTGCACGAAAGAGATTTTATATACTATTTATTGATAAGAATCATTTCCAAACAAAGGATTTTGGTTATTTTGATTCAGTAATGAGAAACTTGCATTTAATTTCAGTGACACCATTCCTTTGGTTGTTATAAAATTTTGTTTAGCATTCAGAGGTGTTTGTATATTTTGAAGCGGTAAAGATAAATTTTAGATACGGATCGAGTTTAGCATTGACACGTGATCACGGGACAGGTGTTGCATTTGTTTTTATTAAATGTTCAATCAACCAAGTTCGCATACGTATCTATTAGAGTTCAATTAAACCAGAGCATTAGACTTTCAGATTTTAAGAGGACATAAGGGGTCAAGGTAAAAATTAATTTTTGCCAATGCCGTATAAGTAATAATAATAATAATAATAATGGCCTTTATTATCTTACTTGCTATAAGATAACCTCAGGGCGCAGTTCAATCTCCAGAGCTTGTTCTTCCACTGAACCCTGATATATATATATAGCCTATAATCATTTATGCACTCGTCTATAAATAATTAGTGAGTACTAGCAAAAAGTGATTCAAACATGTAATAATCATCTGCAAATGATGTGGTCAGATGCAATCAGTTAATTTATATCTATTAATGAAGTAATAGCATTATAATAAGTGCGTGGTCGTCTGTCCCTCTAATAAGATTAATTTTAATTGAGCCTTGAAAGAAGACTGTGAACAACTTTTAAGGTTCAAATATATGTTGTTGTGAAATGTTATTTTTAATGCAAGTGAGGTTTTCGACTCGTAACACACTCCAGCAGCGTGTAAGCTACAAATTTGGCATATTTGAGAAATACGTGTGATTTGATTTATTATCCTAACGTTTGTTTAATTGGTATGGAGAAACTAAGTAAACGAATTAAAGATGGCCGCCTGCGTTAATAAGAAGCCATTTTGTAGGCGTTCCCTAATCAGTAAGAAATTGGAAAAGGAAGAAATTTTTGGAGGCATTGTTAGCGGTCGACGGAAATAAGAGTATCAACTGTGTCGATCGCAATTATTAAGTTTTTTTTTTAATTCGGTTCTGAACTGCGGAAATACTCACCGTTCTGAGAACAAATTTAGTTTCAATATGAGGGGGGAACATTGATTCAGATCATTAGGAAAATATTGAAAACATTAAAGTGATCTACAATATTAAGTAAGTGTATAAATAGACATTTTCCTGGCTATATGACTCTAAGACATATCCATCTCACAGAGGAAACTGATTCAATTTTGTATACGAAGGAAACCACAAACTTTAGGAACCATTGTTTTAAGAAAGGTATTATTCAACTTTCAATTTACATTTATGCAAATTAAATTGTTTTGCTCGGGTCCGTTTAATAATATAAATCATAAGAGAAATAGTAATTATAATTTTACGTTTTTATTAAACAGTATCAATGCAATAGCGCGATTGGCGCAGTTCAGTTAGCGCTGAACTGTGGTCCTAAGCGTCCCTGGTTCGAATCCGGGTTTGGGCATGGATATTTGTAAATGTATAGTGGGTTGGGTTGGTAGAGCAGCCTTGTCTGAAACCTCGCCCACTCGAAAATAAAGGCAAAATAAGATTGGCTTATGAAAGCATTCAGAAATTATGTGCAATGTATACATATGTTTAAAGACATAAAACAGAGATGTAAATTCTTTTCCAATGAAATTCAGTGCTTTTTATTCAGTAAAATTGTCCACGAAAACTAATCCGAATTTATTAAACGAAAATAGAAGCTTCTAAGAGTAGTTTTGATTTCTTCATTATTATAAAAAACTGGGAGTAGATAAAAGAACGTGACCACGAATTAAAAAAATTTCACAAACAGTTGGGGGTATAAAAATTGATCCAAATAAAAATACGGAGAAAATGGTAAGCGACTTGGAGTGTTGAGACCCTGTACGTGTCTAACTTAGATTGTTTGTAGCTTTGGGTGAGGTTGCTCATTTGGGATTGAACACAGTCCCGATCATCTCGTTTAAATTTGAAGTCATTGTTGATTTTAATTAGAATTATTGATTTAATTATGTGTAATTTTGTTTAAATAGTGGCATAGTAGTTTGATTTTATTTTATTGTTCATTTAGAAAGAATAGGGACATTTGGAAATCATGTTCTATTAAAGTTAGCTCATTTAAATCCGATTGTTGCGATAAGAAATTTGTGCGTGAGCTATTTAGTTTCAAGATAAGCAGGTTTCGCCGAAATGACATGGGTTTAATTTCGAAGACCAAATTCAAGTAGAGGAGAAGCAGAAAGAGAGAGAAGAATGTTTTAAATAGCAGATAAACACATAAATCGGGGCTTTTTGGGCGGTGGACATTAATCGTTGTTTTAGTTTATTTTTGAAATTTTTGAAACGTAGCTGCGTATTGTTTCGATATTTGGGAGTTTTGTCGTATTGGAGCGTAGAACTAAGTTAGCGAGTGCTCTAAGGGTGGGTGGTTTAGGGATCGTTTGCCATTGGGCATAGCAATATACTTATTAACGGGCGACAATTATAGTTCATGATTCCGTCTTTCCGTCTGTGTTCCAATTCTGTTTTCAGCCATAGGTAAACAATCAATGGTCAAGGGACTAACTGATGACTTTATGTCCGTCCGTCTGGTTTTGAGTTTAGGTACTTAAATAAAAAATCAAAATTTTGATTCCGGGAGGGAGGTTCGACCTTCTTACCTACATGCAACATAGCAAATGAAACTAATTACTACAAATTTGTAAAAGTAAGTAAATCTTGCAACATTGCTTCTCAGATTATGGAAAAAATGATCGCTGTTACCTGGTGAATGCAGTGTAGCACATAACAAGTTCCATAAAATAATGCGGTTAATAAATCTCCCAGAACTATCCAAAATCAGTCGCAAAATTACCCAGAAGTTAGACACAGAAATGCAATCATTCCAAAAAGTTCAAAACCGGTACCATTTCATAGAAGTAATGTTGAAACAACTGTTTCTATAATTGACATTTCTAACGATAGCGTTGCCTTACCATAAAAGAAAAGTCATTACTTGTAGAATAATCAAATAACAATAGTAGGTAAATGTGTGACTCATGTTTGTTGCACATTATTGTTAGTTGCACGAGACTAGGTACCATTGTTTATTAAAGAAATTCTCGCCATTGTATTGCCGGTCGTTCTACATTCCATTGGAATCCCTATACAATCTTTCTTTCTAAATTTCAAGATGCATCATTGACCTGTCAATTAATAATTCACGACGTAATAAAAATAAATTTAAATTGCATAATAATTAACCTTCTAAATGAAAGTTTAAATACACTTAGATGACATTTTCCTCTCTAACAGACGTGTGAACAGGTGGGTACATCTACGCTTAGTTTTGGCATATACGAAGAAAATATGGTCATCATAATAATGCCCATTTTATCAATTGCTTTCACTGTTTATCCTGTATTTCCTGTTTTAATTAACGTTTGGCTAAATAGTCTTGCAAGGGTCGGGACGAATGGTTCATAGAAAGTGTAAGTGGGCAAATGTCAAGTGACACATGTCGCATTGGAATGTAATGAGGTAACGACTAATCGGTACATTAGTAACAATTGGGGCAATACCGTTTCTTCGGAACGGTGAGCTAACCCTATTCTAGAATTATAAAACACCTGTAGTTCAATTTCTGGAAATTATCCTATTTCCTATTATCCTCTTCATGCTAATTACGCGCGCTAATTGCAATCGTATCGTTGAAATTTGTATCGGTAATTGCAGTTTCACATTTTGTTGAAAACCTTGATGGAACAACATTTAATATGAAGGGTAATAACGTTACTGCCTGATCGTGCTCCAAGGAATTTCCTATGAATTTATTTAATGCGGTTTTATGCGGACAAAAAAGTTTCCCCGTAAGAAATTTGCATTGTGGTTTGGTTCAAGTGCGTAGACGTCCGTGGGTGGATCGTCAACACCAAAAAAATTATGTATATGCATTAACGGCATCCATTCTTAATTGTCTAATCAATAATATTCCGGCTTCCTGCTCTTTAGAATTTAAAGAATGAAGGTGCCAACCTTGTTCTGCATAACAACCTACAAAAGATTAAAAAAAAATGTAATCAAGAAAAGCTTTCTACTTAGCCATGAGACTAATCGCAATGCATTTATCGTTTTAAGCTTTTCTAGCGAAGTATCGGTTCATCAAAGGACACTAAACAACGAGACCGCAGGAAGCAAAGAGGAATGAAACGTTAAGTAAATTGAGTAAAACAAAACAATACAAAAGGAGCACAAATAGTGCAGAAGTGCAGAGAGTGAATGAAGAGTACAAAGAGAGCAAAAAAAGCAAAGAGAACAAAAAGACAAAGAGAACAAAGCAAGCAAAAGACAGAGTCCACAAAGAGCAAAAAAGCAAAACGACCAAAAAGAGAAAAAACGCAAAAAAAACAAAAAGACAAAGGGAAAAGAGATATCAAAAACAGCAAAAAGAGCAGAGAGAACAAGAGAAGGAAGCAAGAGTAGCAAGAAAATAAGCAAAACAGAGAGAACAAAGAGAGCGAAAAAACAAATTGAGCGAAGGAAAACCAAAAGAACAACAAAAGTAAATAAGCAAATAAATAAAGCAAAAAGAACAAAGAGAGTAAAGAAAACATCGACTGCTATGAGCAGAAAAAGCAAGAATAGCAAAGAAAGTAAGGAGACAAAGAGCAAACTGAAAATGGCGCGAAAAAAGAAAAAGATCAAAGAGATGAAAGAATGCAAAAATAGCCATAGACGCTTTTGGTAAAAACAAACATATGGCATAAAACTTAAATTAAATGTGCGCATGCGCAACATGCGCAACGTAAACTTTCTTATTTATGAAGATCACTGCATGGAAAATGCGCTGATATTACTCGCCTTAGGGCGAAAACCTTTTCACGTAACTACCTATATAAAATTAGTTGAGTTTCAAGAAAAGGCCGCCTTGGCTTATCATTTTATTTCATACGTGACTATCGCAAGGAGCTACTTGATGCAGTCCTTTGCGTTGTTTTTGCCGAGCATATGGGTATGTTAAACGTTTTTTTTTTGTTTTTAGATATTAATTAATCTTGTTTTAAGTAGTTGCACTTTCTTTTCAATGTCAGTGGATTACAAAATGTCGTAACTTAGCCACTAAAAGTGTTAAATTTCTAGTAGGCTCAAAGTTTTTTTTCTTATATTCTTCACTCAGCAAAGGAAACATAGAGTAAATAAAACAATGGACCAAAGAGACCACAAATAACAAAGCGATCAAAGAAAAGTAGGAAAGCAAAGATATATACGGTAATAGGAGAAATACATGAAGCTTAATGAGCAAATAAATAAGACAAAGACAACACAGGAACAAAGCTAGCAACCGAGCTAAATGGCACAAAGGAACCAAATCGAGCAAGAAAACTAAAGAAAGAAAGGGAACAGAGGCGAACAAAATTCACAAAGGGAATAAAGAGAACAAAAAAAGCAAAAGAAACAAAGAGACCTAAGGAAACACAAGGTATAAATAGAATATAGAAAAGAGAGCAAAGGGAACAAAGAGAATAAAAGAGACAAAGGGACAAAGAAGGAAACATCAAACAATGAGAATAAATGTAGCAAAGGGAACCGAGAGGAACAAATGTGGCAAATAGAAACAAGACATGAAGCATATATCGCATAGAATTTTCCACAGAGGACTGCGAGATATTCTCATTTGAAATGTTTACCTCACTAAAAAGCTTGTAGTCGTCAACTGCCATTATCCTCCACTGGTGTCTAAGATTACGGAACGCTTTCCATTGACACCAGAGATACATATTTTAATAAAAATTGTATAAATTATTTATTTAACAAAAAATGTGTAATTTATGTGATTATCACATGATAAAAGAAAATATTTTTCATATAGACTTGATACGTTTAAGTAAAAGATAAGATTGTATTATTTGCAACTCTTATCAAAAAGATCAAACGATCAAAAACTTACAAGTATAATATAATCTGCATGCAAAGAATTGTGACACAAAACTATTGCTTCAAACCCAGGGCTGGATTTACCACTAGGTCCACAGGGACCGGGCCTAGGGGCGCACGGATCCCAAACCAATTTTTTTCAAATTAGACATGCACACTTATATTTTCAACTTAACACAATAGAGTTACATTATAATTATATTTTTTGAATGTACAGGGTGTTCCATTTTTACGGTGTAAATAAAAAACTGATTTATAAAATATAACACTGTATATTTTTAATTGTTTCCATATCATTTACTAACCTTCACATTGAAACCCATCCACTTCTTGATTTTTTGTCGATGTTGCCATCTTATTAATTTTCTCCAAATAATTCTCAATAAGCAGGTCTCACTTTGATGAATCGTTTATTGAAGTAAAGAAATAAAATATGAGCAATAATGTTAATCCGAGTAAAATTCAACACTTTGATAATGAGAAAGTTAGATTTCGTGATACAGGGTGTTCGCAATGAAATGGTAAAGTTTCTGAATGTCAAAGTGCAATAACTTTTTTTTTCAAATGGAACTACTACTATTTTATTTCTCTATTCTCTATTCTGTGTTTTCTTCAATTTTTATAAGGGGTATAAACCCAGTAGGTTATAGGTTATTCCATATTTCTCACAAAGGTACCTACCCATTAATTAATTACATGTTTATGCACCTAAGTGGGTCGTGATAACTAAACTCGTTAGTGTAGCACTTGAAGTAATTTTTCGTTGAGAGAAGATTTGAAAACGTGAAAAGGACTGCGCTTTCCGTTCGCCACCTCTCCCTTTCTGCCTCGCCTTCCGACGCAGGGCGACCTCAAATTGTTTCGGGCCTAAGGGCCCCCAAGCATTAAGTCCGGCTCTGCTCAAATCCGAGCATTCTACGATGATTCCTACGAGAGTATATTTAAAAAACCTTTGCACCCGACCGCCCGACGGACCGATCGACCGAACAGCCAAAGTGAATATACGAGTATAAGCTCTACTTTTTTTCAAAAATGCGCTAAAAAGGCTGGCTTCGCGTATATCATTAAATAAACACGCAGTAATATCAACGTGTATAAAGTGCAGTAATACGACAAACTCCCTTCAATAAAACGTTCATAAAAGAACGCCTTGGGGGGACAGTAAAATATTGTTGCAATGGACCATTAAATATCACTAATTAATTTGTCTTAGTTTGAATCATGTGTCTGTTATGTAAACTAATTAAACACGTTATTTATGGGCGACTGCATGTGTACATAAAACAATTAAATCTACAGAAGCATTTATTTGACAATAAAATACGAATGATTACCTACTTTTAATTTAAGCATCGTTTGATATTTGAGTAGTTCAAAAGGTTACACCAATATACCATTTGGGGAAATAATATTTAATTAAATGGTGTTATGAAGCTATATATACAGGAATAGATAATATGGCGGGAAAGTTCAAGGTTGCTCTAGTTTATCATAGATACAATTGAAGAGCTTTTCGAAATTGAACTATACCTCAAAAGCTTCCAAATTTTCTCGAAATTAGCCCCATAGGTATTTAATTACAACATAAAGCCGGAGACTAAAGCCAAATGAAATAGGTTCGTGCAACGGCTCATAAAGTTTCATTACAAAAAGATGATCGCCACAACTCCAAATGTCATTTGAAACATTTTTTCCTATACCTAACGGATGTTTGAACCTGCAAACCCATTATTCCATAGCTTTGTGTCATTATGTACTCGGTAGGATAAGTTTATTTGGAGCCCTCTTTCGCTTTAAATGACTTTTTTGGTTTTTGTTCGATTTTGAATTTTGAACCAATCAATGGAACATATTTAAGTTAAAATTTAAAAGACTTATGGAAAAATCACCCGATTTTTAATTTATTGATAATGTTGAAGATGGTGTTTTCGTAAACCATAGGCTTCTAACTTACTCCAAATATTAAAATCAACAGTGTTAATATCTGAGCTATTTGGAGCGCACATGTTAGATTCAACGAAATCTGCATCTTGTTCTTCAAAATACGTTGCCTATCGTACTTCTGGAAGCATGGGATGGAACACCATCTTGTTGGAAAGTTATATTGGGAAACGTTTGTTTTGGAGTAAAAACAACAACGTTACTGGAGCAATTATAATGAAAAGAAAAATATTTTAAACAACAATGTGTACATATTACAAAAACCTTCGACGTTAACCTTACTTTCATAGAACTTACTTACTAAAACATTTTAGCAGTGTTGCCATACTTAATATTTCTAAGCAAAAGACAACATCATTTTATTGTTATATTTCACAAGTTAAAACCTTTTCATCTGAAAACCAAAATTTTTCAATACGCTGTCTGCCTCTTAGCTCCTTGATAACTGCCTCCTTCTTCAAATCCTTAAATCTGCAGATATTTTTTGACAATAAACTTTTTTAATGTTCGGTTATTTAAGTTCTACGTTACACACGAGCAGTTATATCTTTATGTTTGTTATTTTTAATATTTTCTTTAAACTAATATACAATATCATTATCATTATTCAAGAGTGAACATCTTAACGGTGAAACCGAAAAAGAGACTGGATTTTTCAAAAGCAAAAAGATTGGTTTATTACAAAATTCTCAAGTCAGTTACGTAATTAACTTCTTTCTTCTAATAGTTCAAATCATCATGAGATAAACACCAACTACAATAGTGCAATTATATAAGGTAATTATGGTTTTCAGTAACTAGAAAGTAGTCATTTAGAATTGCAGATGTATTTAGTTCATTACCTATACATATAGTCCTTGCATCGTGGATAATATGAATAATTTCATTTTTTTTACATAAAGCGGGTATACTACAATAGCGACATTCCATTCTAATTTCAATAACTGATCTAATAAAAAATACAAATTTTGTCCTTTGCGCGAGTTTCACCAAGTTTGCGGGTAAATACATAATTTTATGCGTAATTCACTTTGGAAGATCGATTTTACTTTATCAATAGACTTTGTACTGGTTGCGCTGCATTCGTGCAATGTAGAAATGTCATGGTGATAGGTAGGTATTCCTTGAAACGTTTGTACTTTCAATGTTACCTTAATTTGGCACGATATACACAGTAGTATCGATAGGTACAGAACGTGCTTCTCTAAATGTCTTTGGCAAATAAAAGAAAGATATATTTACCAACTGACATGTGTCGTAATGAATAAGCTAAACTTTATTTCCTTATTACATTGCCCTTCTATCTTGGTCAATACACAAAACGTACGTAAGACAAGCAAGACTGCATTAGGTAGGTGTAAAACCCATCTTGTTTTGTTGATTCACTTTTTCAATATAATCACATACAAACAAGCAACGGAATTGATAATTGTTTGTAATGTATGCAATACTTAGGCAGTATTGTAATAAAGGTATTCCAAGTAGTTTATGAATGAAAATGACGCCCGAGGGCTCTGATCCGGGGGATGTTGGTTAATCAACGGCGTACGTTATGTTCACGCTCCGGCGGCGCATTGGAAGTTTGGCATCTTGTAAGGGAAAGGTTAAGGAATCATACAAGTATACATTGTGCACAACTCTTGTGCAGATAAAAGCTTAGGTTGGTTGGCATACATTCAAAATCCTCCGACACTCCACTCTGCAGATTTTGCCTTTGAGAGTACTTTCCTCCGACAAACCGTTTTCGAGATATTCGCTCTTGTTTTGATCACTAATGGATATATTTCTTCCAGACGTCCAAATCGCGCTTTGTGAGTACCCTCTTGCCTCTTCCGACAATCCGTTCTGGAGATATAAGGGAATATATCCGATCACCATAAGGGGACGAGGAGGAGGACTATGGTTGGTAGAAATTAATTCCTTTCGTTGAGACCTTTCATTACAGTGCTATGAAGGATAAAACCGGTTACACTCCCCTCCTCCGCCCCAAGCGGACAGAAATAAGCGCAGTAGATGGTAGAAAACGGTTCCTTTCGTTGAGACCTTTAAGTAGAATACCATAAAAAATAAATTTCTAACCCCCTCAGTTCCCGTCACCCACTGATCTCGAGAAAGAGTCACGCGGGAAAGTTATAGTTTGTATAAACCAATTTATTTCGATGAGACCTTTCATTAGAATACCATAAAGGATAGAACGTGTGTTTACGCCCCCCCCCCCATTTTCAAAAGTTTAACTTTGCACCACTAAAGGCATGCGTATGCAACATTTGAGACCAATTGGTTGTCGTATGTAAAACTTATGCACGTTTTACTTTCAAAAACAGCATCACAGGAAATAATTCATGTCCCCCCCCCCTCCCTTGAGACCGCGAAATTTGAAGGCCGTCTGGCATACTTTCAAGGTATAGGCTACCACCCACTGCAAAAAATTTCAGAACTCTAGGACCATTCCCCTAGACTAGAAGTAGTTCAAAACAGGCGCCCACTTCAGGCAGGATATTCTTCAGCTAATTAGGTTCTCCCCTGTAATGGGAACCCGTATCTGACAACGATCAATGTATTCGAATGTCCGACAATCAACCCACATTTTCCTTTCTTGTCCACATTTCCCGGTTGGTACATAAACGCAGTAACTGGTGCAAAAAACATGAAAGTTCTGTCCTTCCTCGCCGCTTGATACGGCCCGGTTTAGAATGTAAACCGCAGTTTTCGCTGCTTCGATCCACAAGTAATTCAATCAAACTTTTCGTCTTCTTCATGTGCCCTGCCATCCGGATTTCCCCGGATTTGTCCTAGTTTAAGGGGCGTCCGGGAAGCGTCCGGGCGGGTTTTCAATGGTAGTCCGGGTTTTCAGGTACTGAGTGGGTGAATTAAAAATCTTTCTGTCAAAATTTAAGCCGACAAGATAAACTTCCAAGCGTAAATCAGCTTTGGTAACAATTTTTTAAAACACCGAATGCTCATTTATATGTACTCGGAGTTATTGAAAATTGCTTTTTTTTTGCATTCCTGCTCATAATGACAACGCTGAAAAAATTTTCACTAGTGGCACAACAGTGGACAAAATAAAGGAATTTATTGAATATTGAAACAGTCTCGTCAGTGATAAAAAAAAGTACAATTTCAAAGATTATAATTGTGTAGATTTTTACAAATTTTTTATAAAAACAGACCAAATTTTGTTTGATTTAAAAATTATTGTTATTAGCTTCTTATATAACTTGTATTTTATTTTGTTAAAAAAGTATACTATTGCTTCATTTAAAGAATTTAAAAATGAAGATATACCGTTGCTGATTCCTAACAATTAAAGATTTAATTTCGTGTTAGAGTACGCCCTGTTTTATTTAGAAAAATTAATTGTTTGTTTTATTTCTTTAGAAAATATTTTTTATCAAATTCAGTTGATATGTCCGGGTTTATAATCTCTAAATCCGGGGTTTTCACGCTTCCTGTCCTAGTTGGTAGAGTTTTGAGATGGCAACCCTATGTGCCCGCCACATTATCTCGAAGATCTTTTGGCAGGTCTAAGCTTTCTATTTAGCAGAATTACATGCCAATTTCTTGAAAAGTCGCAAGTGTAACACATAAAATACGCGTACTTTGCTCCGGTTATAATGTGCTGTAGCGTAGATAAACGTAATTACGTGATCTATTTAAAAGTGCATTGAGATTAATTATATTAATGTTCACGGGAACTAACACTAATAACGATTAAACTAATTCAAATCATTTAAATCAAATTTGATACATAGGCACTTGGAATCAAAACAATGTACTCCCAGTATATTGGTTTTGTACATGCTAAAGCCATACCCAGAAGCTCGTTTGATATATATTTGTTTATACGTTTATTCTCGCGTTTATTTAAAACGGGAACCCATTACCAAAAGTAACCGTTACATTTAGCGGCGCAATGTCAGGGCTGTCCTTGAATAATTTTGGTTGTCCTTTAAAAAACGTAACGATGGTACTGGTATCAAACTCGATAGATATACATTCATGTTATGAACACAAATGCCGGTGAAGAGTTTAAGATTTCCACTTGAAAATGGTTGTTCCTAGTTTTCGGGTTGGGTACAGAATTGCAAACACCCTGTGGAATGTTGTCAAATTTTCAAAGTATCTTAAAGTAAGGCAAAATGTATACTAATCATCTACAAGAGATTTATATCGCATCAATTTAAAATAATGAAATAAGTTGGTTTTTGATGATACATGATTTTTTTGATAAACCCTTAAATTGTTCAGAAACGATTAGGTATTGTTATTCGAGACAATTAACAAAGATCATGTAACATTTTTAGAACAATTCGCTAATCGCTTCATTTAAAATGAAAAACAGTTTTACATGCAAAAAACATGTTGCCATTATACACATTAGTGATTATAGCATGAAATAATTTTGGGGTTTCTTTGTTCTGTAGTAGGTATTGTCAAGAGATATCGCTAATTAGACACCTTGTATAGATCTTTTACGGATAATATGCCTAAAGCAATTTCTAAAAAAAACTGCTCTGTGTTTGTCCGATTAATTAACAGGGAGTGTTCTTCACACCCTCTTTGGGGCTATTTGAGAGTACTTTAGGTAAAACTGCAAAGTATGACTTCAAAAGTGCTAGTTTTCGTCGAATACAACAGAAACCCAGACGACCCTCTTGCATAACCTTAGAACTGCATCCGTCTCGATGAGTATAGTGGCGTGTAGTATTATCTTTGGTGGCATGTTGCCAACCGCAGAGTGTGCAAGATAGGCTAGCCTTTGTGAAAGCGCCACTATTGCAACTAAAATTGAAGGACCCTGCCTATTATTTTAAATTTTGCAAAGGAAATTAAAAGTGTTTTTCTATACCACTACATTGGGCTCACGAACGAAAAGATACATCTGGATCCAGTTCTACTACGGACATTTAGCTACAGAGGGCGCGAAAGTATACAGACCGGAATCTCCTTATTGAAATTTATACTTTCTTCGAATGTGCCACAAATGAGGATGAGAGAAGTATGGGGTGCTTTTTAGTTCACCTATGCGCATTTATTGTAAAGAAAATTGAACAGTTCCTATAGGACCTTATTTCGCTTTAAATAATTAAATCATGTTCACTAGTCGTGCCTCATCGCACATTTGAGAAATAATAGATTCATTTCATTGTTCGTTCAATTCATTTCACCGGATATGGATGCTTTAAGATTTGCATTGAAACCCACACCAAAGAAAAGCAAATATTTATATTCAGTGCTAGTCTAGTTTGTATTGTTAATCAAGGATAGAAAGTCGGTCGGCTCATCAATAAAGTATACTAAAAGATTGTAATGTTCCATATAATAAAGACAGTATGTTTATTTTTTCTGAACTGTAAACCTTAATTACATACATAATAGTTTCTTGGCTAGTATCCGTAACACAGCACTATATTTTATTATAACATATAGGCTAATAATTAGCATGTATAGTACAAAGATTTTACTCTTATTGTGGTTCTCTTCGCTACTGGTCTAGAATGGCATGATTAATAACCCTTGTTTCACCTAAAAGGTGGGCTTTCACAGCAGCTGTTTAAAAATTCTAAATGATTTCGTTATTAACTAGTAGTGCATAATGTCACTTTCAGATAATTTTGTTTAATAAACGTTCGCAGTAAGCCTTTATAAGGCTGTCTAAATTTGCCGGCCATTACTTTTTCATGAATATGTTGCGTTATTTCTAGTAATTTTTCTGACTCTTCGAAGTCCAAATTTACGAAGGCCTAGAAGGGCCATAAGTATTTTATTTTATAATTCCGACTTTAAACTCGGAATCCCCAATCCGTCAGTATTTTAAACAATTTATGATATTACAAAACGGGAAGAAATGAAGTTAATGCTTCCAAAGAGGAAGTATTAATCATCAGATCACTTTGATATGACACCCATAGAAGTCAATTTCTGTGGAAGAAAAGTTTATGAGCGAGATAGGCTCGCTAGGGAGACTGTCGAGCATTTGCAAGCTTGGTATGCCTTACGCATCATCGGAAACGTTTGGATATACGAGTAGTAGACAATTTCGCAACAGTAGATAAAAGAGGTAAGGATTGATAATCTCAATTACACCTCGTTTTTGGGCCCCGTCCGAAGCCAACCCATAAACTGCACTCGACAGAGATGGGTACATAACATCATAATTGGAATGTTCACTCTAGAACAGTACAAACATGCTAATAATTTAATATCTATGGTCGATAAAACAAATAATATAAATTAATTTACTTTATAGCAGATGTTAAATTTAGATTTGAAGGAGTAGGTTAAGTGAGTTGTATGTGTTTACAAGATCTTTCCGGCGACACCAATTTGAAGACAATCGAACCAAAACTGTATAGAAGAAGGTAGGAAAAGAACTGAAAAATCACACGTTAGTCTAACACGCTCGGAATGACACCCAAATGTTGCCGACCCCACATCATGTAGCCCTTTTCCCCGGTATGTACAATACACTCCTCGTCTTTCTACAAGCGTTTTTCTACGTGCCCGCATCTGCTACCAGCCGGCCAAAGTGAGATTAAAAGCTACCTTTTTACAAGTAAATAATGCAAAATGCGCCAAAAAAACACTTGCTGTTGCTTCAAAAGGTCGCATTCGTTAAAATTTACGGTACCAGGTGACCCAATAAGACTGTTCCTCGGCCATATCTCGGGAACCGTTCGTCGTATGATTTAAAAAAAATTATTAAGTGAATCGATCGTGAAGAATCGCTGGAAAATATTTTCAAGTTCTAAAAATGACCACCAGCGGCCGTAACTGCCATCTTAAATTTAGAAATTACATTTTCTTTACATTTCCCATAATAAACTAAACTTTTTCACATTTATAGAGAACCAATTTATCTATCATTTTCGTAAAAAACTCAGTTATTTCAAAAACAAAGATGGTGTGAGGTGTTCAATTGTTTTTGCAATACCTGCTTTAACTTCTTAACGGTTTGAACGATTTTAACAAATTTGGTATCGTTGAAAAGAGCATTCCTGGGGCAATGCGAATCAACCAAAATATAGTCAATTTGGTTGTATCTTTCTCCACCAGGGGGACGAGTTTTGACACCATGACCCAAAATCTTAAAAAATCAAAAAAATCAAATGGAATAAGTAGCCAAATAACATCCAAAGAGGCCAGTGAAAACCGTTGTTCAAAATCTCGTTCCTAACTTAAAATATTGGGAAAATTGTTTATTTTTTTTAGGATTTGGGTCATGGTGTCAAAAGTAGCTCCCTGGCGGAGAAGGACTCAACTAAATTAACTACATTCACACATGGTTGATTCTTATTGCCCAAGGAATGCTCTTTTCAACGATACCAAATTTGTTACAATCGGTCAAACCGTTAAGAAGTTAAAGCAGGTTATTGCAAAAACAATTGAATGCGTGAGGCATTGTTGTTGTTGTCTTTCCAATTTAAAAAAATGAGCTACAGCACCTATAGTCGTAGAAATTCCTACAGTCTACCCCTTTAACTCTACTAAAAAAATAACCAAAAGTTATGACAGAAATTATAATTTTTGCCCGCTGTAATTAACTCTAGCATGTAAACAGTGAATATGGTCCAGTAACGTGGGAAACCATGCGCGATATTATTTAAGCGCATAGTGTGATCTTTGCAGTTTTTAAATTGTTTTATTTCATCACTAATTAACACTGTTTCTCAATAGCTCTGCTAAATTGAAAACCAACTAGTAAATGAAAATTTTGAGATTCAATGGCATAATTACAAACTGTCTTTATTAAAGTTCTACTTAAAAAAATTCGCATTATCTAAACTGCGTAATTCGACACAAATTCCTGAACATCCTGTATATATAACAAAGTATGGGCCAACCTAATATTTGACTGTTGTTGGACACCCTATATTGGTATTTGTACGTCCATTGCGTTAAATCGGATATGTAACCACATTGGCTCTTCAAGCTTCCTTTTTTCTCATATTTTTCCAGTGCTATCTATCGGCTGTCTTGCATTCGTCAGCATCGGCACATTCCACAAGTATGACATCTCTTACTCACAGAACTTCCTTGTTTATTTGATTCTTCCGTCGAGTTGGTTTCTTGGATTGTACTAACTTTATTGATTTGTTTTGGAACTCTTACACCATTTTCAGCTAGTTTCTCAGTCATCGCTATAGCCATTAACGAATTGTCGAAAAATATAGTCAATTTGGTCAACCAGGGGGACGAGTTTTTGACAAAAGTCCTTTCTCCACCAGGGGGACGAGTTTTGACACCATGACCCAAAATCTTAAAAAATCAAAAAAATCAAATGGAATAAGTAGCCAAATAACATCCAAAGAGGCCAGTGAAAACCGTTGTTCAAAATCTCGTTCCTAACTTAAAATATTGGGAAAATTGTTTATTTTTTTTAGGATTTGGGTCATGGTGTCAAAAGTAGCTCCCTGGCGGAGAAGGACTCAACTAAATTAACTACATTCACACATGGTTGATTCTTATTGCCCAAGGAATGCTCTTTTCAACGATACCAAATTTGTTACAATCGGTCAAACCGTTAAGAAGTTAAAGCAGGTTATTGCAAAAACAATTGAATGCGTGAGGCATTGTTGTTGTTGTCTTTGTTTTTGAAATCTTTTTACGAAAATGATAGATAAACTGGTTCTCTTTAAAAATTAAAAATTTTTTTAGTTTATTATGCGAAATTTAAAGAAAAATGCAATCTTAAAATTTAAGATGGCAGTTACGCTCTCTGGTGGTAATTTTTAGAACTTGAAAATATTTTCCAGCGATTCTTCATGACCGATTTACCCAATAATTTTTTTTACCCATAAGTCATACGACGAACGGTTCCCGAGATATGGCCGAGGAACAGTCTTATTGGGTCACCCGGTACATAAACAGTATATGGGTTGCAATGTAAAATTTTAGTATTTTCCAAAATTGCAATTTCGGGCTTTTTTAATGATCGCAATATACGAGAGCGTTGGTTTAGGTGAATTCTTTTGCCCGTCTGTCTGTCCGTCTGTTCTCGTCTAACTCGAAAAACGAACAGGCAGCAATGTCAAACTTTCGCCAATCGATTTCTACTCGAGTTCAAGGATAAGTACTATTGATTAAGAGCCGGATTAAAAGTCTATGAACTATGATGACCTGACAACTGACAAGTCTCGTACGTACTAAGCTTCAAAAAATTTGGTCCGGCGTTTCTTCAGCTATTTCACCCATTCAAAAAAATCGTTTGTTTGCGCCTCAAAAAGCAACGCTACTGACCATTTCAGGTCATTATCTGGTGTATATTTGCGGCTCTTGAGGTATATCGCAGCAGCTTACTCTTTGTTCAGCATGAGTTCGGTTGTTTTGCTTTAAGGGTCCTCTCCAAGCGTGCTTCCATAAACCTCAATACCAATCGTGGTTCCTTACGTCATGTATTCAATAATTAAAGGCCCTCACGGCCCAAAAAATAATCACCATCAATTTTCTAGGCTAACCTCTTGGTTTTTTGTTGCATTTTTCTCTGGATAACTTGCGAACCATTGCGCTCTTTAGTAAGGAGCACATGAGGCACGGCGCGATGCTCTAAATTAAGTTTACTGATTTTTCGAAGCAAAAAATACTACGAAACTGTTTTGAATTTTGGGAAATGAGAAGAAGTGTAGTTGGAAGTTGATATCGGGTAGTTTAAAACTTTTTGCCCGATGAAAAAAGATAATAATTCTAAAATTTGTGTAGAGCTATAAAACTCGTCCGGTTGTAAGTAGAACCTCAGATTTTTTTGTAATATTCTATAATATTTTTCAGTTTTCTAATGAATCTGGAAAAACCATTTCAAAAATCCATCTAGTATAATAGAACTATTGTGGGTGCAAATGGAACTAATTGAGGGAAAAAGGAGTTTTGAAAAATTGAGGAGCAGTGAGAAGTTGGCCCTCATTTATTGGACAGCGATTATTTTATATTAATAAAAGCTAATGTTACTCGAAATAGTCGAATTCAAAGGCAAAATAAAAAATAATAATAAAATAAAAACTGTATAACTATTATGCATGCATGTAGACTAGCATGCAAAGCTATTAGAAACATTTCTCAAAGACACGCCACCTTTCCAATTTAAAAAAATGAGCTACAGCACCTATAGTCGTAGAAATTCCTACAGTCTACCCCTTTAACTCTACTAAAAAAATAACCAAAAGTTATGACAGAAATTATAATTTTTGCCCGCTGTAATTAACTCTAGCATGTAAACAGTGAATATGGTCCAGTAACGTGGGAAACCATGCGCGATATTATTTAAGCGCATAGTGTGATCTTTGCAGTTTTTAAATTGTTTTATTTCATCACTAATTAACACTGTTTCTCAATAGCTCTGCTAAATTGAAAACCAACTAGTAAATGAAAATTTTGAGATTCAATGGCATAATTACAAACTGTCTTTATTAAAGTTCTACTTAAAAAAATTCGCATTATCTAAACTGCGTAATTCGACACAAATTCCTGAACATCCTGTATATATAACAAAGTATGGGCCAACCTAATATTTGACTGTTGTTGGACACCCTATATTGGTATTTGTACGTCCATTGCGTTAAATCGGATATGTAACCACATTGGCTCTTCAAGCTTCCTTTTTTCTCATATTTTTCCAGTGCTATCTATCGGCTGTCTTGCATTCGTCAGCATCGGCACATTCCACAAGTATGACATCTCTTACTCACAGAACTTCCTTGTTTATTTGATTCTTCCGTCGAGTTGGTTTCTTGGATTGTACTAACTTTATTGATTTGTTTTGGAACTCTTACACCATTTTCAGCTAGTTTCTCAGTCATCGCTATAGCCATTAACGAATTGTCGAAAGGAGCCACGTTTCTGCCATTTGGGAACAGCACTCCTCAAAGGTCGCCATCTTCTAGATATAAGCTTCTCCAATCCGCCTTATCCTTCCCTATCCCCAGCCCCGTGTTCTGTGAGATTTTCGAATCCTGCGATATCTTCAATTTCCTTTTCTTCGGTGTCTACGACAAATTCATTGGCTGTAACTTCCCTGGATATCTCAACTTCAACAACTTCCTTGCTTTTCCATACGCCGATATAACAAGGGCGCAGTAGATTCTTGCAGGCTTTAACGGTTACAAATAAGACATATTAAATCAATAAAGCAGCTTGCGCATCAATTAATCTAAAGCATCATTTGACACACTACCTTAACAAAATTATGATTTTTTTCCAAGTTTTGAAGTGTCCGTATTCTCACATCGCGTAAGATATGTACTCTTTAAAAATATTAAAGTTGTATCTTTGCCTTAATTACATGGTCTAAATGAAGGAACGTCTTTCTAATTACCTATAGGTATTTACTTCCGTTATTAAACAAACGGAAGCAATTCGATTTTAATTAGTTACATTTGGACTTTCTGACAATATAATTACGTCCATTATGGCATCTACGTTATACATCCACATTCAATTTACCAATAAGTAATTAGTGTATGAGTAACAATAAACGCCTCTAGACAAACAAATACTTACGTATACGGTCGCGTATACGTAGCATGTTAGAAGCAGAATAAAGCTTTCAAATTTATTATTTGCATTGGGGGTTCCATAATAAGAAACGAATGTCATTTTGCCTTCTGTTACACCTACCTCCATTTTTCACGGTTCAAATACAACTTTGAAGATACCTGGATCAAAGTCAGAATAAAACATTTAAACGCTGCTGGGAATGTCGGACAGTGTCTCTAATTATTTAAAAAGTTATCTACGCTTTCAGATAAAAAACTGACAATTTGAATTTAAAAATAAAAATTACCAGTATGGTTGCGCAAAATCCGATTAAAGCTTCTTCCTTATTCATTAATGCCTAGATTAAGAAATTGATGTACATGTAATTAGCCGTAATGAAACCGGACACGGATGTATCAACAAACAAATTTAAACACATTCGTTTTTCATGTACCTATACATCCTGTATCCAGCTTTTGTAATACAATAGAAAAGGTCGACCTCACGCAAGTGGTTATTGGTTTCAGCGAGATCATTGTTCGATTAATAATAAAACAAGAAATAGTCTGAAAAACTAAACACCCACTTTAGTCCGATATTATACCGGGTGTAACATGAGTTGAGTATGTATTGTATTGTATTCTTTTTTATTTTTATTCGAAAAACTGAAAGATTTCCTCCTAACGGAGAAGAGGAGTGTTAGAATTTTTCAAAAAATCTTTAATAGGGCGGATCCAACATTTCGATTTATTTATAAAAAGAACTATTTTTTCAGTTTTTGGCGATTTTCTCGAAATGTTTCTGTCGTAATGCTATTTGCTTATTTTTGACTATTAAAAGTCTTTACGAAAATTTTGCTACCACACGCAGTTCTATGTGACTTTACGGGCCCAAAAACTTGTTTTCTTTTATGCCGTAAAAAACTACATTTCCTCCAAATTTCAGACCCCTCCGACTTTTTTAGCAAGTATAAAAATAGAAAACGAAAAAACAATATTTCCGGTTTTTCTCGGAAAATTGAAGTTATGTGAAAAAAGTGTAGATGCAAAAGTTGTTCATTTTTATATTTGCTACAACTACTTCGAACACCCTAAAATTTATAGTTTTGCAAATTGCTAAATACCACCCTCCACCCGTTTCACCACCGGCATTTCGCCCGAGGAAGAATGCAGCTATTTTAATCATTTTTCTCCTATTTTGAACCATTTGAAAAACCCGGTTTGAATCGGGAAGTAATTTTTTTTAATAAATTATTTTAGAGCTATCTTGGATACAGATAGATAGATATAGATACTTTTATTTCCACGTTCATCATTGGATATACTCAAAGACAGACAAAAAATAACAATATGTTCTAAAAAATAATAAAATACCCATTTATCTGTGGCCTGAACGACATGTCTGCAGAATTTGGGTATACTTGATTATTAAACAATTAATAATTTACAAATAGCAAGCTTATTTTAAACAATGTACAAACGCGCGTTATTCATACTCTATCGACAAATAATTTTTGGGGCATTTTTTAAGAATTAAAAAAAATGTGCTATTGTTTGCGTTTTGTCCGTCCGGACCCACTTCTGCCGTTTCGAACTACTTCTAGGGGAATGGTTCTAGAAATTTTTTGCAGTAGGTACCTTGAAGGTGTACCCGACGGCCATCAAATTTCGCTGTCTAAAAGGCCCCCCCACGAATTATTTCCTGAGATGCTGCCCTTCTTTCTGTCCTCTTATCAAAGTACGGGGTGGAGAGAGAGGGGTTGGGGGGGGGGGGGGGGAGGGTATGAATGGAACTAGTTTTATTCCCTCATGGTACTTTAATGAAAGATCTCAACGAAAGGAATTAATTTCTACCAACCATAGCCCTCCTCCTCGACCTCTTACCGTGATCGGGTATATTTCCTTATACCTCAAGAACGGATTGTCGGAAGAGAGTACTTACAAAGGGCGATTGAGGCGTCTGCAAGAAATATATCCATTGGTGATGTCAAAACAAAAGCTATTTCGGTTGAAAAAAAATGCGCTTTATCTGTTATTATATACGTATAGTTCCAAGGTATGTGTGGTTTTTGTGATCACTGATAATGAATTGAATTTTTAGATAGGAGTTTTGAAATTTACTCTTTGCGAGAAACTTACACACTGTCGTTATTTTAGAAACTTTGGATAATAGTGACAAGAGTGATTCCCATCTAGGCACTATGGCTATAGTGGAAGAGAAAAGATTTTTCACGAAGCTCCTTAGTCTGTTGAAAGTTATCAGTTTTCATTTACATTTGATGGAGTGGGGTGGAAGATAATGCTATCTATGGACCACTTTTGTTCCTGTTGCTTCCTCAAAAATGTGTATACAAGAACAGAAATCTTTGAATGGCATCGGGTAATTATTACCATGGAACCACTCAATTACATTTTACATTTGGTGAATCTTGCAGCACAGTGTTTCACAATAATAGTCCATCGGCGGAGTGTTTAGCCCATCGGCAGGTAATGCAAATTACATTGCATGTCACCAATTGTATAGCACACCTTAAACATATTGAGACAAAATTTCTTCATAATGACTAAGACCGTGCCCAGCAAATCGAAAATAATTTCAATTTCGTAATTAAGTCCTTCAGAGTACCTAGTGTCTTGCTGACTGTAATCCAAGACTGCGTGCGTTATTAACCTTTCAAGAATGTACAGAGAGGAATGGCAAAAAAAGCAAATCCCGTCGCGTCTCGCCTTCTTTTAATTAATTTCTGATACCGGGAGAGCATATTGCAATAGCTTTTTTTTCTTGGCGAACGAAGTGGTCAACAGGTAAGAAAAGCAAGCGTTCACAATACGGATGGCCAATGTTCCACCGACTGTAGGTGCGGTGACGTCGGTCTACGGGGGCTTTGGATGTAGGCCGAGTATAAAAGACTTCTGCGGTGTTGAGGAGGGTCTGTCAGGTGCTGAACAGTGTAGTGCTTCAGTTTATTGGTGATGGCGCGCTTTCTTTGTGCGCTCCTCTTACTTACGACATGTGCTTTCGCCGGTAAGTGATTACTTATCTTACGTGAATGCGTAATCTCACAATGACCCATTTACTTTCTACGGGCTAACAAAAAAGTTTTATTCATTAATCACGCTGAGAGATTTCAATGAAAGTATAAATAAAAACCTGCCTTGTATGTAACAATTATAATTGTTGAGAAACGAATTATCAGATTTGCAACTTGTATGCACCGATGTGAAAGCCGCTTACCTTGTAATGTCCATTTGTTTTCAAATTTACTTCCTAATTACAAAAATGTATACCGTATACTTATAATTAAAATTCTTTTGTAATTACGGACAAAAACTAATTTTTTAATTATATTACACAGTTAGGTACTTACTGAGGTACCCTCCGTGGAATTTTTTACTTTTTATATCTGCACTATTGCATTTAAACATGCCGATTATCTAAGTTCTGATGTTATTACAGTATTAGAAAGTATAGATCCCTATAGGTATTTGGAAGCATAAAACCACATTACAACGAAACAGTATTTACGTATGCAATCTTGCATAAAAACAAACTAATTACGATCATTTGAATATCAAGTATTAATTTTGACGGAACGAGCCCAACACCTTTTGATGCTTTCTCTAGATAAGACATACTTAATTATTAGAGTTTGGGCGAATTATTACGTTGTAAATCAATTTTGCAGAGGACTCGCTTCGAGTGAAAAGGCAAGATGAGGCCGGAAAATCAGATAGCAACTTTGACGAGGTCTGTAAGGATAAAGACGCTGGTGAATGGTTTAGGCTTGTGCCCGGTGAAGGTGACAGCTGTCGTGATGTGATTCAATGTACTTCCTCAGTAAGTGAACTTTAATTGCATATCGATGTATTATGGTAACGCTATTGCTTATAATAGGGACTACAGGCCATCCGTTGCCCGGCAGGCTTATATTTTGACATCGAAAAGCAGACGTGCGATTGGAGAGATGGTGTCAGAAATTGTAAAGTTAAGAACAAAGAGAGAAGAGTGCGACCTTTGCTCATAACAAATGAACCTCTTTGCAACGATGGTCTTTTGGCTTGCGGCGATGGGATCTGTATCGAAAGGGGACTATTTTGTAACGGCGAGAAGGACTGTACGGATGGTTCCGACGAAAATGCATGCGGTATGTGTTTTGCGAAACGTCGAGCTCACGTGGTCTAAATTGCTTAACCTTTCCAGATATTGACAACGATCCAAATCGTGCTCCACCTTGTGACCCGTCTGTCTGCCAACTTCCCGACTGTTTCTGTTCCGAAGATGGTACAACGATCCCCGGTGACATTCCAGCCAAAGACGTGCCACAAATGATTACCATCACTTTTGATGACGCAATTAATAACAACAACATCGAGCTTTACAAAGAAATATTCAACGGAAAACGAAAAAATCCAAACGGATGTGACATCAAATCTACTTTCTTTATCTCTCATAAGTACACAAATTACTCAGCTGTACAGGAAATGCATCGTAAAGGACACGAAATTGCTGTACATTCTATCACGTAAGTACTCAATATTCTGTATGCACATTCAATCATCAATTTCCTGATTTTCTTTAGCCATAATGATGATGAACGATTTTGGAGTAATGCCACAGTCGACGATTGGGCCAAAGAAATGGCGGGCATGAGAATAATCGTCGAAAAGTACGCTAATTTAACCGATAATAGCGTTGTTGGCGTACGTGCACCATACCTTAGAGTAGGAGGAAATAATCAATTCACAATGATGGAGGAACAAGCTTTCTTATACGACTCGACAATTACCGCTCCCCTAAGCAACCCTCCTTTGTGGCCTTACACCATGTACTTCCGCATGCCACACAGATGCCACGGTAATCTGCAAAGCTGCCCAACGAGAAGTCATGCCGTTTGGGAAATGGTCCTAAACGAACTCGACCGTAGAGAAGATCCAAGCAGCGACGAATACCTACCCGGATGTGCCATGGTGGATTCTTGCTCAAACATCATCACCGGTGACCAATTCTACAATTTCTTAAATCACAACTTCGACCGCCATTACGAAGAAAATCGGGCACCTCTCGGCCTTTACTTCCACGCGGCGTGGCTTAGGAACAACGAGGAATTTTTGGAAGCGTTCCTGTTTTGGATCGACGAAATCCTCGCGAACCATAACGACGTTTATTTCGTCACCATGACGCAGGTAATACAGTGGATACAAAATCCCCGAACGACTTCGGAATTGAAAAATTTCGAACCCTGGAGGGAGAAGTGTGTAGTGGATGGTATCCCCAACTGCTGGGTGCCTCATTCCTGCAGGCTAACATCTAAAGAAGTTCCTGGAGAAACGATTAACTTGCAAACATGCGTTCGTTGTCCCAACAACTACCCGTGGTTAAATGATCCTACAGGCGACGGGTTCTTCTAAGTCAACCGTGATTATTTGTTGTATAGGCGATATTACTCGTGATCTCGTTAAACTAATCAACTCGCGCACAATCAGTCTTACGATTGATAAGTTAATAAATATCGAACATGGCAATTATTCGAATGTACATAGAACTGCCTTCTCCTGAGAAGGGCGATTTAGAGTTGGAAACGTACTTTTTACAACTTTACGTAACCAAATGAGCGAGGATCTAATGACGGATGTATACGATCGATATTTATTAGCTTACTTGCAAGACTGATGTCCGATTTGGTTACCTTGGCGAGACTGTTGGTATCGTAATTTAAGTTAATTAGTTAAGTAAGATGTACAGATAGCCACTGAATACTGTGTTACGTAAAGTTGTAAAAAGTAGGTAGTATTAAAATTAAAAAAATGTTATTCATCTTCTGTACTTTTTATTTCCATACCTGAAAAGAATGTTGCACTTCTAGAGCTCAATTTTCAAGGCAAACGGCCCCGGTAACAACTGTCTGTAGAGAAACCTGGGCTCCACTTTGAATCTGCACTTTCACGATTTTTATCCTTGAACTTCAATTAAATCCTCAATAAATTTTGCCAAACACACACCATTAGCAGGAAAAAGTGGTTTTACATAATATTTAACGAAAAAATTTCAATACAAATTTCCTATCTCTAAGGTAATAATTACATTCCATTGTCACCTTTTAATGTATTCCTACAAGTTTTTTTAGACAAGAGTAGAATTACAACATTCTAATCAATTCTCAATTAAGAGCGAGTACGTTAACGTGGAGGATCTTATTGTTAATGCGTTAAGATAATTTGAAAAGTAGTCAGTTTACGTAATTACCATAAATCAAAACTGACCCGGGAAATATTCGAGTAAGTATTTAATACGATGCGTTACGTCTTAAGAGATAAATTAGTTAAAATCCAGTTATTTCACTTTCTCTGGTACCACTTTCACTTTTATATACCTATGTGCTTTGTCCATATGTCTTTCAACTTATGACTTTTTGGGCATAATTGTCAATTTTAATTAACCTTCATTCTCTTTTCAATCATTCTTGGCAAGCACTTGCATTACCATAAATTTACTACTAATTTTAATTAACATTCAATCGGTTCCTCATTGATAACGGTTAATGCTTAGTAATAACTCAAAGACCTTTTTTAAATAAATTATAATCACAAATGCGGTTTTAGGAAAAATTGCCAATTAATTATTGATCGGCTATAGGAAATAAATATTGTATATTGCTTTTTACTATTCACTATCAGAATTAATGTGTTTTTTTTCTCTTCGGTCAATTAAATTATGAATTTTTAAGCATGACGTTCGACATTTAATAATTTTATATATTCGACGTTTCGCGGAAAATTTATGATACGTGATCCTGTAAAAGACAATTATTGCCAATGAAGTTATCTAATTACATGCGCGAAATGTAAAAACGGAATTTCAAAATCTAATCACTTCTTCCCATAGTCATGTGTGCCAACGTTGAGCTTTATATGTCAAAGTGTTTCTGATTTATCGTACGTCGTACCGAACAGACGAATGAACGGACAATCGCCCGGACGCGGAGGATCACACGTTTTTGATAACGTGGCTGCTCGTAGTAATCGCGCTACTTGATTAAAGTTGGAATGGAAAACAACTTGAATAAAGTACTGACCATAGTCTCGACTTGCAATATCATAAGGATCTATACAGAACATCCTGTATAATGTATAGATCAAACTTGGAATTTGACCTATAATGGAGGTAGTAACGAAAAGAAGAGTCATAACTGTTTCAAAGATGCCATCATTATAAGACTTCTAGTGCTTTATGTTTGTTATAACCCCATTTTCTAGATGAAGTAAACTTACAAAGACGGTAAAGCATGCTTTGCATAAAGACATAAAAATACCGTATTAATTTAAAACCAACACACATAGTAATTCTATATTTACTGTAGTGTTTCTTAGGTTAACTGCAACATTTCAGTTTGTTGTTGGGAAGGAAGATATTTTTTTTTAATGTAGTTTACTGGTTACTAGTACGCACTATCCATCTATTTTCTTAGTCAGGTATTTATTCCATATTATGTGTGACTTTAGAAAAGTGCGTACTTACTGTACTCAGTCAAAGCTACATTTTGTGCTTTTCAACCTTAGTTGTTCGAAGCTTTTTTCGTTTAGGAACTGAACGATTCGCTGAATAGCAAGAGAACAATCATATTTAACAACACTGTAAAATCATGAACATAAATACCTACATCTCCAAATTGATTCGAATTATTGCACATTAGGTATAATTTAAAACGAAGACGGTGAATAAAAATTGTCCTCTCCGCGTTACGGATGGTCTGGGAGAATTGGGTATCGTCACCGTATAAGTGATACGCGCAAGATTTGGTAATCTGGCGCGTGTAGATCACATAAAGAAACGGTCCCTAAATGTATCCCTGAGGATTGATCAAGGATAGCGGTTTAGAAACGTTATCTTTAAGAATGATTAGTTCTATATAATTTTTTTTCTATTTCGATGTGGAAACAATACCGAAACCGTACTTGATTGGCCCAGTTTGCGTGCGTTTCTAGACAGAAATGATGCTGAAAGAAATAGAAACGTATTATTTTTTTTATTTTGTTGGATTGGTACCCCTCGCTTTTTTGCCGTCAACGGTATCCGTCAAATCAAAACTAAACATAACCTGTAAAGTGTAAATCACGTACGAGGAACTTGACCGATTGTATTAATTCCGATTTATTTTGAATATATACTCCAAGGGGTAGAACTTTTTTTATTTTTACTTAGCGTAGTAAAATATGCCAGCAGTACATTCTTGCTTACTTTTTGAACTCCCTTCTCGGCCAGCCAGTTTTCAAAAATTTTGTACTCCTCATACTTTACTTTCGATTTTACAGGCAGTAAATTTAACGTCGCTTCATTGGCAATCTCTTGGATCTCTGGTGGGGTACAAGAGACGTGTTTGTCATCCGTATTCATCATAACTGCCGCAAAATGGAATTATGACCAAATAATTAAAAGTTAGAAGTTTGGAAATACAGAAATCAGGTTAGCCAACGTGAAAATAAATGAACTGTGTCTATTACCAACATACACTGAATGATAGTTTAAAATTACCTAACAACGCCTAATGGCAATATTTATAATTTGTATAATTTATTATTTAAAATAAAAGTCGAAATAGAAAAAATAGTATAAAGCACACGTGTCATTTGTCTACTTGTCGCACTCTGTCTACCTCGTGCGACAATCTTCGTCAAATGACACTTGTACTTTAATATACTATTTATTATACCTGAATCACAATCTCCGTTTTAAACACTCAAATGCGTGCGAAAAAGGGCCTTTAAAACACACGTGCTTTAAAGTTGCTAAATAACGATACTTCAAGTATGACTTTTGAAACTGTCATCTGGACGAAATAAACAATCCTCTTAGGTCGCTTTCTGTAAATGCGGAACATTTCTTTGGCTTTTGTACCTATCCTTTGGTTGAAGCTTTCACAAACGCGCGTAATTTAGGGTATGCTTCCAAATCTGTTCCACTTTTTAATCGCAGCATTGCTTTAAAGTTTTGAATGAATGCACCAAAATATAGAAGATTTAAATACCTTTGACATTTCCTTCATATATGCCAGCATTATCGATGCATTTAAGACTTTATTCGTAAGTAACTTCCTATTCCATCCATGGAAACAACTTTTCATATTATTTATAATAGGCTTTACTGGATTTGGATTTTACACCTACCAACGTTTGTTTAGATTTTACAACAATCGATTTAATGGACGGTGTATTATCTTTTTCAACGGAAATGGTTTAATTCACAAAGACGATGATTTTTATAAGCAAACGTCAAGTGACATTTCCATGGCAATCGTGAAATTACGAACACCCAGCCCACTTAATTAGACATGTATTCGAGTATAACGTCAATATGATTTCATTGAATTTTCTATTTTTAAATTATACTGCAAGTATAATAAAAAATACTATAAGATACACGTGTATAATTGGTTTTTAAAGCACTTGCAACGTTAAAGGCACTCCGCTTTGCGTCGTGCCCTTAAACTCGTTGCGCGTGCTTTAAAGACTTGATTATACACTTGTATCTTAATATACTATTTTACCATACGTGTCGAAATGGCATCTAAACCAATATACCTAAGAATAGCGATCAATAAATCGTGATCAAGTCTATCAAAACCTTTAGAGTAGTCTAATAAAAAACAATACTTCTAAGTGATTTTGATCAATGGTGGACTACAGTGAGCCTGTAGGCGATTGAGCTCTGTCAATATTCTTCGTACCGTGAGCCCTTTGTGTGAATGTCGAGCTTCGTTACATAACAGTCCTAGTACATAATTTCACTTCCGTGAAATACGGTGGCACAATATTTTAAATATTGTATAAAATCACAATTATGACGGAAATAACATTCGCCAATTCGTACGGGTTGAATACAATTAATTATTCTGAAATTGTAAAATGCAAATTGGAAATGAAGTGAGAAAGTAAGTGAGTTGTTATGTTCTATTCAATATTCTTTCGAGATCTAGGTATTTCCTTTGTAATCAACTAGCTTAAATGTAAATTATTCTTGTAATAGAGTTCTCTTACTTAGTTCAAGTTTATAGATATTTTGTTACAATAGTTCTTTGTTTCGCCGATGAAGGTCGTGCAGAGTTTTTTTTAATTCCTCTCGGTGCACGCACTTTTTGTACAAAACCACGTTCAACCATTACTTGTAAAAAGAGCGTACACGCAATATTGGAACTCGACATTTTTGCCTACCTTTTTCAAGGGATGTATGTGGCTGTATAAGTTTGGTGAAGTTTTCTCTTGTCATTTTTCCTTCAACGCTTCGCTGACGCTATTATATTTTATAAGTTCTAAGGCCGTTTTCCATTGTCCGAAAATTACGCATATTGAAGAATAATTTTTGACTTCTTACTTCTGGCGTACACTTTCCTTTATCATTACTTACCTGATTGTTGCTTTCTACATCGATATTCCTGAGTGGAAACCGGAGAATTGTGAATTTTCCCAATACTGCGCAAGGAAAATCCATTGGGGGATTCACCGCCATCTTGTCAGTTCAAGCACGCTATAGATAAATTTCAACATTACCGGCAGATTCCCCGCCATTTCAGTGAAACCAAACACGTGATCTTACCAATTTAAGCTGGTGACCTACTTACATGGAATTTGTTTACCTACACTTCGATATTTGTTCCTGAATTGCAACTACAAGTATAACGAAACCTTGGAGACTTTTTTCGACTACGGGCACATGCTTATTACAAAGTTACTTATTCCAACCACCAAATTTAATCCCCTTTTGTTCACTAATGGCTACACAGTTGGATCTTATTGTAACAAAAACAAAACCCACGGTCCTTGGCCGAATATGACTTCAATTTATGCTACGAGAAAATGCATATTTGACAATGCAAATTGTTTACATCGTGTTCTTACGACCCGTATTCATATAATGGACGAATTCGACCGAATGGATTCGTTCGGCTAATGTCTATACGTACAACCAATCACAAGCGAACGAATATGCCTGCATTGGAGAATTTGTTAGGTATATTTTCTCGTGGTTACGGTTTCGGAATGGCTACTGCGTATATACACCCGCAAAAATAAACGAGTGCTTGAGAAAGCATTCGTTCGGAGGTATGTGGACGACAATTCCCTTTTTGGTGACACAGACGCTTAATGTCCTCAATAAAAAAAACAAATATGATTCGTTTATAAAATTCTCTATTTTGACCATAAGTAATATCTGTAAAGAAATCTCTTATTAATACAAATTACAAGTACACAACATTGAGGTGAGTTTTTTTAGATATTAATAAGATCAAAATCCTGCAATCTTCCTAATAAATTGATATTGGTTTATGAAACAAATAACTACCACGAAAAAACTTGAAGAACACATTACTCGGTAAGATTTTACGAGCTGCTGCATAATAATTCGTGGCAATAGCAAACAGTTGTTTTTTTTTGTTGCTTTTTCTTAGTATTCACTTTTATTTATTTACCTACGAACTTTGCGAATCTTTACCGGGAATTGTTGGTTTGCGGTTTGGAATATGAACTGTTCTAAAATTAGCACTTACCTTGATGAATATTAATAATTAGTGTACTGAATTAGATTACATCACCGAATTTGAGTGAAGTGGTGTAGGGGGGGTATGTAGGAAAATGTCCCCGACTGGGATTTGCCTAACTATAAAAAAGCCAACTGTGTACCAATACTTTGAATTGAAAATGAAAAATGTTTGAACTATAAATGGAGGTGTGTAATGACGCTATTAAAAACAACATAATCGTAAATAAGTAAGTTAAGTACGAGTATGTCACTATGTGAAGGTGTTTATCGTATGAGGAAGAGAAGGTTTCAAAGGAATTGACATCAGTCAAGTACAGACCTTTGGTAATTATTTGCAAAATGCAGACATTATGTACCTCCCTAGTACTTTTCACTAACCTTAAGACACGCTTGATGCTTTTGTATCTCTATGACAAAAACGATGAAGAACAACAGAGGTCCTAAGGTCAGCAAAACTCAACACCCGACCTCCGGTTTTGTAGCCCAACGCTGTACCACTGAGTTACAAAACCGATATGGCCTAATCATTTTTCAGAATACCAGGTTTTCATTTTATAGCGTTTTCTAATGAACTGTTTGTAGGAAAATTTCATAGGATTAGAGAAGATTTTGCTTCTTCCGTATGTAGAAGAAAAACGAAATAAATAATAAAGAAAACGGTGGATTCGGCAATGACATTTCCTTCCATCACCAGCATTAAACGCTGGTAGTGGTTAGTGTTTTTCTCCGTATCCGTTATTCACATAAAAGTCAGGAAAATCACACATCATTGGCGAGGAAATATTGAAGAACGAGGCCCCGTTGGGGCCGAGTACTTTAATTTCCGAGTAAGAAATCAATAAAAATTTTGTAAAGTATGTTTTGCAGAAATTTTGAACAGCTATTGAACGTTCTAGAAGATGCAAAAAGTGTCTGAACGGCCTCTGAAGAATCCCTAAAATATGTCTGAAGAATGTTTTTTGAATCCAAAGTATCTCTGAACATGATTTAAATACATTTTGTAACCGGCTAGTTACATTTACAAGGATTCACTTTCATAAAATAAAATTGAAAATCTACAGCACTGGCAGAAATCCCAATATAAAAATAAATAATTTGTCCATGGCTAGCTCAATAATAAAAATGTTTTTATACCCCTTACCGCACTGAAACAAAAATCCTTTGCTCGGATCTGATTCCTATTATTATGGTAGTAAAAAATATCAAATGAAAAATACATCAATTAATTGTGATTCAGTTTCCTACCGAATGATGTGTAAAAAATAGTATATTAAGATACAAGTGTATAATCAAGTCTTTAAAGCACGCGCAACGAGTTTAAAGGCACGACGCAAAGCGGAGTGCCTTTAACGTTGCAAGTGCTTTAAAGACCAATTATACACGTGTATCTTATAGTATTTTTTATTATACCTGCAGTATAATTTAAAAATAGGAAATTCAATGAAATCATATTGACGTTATACTCGAATACATGTCTAATTAAGTGGGCTGGGTGTTCATAATTTCACGATTGCCATGGAAATGCCACTTGACGTTTGCTTATAAAAATTGTCGTCTTTGGGAATAAAACGATTTCCGTTGAAAAAGATAATACACCGTCCATTAAATCGCTTGTTGTAAAATCTAAACAAACGTTGGTGGGTGTAAAATCTCAATCCAGTAAAGCCTATTATCAAGCATATGAAAAGTTGTTTCCATGGATGAATAAGAAGTTACTTACGAATAAAGTCTTAAATGCATCGATAATGCTGGCATATATGAAGGAAATGTCAAAGGTATTTAAATCTTCTATCTTTTGGTGCATTCATTCAAAACTTCACTTATTGCTGGGACTAAAAAGTGGAACAGATTTGGAAGCATACCCTAAATTCCGCGCGTTTGTGAAAGCTTCAACCAAAGGATAGGTACAAGCCAAAGAAATGTTCTGCATTTACAGAAAGCGACCTAAGAGGATTTTTTATTTCAGGCCCAGATTACAGTTTCAAAAGTCATACTTGAAGTATCGTTACTTAGCAACTTTAAAGCACGTGTGTTTTAAAGGCCTTTTTTCGCACGCATTTGAGTGTTTAAAACGGAGATTGCGATTCAGGTATAATAAAAAATATTATTTATCGCATAAATGCTTTACGCAACCTTGGTAGAACATCTTTTAACTGGCGAACGAAGAAAGACCTGTGTTTATTACAATAGATTTTTTTTAATTCAGTACATTTAATTCCATTTTAGATTTAATTAAAAATTGTTCCCTCGTGTAAATTCTTTTTCTCGTAAAAACCTTACTACAAATTAGGCTTCTTCTAAATTTTAATGTAAAATTTAGGCTGTAGGTGACTCGCATTTCGTCACCAATTTACTCACAAATGATATCTTGACGACGCGTTCTTAATTACGCGAATGACAAAAATAAATAGCAGCGACGTTCTTGGTTGGAAATTTCCACTCAAGAATTAAAGAAACCGGTATCCAATCGCACCTAAGGGAATAAGTAACTTCACCCACAATTAGCTGCGAAAAAATATCGCAATTATCTTTTTTTAAGCCTAAAAAGCAACCACCCGTTACAACTTGAATAGTTACTTAATAATTCTCTAAGGATAACAAATTTTTAAGCATTATAGTTGGAAAATATTTGCTTTTTTTAAAAAAAATATGGAGGATTTCTGGCGAATCGTTAAAAATTACTATGACCAATCTCCGAAAAATCTTCGATAAATCTCTAAATATTCTCTAAAATACAATTTAATAATCTATAAAGGCTACACGAAACTTTTATATCTATAATGAAATTCTGAGAAACATTAAAAATTAGTGTCTTTGAAGAATCACTAAAGAATCTTTGAGGAGTCTATTCTTTTTATTTTGACTTAATTTTTAAGTGTGTGGGCTTGTATCCGAGGTATGCCTTGGCAATCTGACCTAGTATACATTTACTAAACTTCCCTCTTCGAACCCGAATTCTAACCGAAAACCTTCTTGAATGTGACCCCAAAATGTGTATTATCCATTGATACGGCAAACAAAATGAGCATAAAATTATCAAAATTTAGAATACTAAACAACTCATACAAAGACTGTGTCGTGCAAGCGCGTTCCTTTTCAACGTTTTTTTTAGCGCATTTTTGCAAATTTATTTGTAAAAAGGTAGCTCTTAATCTCACTTTGGCTCACCGGCTGGCTGGCTAGCAGTAGATGCGAGCCCGTAGAAGAACTCTTGTAAAAAGACGAGCGTATATGTACCTATCGGAGTCGTGTAATTAATACCTTTAGGGACAAAGCTGTAAAATGTGGGGTCGGCGACGCCTGGGCGCCATCCCCGAGGGTGTTATGCCAACCTGGAGATTTTTCAAGTTTTTTTCTCTTCTTCTCAACTCCTGCGTGTAGGAATTTTGTTTTTTTTCCTAGAGGCGAAATTAAACACCTTTTGCACGCCGCGCTTCGAGAGGTAGTCCACTTTGGGCGCCCAAACATTTCTTAGAGCTAGAATCGCGGTCTCTCTTTGTCGTGTCGCCAATAGAAGCTCGAGCTATAAGAAGTACCCAAAAATTGAGTAGTAGTTTGTGCCGGGTTTTTAGCATATTCGTGGAATCAAAACATTAAACTTTAATTGCGGGTGAACGGGACATCGGAGGTGGATACCGACCGACAAAGGGAATATGGTTGGTCCCGACAAGATCTTACTGATGGTGAACTAAAAACTTCAAACGCGAATTGCGGATGCACGAAAAGTGGGAAGCAGGTACTGACAAAGTGAATGTGGTAGCCTTCGACAAAATCTGATGGTAGAGTTAACACTGGATAATAAAACACTAATCTGCCACACAAAAATGCACTGAAGTCCCTTCGATCTCACACGAGGACTTTGACCATTTTTTTACCAATGATATTGCAACAAAAATATTCCCTGATCCTAGATACTATCAAGATCGTCGTGTGCAATACATGAATACACAGACTAATCACAGACAGTATTGGTCGTTTCTAGAGCATTGTCCTTATTCTCAGATGAAAAATCTCACTGGCTTACAATAATTCTTCTCATCTCTGAATGTTTCCCATAATTACCACTGCAAAAGATCAACCTTTAGTTAGTGAATGTCATATGCGCGGGATTCGGAAAAAAGGATGATTTACTACACTACTGGAATGCTTTCATGTAAGTGCGTTCTGCACTGAATCAATACGAAGAGAATTATTTCTCGTATTAGAACGGAAAGTTGTTATGTAAATTATTTAACAATAGCACTTATTTTAGTTCAATGCGTGCGAATCTTGGTCGTTGTAGAAACACAATAACAATTACTTTAATATTAAGCGCATATTCCCGTAAGTAATTGATGCGAAATATCATGTCTTTTAGAAATTTGACGTTAAGTCGTCTAAATGCGATCGCTCATTAATCTAACAAATCTTTTTGCAGCTCAAAGTGTTCAATGTTCATGTCGTGAGTTTCAGATTCAGTCAGTGATTATTAGTTACGCGAAATATATAATATTGTTTATGAAATATTGTTATATAACTAAACCACGTTCTTGTAACATTAACGCCGATTAGACCATGACAGACAACAAGTAAATAATAAATCTTTTTTCTACTATTAATCAATGATTCATATTCTAAAAAATAAAAAAGTACTCCATGCTTTTGATGACAATCAACTTCTTAAGTTTTTATGCAATTTACAATAAGGAAATAAGCCAACCCCGACATGTTCGCGAATACCTTTTTTTCGGCGACGGATTTTTCGAATGAAACATAAAGATGTTATGTTCTTGTTTCTCTAACTAGTAAGTTAACCAGGAACATTTCTGTCCTGTTATATTGATTTACAAAAAAAAATGTTAATTAATTAATTAACCAAACCGTACACTGCGTATGTTTGTTCCTTTCCATTCATTTAACTAAAATTACCTTTGTATTTGTGATCGGGTACTCGAATTCAATATTTTTTGTTTATCTGATTTGCTTCATTACTCGTAATCTTCGTTTCAAAGATTTATTTTGTAACGTCATTTTATTATAAATTATAATACCACTACTCTAGTCTATTTCCAAGGTTAATGTGTATTTTCAGATTTATATGAAATTGAGATATCGCTTTCGTAGAACTTATGTTGAAAATTTTGGGTAAGTCAAAATTACCTTATGTAATTGTACCCTGAGTTGTACATTTCATTTGTTTCTTTATTTAACCCTTGACCTTGCGAAAACTGTAAAACTCCCAGTATGATCAATGCAGCAAGCAAAATAAGCAATGGAGCTGGAATTCGCACTTTGCCTGCTGCTGGGAACTCACGAATTGACGAAACATTCAGAAACAGTGAGAGTGTTCGGTAATTTTCCACAGATTGCGGTGTACTGCAGTGCCAAACGCGTTATATACCTTCCTCCACCTGATATACAGTGTGTTCCAGACACTTTTGTTTAAGCGAGATTAGAAAAAAATGGTCAGATACAATTTTGTATGCGACATCGCGATCTATCCGATGGCATATTGAGACTCAAGATCTTGATTCAAACCCCACAAAAATAAATTGTTGGATCTGTTGGCAGCAATGATTAATATTATAGGACCGAAACAGAACAGAAATAATTAATTTTATTTAATTTCAATTGAGGGTACGTCTTTATTTTGTAAAACAAATCACAAAATAAATAATTAAGTTTTTATACTGGTAGCGCTATCTAACGGTAAAATTTTAGCACCTCCGAAAACCATATCGAAATTATTTTCTTAAATTATCGATCTCACAAGTAATCTAACTCAAAATAGACTAGAGCCTGCACATCTACACTATAGCAGAAAGATTTTAGTGAAAATTTGAAGTCTCTAGCTATTGTAGTTGCTGAAATCTCGCCCAGACAGCCGGCCAGCCAGCTATAACGAATATAATAGCGTGCTAAAAACAATACTCTATACATAACTTTTTTACATAAGTTGTGTATTTTTTCTGTTTTTTATTAATAAAGTAAGTTTAAATATATATTTCCCTCTTCCTCTTTTATTCCCCTTGTTGGAAATTAGCTACAGTGACGATACGTCACGTTTTGGTATTAATGACTTTTTACTTCTTTTTCACACCTATTAACAAATCACGTTGTTATAATGAACTTTTTGAATGCCATACTTTGTAAAAGACTAGAACCGTTATGGACCGAAAAAAATGTGCAGAACCGAACCGTTATTTTTATAGAACCGACACCGGACCGGAACCGTTATAAATATTTTCGCTGAAATATAAACAGAACCGGAACCGGAATTTGGATTCGAATCCCTAGGGCAAAGTTGTCCCTTTTTGTGACTACATACTATTCATAGTAGTGTACGTCTACCCGAGTATTTACAGAACCAATAAGGTGGAAACCACTACTTTTCGTGTGGTATTATTAAAGAATGAACTTTTTTTTACTGGCAACATATAAAACATGTTCAAACTTGTGAAATTATGAAATTAATAAACAAACTATTTTCCTTAATTAGAGTTTTGCTCTTAAATTTGCTTATGTAATATAGTGCGTTTTTTATGCTGCTACATCCAAAAAAGTGTGCTCTTTAACATCCAAAAAAGTGTGCTCTTTAAGAATTAATAAAAACTAATGGTTGCTATTCAAAAAAATATAGCCCCTTTGACCAAGCAGAAGTACGCCACTGGCCACAAATTTAAGGTACGTAGAATCTTTAATAATTTTGGATACCATAAAGGTTTCTTTAAAAAAATGTTGTTTTGATTCAGTGTTCCAGACAAAATTTTCACCCTGTATACAAGGCGAATAAAAAGTCAGAATAGACGGATAATATTTACAAAAGGAATAGGATACAGACACAAGCATAACACAGGGAGATCATTAAGTCGCTTACTCTTGACAGAATATACGAAATACGTATACAGGGTGATTCCTATAGTACCTGCCACCGTTTGGGAGCGTATAGGGGGTGCCTAGGGGAGTATTTTGATATAGGACACTTGGGGTCGGAAATCTAAAATAAGGGCGCCAGAACCAAATTTATCTTCTGGAATTTCACGCCTGTATGTAGGCAACCCAACCGACCGACGTTTCGCGCGGAGCGATGCAGAGCGAGTTAGCGCGAGGAAGCGACATGGGAGGGAAGGAGGGAAAACGACAGTCAAAAGCAATAACGTTTACAAGTGTTCAACGTGGCCACCGTTGTTCTCAATGCACTTCCTACATCTAGCCAACTATTATTATACTATTGCCATAGTGTTTATTCACTTGATACGCGTCGTTGCAGACGGGATTTCGTGGGTTTAAACAAAATTCTGATCAAGTGTCAGCCACACATCGCCGCCTGAGATCGCTCCGTGTGCACCGCCGGCCGGTTGGGTTGCCTACCTACAGGCGCGAAATTCCAGAAGGTAAATTTGGCTCTGGCACCCTTATTTTAGATTTCCGACCCCAAGTGTCCTATATCAAAATACTCCCCTACGCACCACCTACACGCTCCCAAACGGTGACAGGTACTATAGGAATCACCCTGTATAATAAAAACCATGAAATGAGATAAAGGTTATACGAGGGCGGGATAATAATTAGTTTGTCACGACGAAAGTGGCGTTTACAGAAATGTCATTTTATTTTTAAATTGAGTAAAAATACAATTAAACAAATCATCAACAATTCTTAAATAACCGTTTTTCTAAATGGGACAATACCCAAATGGTATTTAAAAACGATCAAAGTTGCAGTAGGATTATTAAAGTTAAAGTCGTCTTTGATTCCTGCTGTCTGACTAGCAAAAATGTGTACGGAAAATAGTAAATGTGAGATAAAGTGTAAATAAATAGATCAACCAATTAACCTGTCCACAAAGCCAATCGATCATCACTTGCTCTGAATTTCTGGTTCACGGTCAAAACTATTGAGAACACTAACAATAGAACACCAGCTCTGATTGTTTCGACATAGATAATGGCAAATTTCTGAAACTTGGACCAATTTTTATGCAGAGTATATGGCTGTCAGAATTCGAGAAGGATATTGAAGAACTTTATAAGTATGCAGCATTTATTCCAGGTTGACTTGACATTATTTTTATAATGCCTTCTGTTCCCCTACCAGGAGACGTTGTGACGTACATCTTTTAGGAGGCCAAGGGAAGGGATGGAGGCAAGAGCAGAGAAGTGTATTAAAATGATAAGTCAAGAAGAAATAAAATTGAACTTTACTCTGTACTCTATACTAACACCATGGTTTATTGCAGATTATAGGTAATTACAATAAACCTTGTCTCTGAGGTAAAAACGAATACACCTTAATTCCATGTAATCATGTAGCTTTTGACATTTAACAATTTTATTGCCACAAAGTTGCCTGATATCGTTCAATTCATTGGCGATTTGCCAATTACGTGAATGTATGTCAATACATACAAAAAGCGAAATATCTGATGTGAAGTGATTCAAATTACTATTAGGTACTTTTATTGTTTGGTTACTTAAAACACGGATGGGACGGTACGTTTTCATTCTTTATGCATGAAAACTCGAAGTGTTTTCTTATGCACATTCGTCGGTAAAACTTTCTATGTAAAAGGTGGCACAAAAGTGAAAAGTTGCGTAATTGTTTGGGACATACATAATTTATATACTGGCAAAAATTCTGGAGCAGGTTATGGAATTTAACGGTAAGAATAAAAGTAAAAGTTAGGCAAGTGAAATCTATAACCTTTGTGGGTGTTGTCCTACAGGTTAACAATGCCTTGACCTAGAATTTTGTAACTAACCTCTTCATGTTACTTTTTCCGACAAACTGAAGAATAATAAGAAATTGTAGATGGAATGGTGACATAATGGCAATGAACTTGATTAGTGGATTTTAAGATCCCTCGATTTGTATAGTAAAGTGCAACTTCCGAGGCAACTTCTCATCCTATTGTAATGATGAAAAATAAAGATAATTAAATTTTGGTAATTATACCTTGCCATTTACAGCGGATATTAACTACGAAAATATTATTTTACAAGGTTTGTAAATGAATATTCCATTCGAGGACAATAGCGGACTTAGAGACATGCACATAGCAATTGGATTGCACTTATAAATGGATACGAGTTGGACTGGCCTATTAAACCCAAATTAATATAGACACAAATACTAGGCCGTATAGAAAGTACACTATGGGAGAGAGGCGCATGTACTTTCTTTGGCATATCCTTTGAAGTGCACGTATTTGTTTACCTACTATCTAGATCAAGCAAATAGTAACAAACATTTAAATTGGAATTGGAAAATCGTTGGAATTTCTATGACCCATTAATTAAATTTGCATAGAAAATAACCTTTACGAAGTTTCGCCGGTTTTCTTTTTTGGAGGTTTTACGATTATGACGGTTCCTAATGATGTGAATATCAATCAACGACAACAGGAAATCCAACGCAATCTACTTTGTCATTTCATGCTTCCCATTGTTTTCCTAATAGTCACAAAAAAAGATGCAGCAATTTACAATGAAAAGCGATTATTTCTGCAACTTTCTTTTCGTTTGTGTACTTTAGTGACATTTAACATATCCAAATTTTCCTAATGCGATTAGTTTCGCATGTCTTTAGTAAAACTGTATTAATTACAAATTGTTTTGTTACCCCATTGTAGCTTAGGTTGGAACATAATCGCATTATCTACCAAATTTATAACGACTTGAACCCTTTTATAATGCGGCTTTCTTTAAAGTAGATAACTAACATCACCATAATATGTTGACCACTTGTAAGTTTTCTCATAGTTGCACGGAAGCGTGCTTTATTCTGTGTTGGATATTTTTTTACCGCAACTGGACAACCCACTATTTACTTTATAGAGCATCATGCCGACGGTTATGAAGCTAAAATGAAGTACCACCTAACGTCAGCTTAATTAGAAAATTCCAGAAACAACATCTTGCAGAGAATGTGAAAAACACTTTCAAAAATTACAGGGGCCCTTGTGGAAAATGGGTGGGAAGCAAAATTTTAAATAACGTGGAAGTGCGTAATAATTGAATAATCTGAAATTTGGATATACGGGATGTTCATTTTATGACAAACTTCTCGTTTTATAATGTTACTGCACAGATTTGAAAATGTGTGTTTCAACAGGATGGTGCACCCACGCACAACTCGCCTTAATCGTGCGAGAATAAAATTCCTATTGCACATATTTTCCATTTTCCAGCAACGAGAGTTTACAGTTATTTGCTGTGCAATCAAATACTTCAGAACATGGCATATGCACAGCAGTTAATAAAACAATACCATTTTTACTAAATTACAAGTACTTTGTGATAGAACAAATACAATCGATCGACCCATTATCCTGAAAACTATACGTCACAATGTTTTTGGGAAATTAAGTACACAGTGTCTGCCATGTGCCAGCTAATTTTTAATGTTTATGAATCCGGATTTACAGTATTTTGCATAATAAATCAAGGTAAAACAAACCAAATTCGATCATATTTGCACATTACTGGATCGGGTGATCACAAATCTCATGTTTTAAAATACATATAACTTAATATTTTGCGTTTTTGGGGCATAATTACGCCTCCATATAATCATACATATCTGAATACAGTACTATTTATTAAAAAGTAGACATAGGGAGGAACTTACATGTATTGTTTCTCCCCATGTCTACTTTTAAACGACAAAATTTCTTCTGAACGGCGCCTTAATTTTATGCAACCAAAATAACTTCTTATAACAAATAAAGATATGGCTGTCAATTTAATGAATTTGAATATTGTTGCTTTGGCTTCTTTATTTTTAATTTCTTGAGTTGATATTGTCAATTGATAAGTACCGGTAAGCGTAAGAGGTTTATTTTTTGCGAATTCAAAACAGCAATATTCAAATTAATACTTAATATGACAGCCAGATCTTTATTTGCTTTAAGAAGTTATTTTGGATGCATAAAAATAATTAATAAATAATTTTAATAATTTAATTATATTTTAACTTGATAAAAAGTTGCAGGTGTTTTCTTTGTGTAAAATTTCTTTATTCTTAGCGCTGATTTAGTAGGCATTATTATTCTATATAATTGGTCTACATCTAATAAACACGTTATTATTATTATCAAACATCTAAGACAGAGCCCCCATACATTATTTGTAAACAACGCCATGACCTGAAGTACGGTAGGGAAGGAACGAAAATTGAAACACTGAAATGGTCAAAAGCTTGTTTAATAATTATTGTTATTAATTTCAAGATTCTGAAAACTCGGAAATATCAAACCAGGCAAAGCCAAAATGGTACAACACCTTCGAAAACACCAACTGCCAAGGAGAAAAAGAGGACGGCTGAGAAATACTTTGACATATGATTAATAAATCCAAACAAAGTTAGTTAGCACAGTAATTTGATTAAGCAATAATTAAAAGAAACAGTAAATACACACACACACACACACACAACGGTGGTTACAAGGTTGAAAACTGGTTTAGGGAACAATGGACAGGTAAACAGGCTTGATGGTCATGTAAAATGTTAACAGAAAAATAAAAATAAATACAATTAATTGATTGACAATGACCAAAATTTATTCCGAACAAAATTAACACAAAATTCCCGAACGAAAGAAAAACTTACAAAGCTTGATTGGACAAATTACCCCGCACTCAAGCGTTCAACAAATAAAATAGCACAATCTTAACATTATTTTCTTTACCACACCAAACTTGGTGACATACAACATTAACTTCATGAATAAAATGATGAATTGGCGATGGCTGTTCAGACGGTACTTTTAATAACAAGAAAACCTTGCACTGCTTGCTTTTTCAACTTGACAGACTGTTTCCATAAAACGGACAAACCGTTTTAAAGTTCTCACTTAACTTTAGTTAACTTGCTTCTGCTCAAAATTATTGTAATAAAAACCACCTACGTCTTTAACTAATGATATCAGACTGACAGCCCGCATTAAAATAGCATTAGGTAACGTACACGCTTACCAACCGTCGCGAACCAGCAGGCCTCGCTTTTTTTGTTGATTGCACTATTTAACGAAACGCCACTTTCAAAATCCGATAAACTCCTTCTCCAAGACTTTCAAATAACACCGCAAATCATAATTAAACTGGATAACACCCGCTTCGACAGAACGTGTCGTGCTTCCCCATTTACGCAGAAAATAACGCGCCCATCGTAAACATCTGCATCTCTGTTATATCATCTAACAACGATAACAACACGTGCATTAATTAAATGTCCGATATCAAAACCTCTTATCGCAAACGATCAGATGTGCCTACATTTTAATATGCAGTTTCACGTTAAATACACAAATCTACCGTCACATAAATGTGACAGGATCTGTTCACTACTTCCAAATAACCCAACACTTACCAAAAACCGTTATTAAAGTGGTGGCCATGACCATCTAGCTAGATGACATGCATAAAAATCTGGTTTACCTTGCCACTTGTAATCTGTGGTTGAATAGGGAATTGCAAAAAATAATTTTAAAAACTAGTGACGGTTGGATGGTTGATTTAACACACGGTGGATGTTTGTGATCAATTTTGTGCTGACGATGTGGTGTAGGGAGATGAATTAAAGGACTAAGATTAGCTGATGCTTACTTCCTAAACGTTGCTGTCAATAGCCATTGCGTCACTTGCAATCAAACACCAATACTGCAATAAAAAATGCAGAGAATATGTTTCAAAATCATTGCCTCGTGATTTATGACCAAAATCTCTCGATAGCGAATTCCATTATAGCAAATTATGACCGAAAATAATGTTATATGAGTTAATAATTAGTAATGTTCCCCTATCAAATTGAATACAGACACTGGATCTGGATCATCGATGATTTTTCACGAAGTTGATAATTAATTGAGATCATCGCGCTTTATACTACTTTAATTAGGTGCTTATCACGTATGCAATTAATTATTGTGTAAGTGTAATAAAAAAGTGTAAAATATTGGTATACGGAAATCGGTATGTTGGTGATTATAATCAAATAATCTAAACCATCAGAGCAAAGAGTTTCTGTAACACATTCTTATAAAAAGTATCCTGTGTGACATGTTAAATTATGCGTTTATAATCCAATACGCTTCGTTTTACAATAACAACTATTGCGACAAACAACAAAAGCATACCATAGTATTATATCATAGAAGGAAACAGTATCTTCTCGTCATTTGTCATTATAAGGCATGCATCCATCGAGAGAAAATATTGCGTAATTGCTTTCGCGTTGTATGAAGGTATACTAGCGAGAAGTTTACGTGTAATGTAAAGGTACGGTTTCGCTGGAGGCGTCGGCGGCCGCCGTTGACGGTCCATAATAAATAACACCGACAGCGACCGTCAACGGCGGCCTCCGAATGCTGCAGTGAAACCATACCCTTAGAAAATTAGGTGGACTTCGCTATCTTTTAAATTTTTTAGAATCGCTGTGTTACATAGGGTGGTGGAAAGGTTTCTGGAATCTAAAATTTTTGAGCGAGCCTTGGTATTGTCGTGCATCAGCGCAATTTTTTTTCTCATGAGTTCGGTCGTTTTGCTTCAACCATTCAACCGTGCATTCAAAAACATAAGCAGTAATCATGGTACTTTTGCCATGGATTCAATAAGCAAAACGCCTTCTCAGTCCCAAAAAATTTTCGCCTTGAAGTTTCCAGACAAAGACTGGAATTTTGCGATCTGATGTGAGATGATCAACAATTGACAACTGCCTGCACGCTTCCACTTAACTCCTCGACAATCACCTTGAACGACGTATTAGATAAAATCCCTTAGATTCTTCTACAACACTGAACGTCTTGCCGCCAATTAGGCCAAACTACCGCGATGCACAACAAAAACTCCACCAACAAAAAAAACCATTCCCGTCCACCACCAAGCAAGCAAGCCTTTAACTTTAACGCCCGTCTCTTCTATTTAAAACAATTTTCCTTTCCTTTCCACTTCCAACTGCGTCTTCGAATAAATTAAACACATGTGTTCACTACGGCCAAGAAACATCTGCGATAACACGTACTTATCTTGAAATTAATTAACCTACGCGCTCTTATCGCAGTGACCGGATTTACAAGAGATAAATTTAACAAAACAGTCACCCAATTAATTTTAGACGTTCCTTACTTTAATAACTGAACAATAAAATAAACAAATTGAAAAGTTATTTAAATTGAATATATTTGTCCTGAACTAGTGGAGAGTGAGTAATTTACAAAATACTTGTCGAGAGAACAGCTAACATCCCTTTGACCATCGTTTCCAGTATACTTTTAATTGATGAATCTTGTGTAAATTAAAAGATACTAGTTCAGAGGTTCTTCTCTGTATATGTATACAACCTATGACGATGTACACAACTTTGAGAGCTGGCAACCGCGCGACTTTTTAGAAGGGGAACGCTGTCACCCTCAGCACCAACGCTTGTTGCGTTCGGCATCTTGTTTTTTTAATAGCGGCCACGAAAGCATCGTGCAATATAAAATGTTGGTGTTATTTTCTCTTATTTAATGCAGCCAGTAATCTTTGCACTTCTTTATAATTTATTTGTGTTGTGTATGCAACATTTTATATATTTTTATAATTTTCCATCTTTGTTCATGAGAGACCCCTGTACTCAGACCGCGTTACTGTGTGGTGCTCCATATCACAAGTAGGAATCATTCGCCCTTACTTTTTCCATGAAAATCGTTATTCTGTAACTGTGAATTCGAATCGTTACTTAACTATACGCTGTAAGTGTATTCCAGCCGGCTTTTGAGGCAACGCAATTACAGGATACCTACTTGGTTTCAACAAGACGGTGCGATGTAATTGGAAACTTCCATTATTGTCCAATGTACGTGTGTTTGTGACTGCTCCTCCTAAACGGTTGGACGGATTTTATGAAGTTTTTTTTATGTGCCTCTGTGGGTTCTTGGATTCACAATTGAGCCTTATTGGATTATAGGATTTTTTAAGAACTTCTTTTTTCGTTGATGTCACACTCTGGTATAATCGCGCACCGATCGATACATGCGCAAAGTCACGCATGTCGTACCGTTCCAATGTGTTTAGAATTTTTAAATTCTGCACGATGGGGTGCCGTTATTATATATGCGTCAATATTGAGCGTACGACGTCGCAGAGGATATTGTTGTTTGTAAACTAACATTTTCTCCGTGAATGAGGCGGTCACGGGGGTGGCAAATAACTGTAACCAAATGAGTTACGACACCTAATTTCGGGATTGACCTCGACTCTCAACTGTAGGCTCGAATACCCCGGAGGGGCGAGTTACCTATTTCAGGGGCCAGATCCTGCTAACAAAAACTCTTCGATTTAGAATCTAAGTGCAATATATGAGTTGTGATTCAAATTATATTATACATATGTGCCTTACACATACCACTTTTTGATTTCAAATTTGAGCAAGTCATTCCGGGGGCCATTTTTATACTTTGCTGGGTTGATTTTATTTTCGTGTTATTGTACTTCCCTCCGCAATGACATCGTTTAGAACAGAGTGGTTATCAAAACGACGTCATTTACAACATGTACTAATGGAAATTCTTCTAATAAAGTACCTGTAGGGTAATTTATACGGTGTTTGTTTGTTTTCCAAGCGGGCCTAAGTGTGCCAACAAATCAAGTACAAACGGCGTAGGCGTTATGTTCGCCTGAAGGTAAATACATGGTCTTTTGTATGCAAAATAAACGACAGTTGCATAAGTTGCATTATATTAAATAAAGGTTTATGTGGAAAAATAGTCTCCCCAAACTTTCTTTGGGACCCATCTAAATGCCCACACTTAGCCTAATTTTAAGACATCGCCGAGTCAGCACAATTCGCTCTGTATGTAGGTATATATCCTTAATTTTTGGACAGGTTTTGTAAAGACATCAGTGAGAAACATTTGATGAATGTGATCGTGATCGCACTTCAATAATATTTTGAAATGGATGGAGTCCACTTTTAACTCAGTGACTTGCTTGCCGTTATAAGGTGTGTAATTTCCTACAGAGTGTTTGCTCTACTTCTTTGAAGAATAAAAAAATCAAATACCTCATTTATTTGTAGCTTTCCTTGTAAATGAAATTAATGGCGCTTTCTGGAATGTGTTATAAGTAAATTATGTTATCACAAAACTACTAATTAATTAATATGATTTTAAATTTATACTTTAAAAATGCTATTAAATCAATTTCGCTTCTCGCTACTTATAATAATGTACCTAATATAAAAGTAAAAGTATCCTCGAAATTTATGGCTACTTCCATTTTTGATTCATCCGAATTGAATATGTTGAATACTTAAAATGTGGGCGACATTGAGTTGCCTCCTTCGTATTAGCACATTCGCGTCAACGCCTTACTCATTAATTTATATTTATGTTAATATCAAAGAGGAAGTAAGACGCGACGAGTTTTAAGAAAAAGTACCTACCTACCATTTAGTCTAGTTAGGATAGCGGTAGGGTTTAGGCTTGGTCTAACTTCAGGGGCATTTGCAACATAAATGGCAATAATAAGGATATTTTCGATCTTATTTTAACCACTATAATATTTTTCCGGTATGAAATTCTTGCAGTTACACCTTTCTTTCTAGCCTTTCTTTGACGGCCGCTCCTAAAACCAACCTGGAAGATATCAATTTTGTAAGGTTATCTGCTTTACCAACAACCGTTTCTACGTACCTACCTAATTTGTTTAATTGATCGATGATAAGTATATGCCGAGTTAACCTTCTAGAATCAAAATCTCACAATGAACGCAAAAATTAATCTATATTGCACGATTGGCATTTACTGTCAAAACACGGTGTGCGATAGCAAAAGTTGATGCCAATTTAATAGCCAAAGGTCACCTAGTTCCGATCGAAAGATACCTATGCAACGATATTATATTTCATTCAATCGCAATTCAATGCAGTTCCGTAGGCGGAACAAAAAAAAATTATTAAAATCCGTACTTTTGGTCTCACCTCAAAGCTCCCTAAAGGAAATCAATCTGAGAGAATCTTAGGGAGAGGCTTATAGAAAAAGAAGATCATGAAATTTTTAGTCAAATAAAAGCATAAAACAAGTACACGCATTAAAGAATTGATCGGTGCGACCCCGATTTGCAAAATAATTTTTTATGGTCTGGGAGACAAGCTCCAAAGTCAAAAGATGATTTCTCGTGAGCTTTGAATGTATTTTTTTTAATGTGCGTCTTTCTGAGAACTTTCCATTCGTCTATTGTAGAGATACATTTCTTGTTTTCCCCATCCTACTCAAGACCATTCAAAGTAGGTACGCCTAACTTAGAACTCTCAAAATAATGCTAAGGTTTTGTGCTAATAAGCAACTGATTGCACAATAAATGGAGAAAATCGAATGTGTGAATGGGAGTAGGTATAAATATTGTGATGTGATATCTGCCTTTTGTCATTAACATCAAAGAACCAAATGGCAAAAATAATTTTTTGTAAAAAAAAGTACTAGATATCCGTTAAATTGCTTTTTACAAAATAGTTTTATGATAATTTTTGTACTTCGTGGTGCCGATATTAATAACACAATCCTTGGTCGATACCTGAAGGTACAGTTGACCTGTTATAGAATGTTGTCCAGTAATGAATATATCTCATTTTAAATTGTTCTTGTTTTTGTGATCATAATGGGCTATAGATTAGGAATTGCATTCGTGTTCCCCACATTATCATTAAATATAACCAACCACGTCGTCGGTCACACAACTGGATTCGAGTAATTAAATTACATTCTGCGTCCAAAAATATACATGCACTATCCTCTGCCTTCTCTTGCCTAAAGGAGGATTAAAACAAATAAATGAATTCTCGGAAGAAGCGTTCAGGGTATTGACTTAATAATTAAAGGTGAAAACACCATATCTTGAAAATTAGCATACTTTACCAATCAAGGCAATTACACCCTAACCCCGTGAGGACCGTTTTTTACCAATTTGATGGGACTGAAACCTGAATTTACTTGTATACATTAGCCTTTTCTGATCCGCGATGATAAATCACGGGTATTAGCGTTCCACCTAATTTTAATACCTTTTAATACTTTTATCTACATTTGAGTAAGTTATTCAACCCATGCCCAAACGAAGTTCACTTCTTTAACTTTCTCAAGGTTAAAAGAAAGTGAAATGGAAATTTCTGACTAACTCTAAATACAAATCGTATTCCTAATTCGGTTATAATCGTATTGCTATACATACAGCGGATAATTAGAAATCTCGTTTTAACAGGCGGTAGGTAATTGGATCCTCGATGAATTCGGCTCGTATCATGTAACTACTTCAGATTGTTATCGATAGAAAAAAAGCAAGGAGTTGGTTTTCTTGATAAAATCATTGACTAACTACACTAATTAAGCCTAATTATTGTGAAACGAAAACGTTCTTGAATTTAAGCACGTTCTCGTTATTTTCAGGATTTGTGAAATCGCCAAAGTTTCCAACACATTTGCGGCACACCATGAAAAATGCGTCACTCCCATAATTACTCGCTTTACTTATAACGAAATTAAAAAACCATATAAAGTCGAGGTTACTCTTCAAGTCTATTTCAAGAAATCCGTTATAAGAAAATGCATTTTCTAGAAATGTGACTAACTATAAATCCGCCCAAACTCGCTCTAAACCAATCTTCAACCAAAAAATGTTGTCTTGCAGCGTCCGATGTAGGTGGAAGAGTGGCCAAATTCACTCCTTTTTTTTTAACAACAGATTTTGTGAACATTATGTACCTATCTATGTTCATTTAGACTTGAACTTTTGTTGGAACTTTATACTATGCGATCAAAAAGGAGTTGCTGTCGAGTCACCTTTGGAATTTTTGTTTACATGGGAAATCGTCTTAGACCATATAGTACATGGACTGCTATTATCTCTATGCTTTCAATACAAAATGGGTGGTCACGGATAGAGGGCACTGTAGTCGTGGGTATGTGAATCTCAGGGTAAACTAAAGTCGTATGAACACCACTCGCATCGCGTAAAGAGTAGCTTTTATGGTAACAGCGTAGTACGGGAAGCTTTAAATATTCTTGATTATCTTCTATACGTCCACAAATACGGATAGGTTTGCTTTTTTGGCATATCTAGGCGCTTAATTAATTGACGTTTGTTAATTTGTAGTTTGACAGTCTCAAATCGTGTCTAATCGCACAACTTCGGACAGACTCGTTTACCCTGAAACTCACATACCCAGGCGATGTCCTTGACCATATTTTCGTTACAATTAGCAGTCCATGTACTATATGGTCTAAGGAAATCGTATTTAATTTGAACATCCAAAGGCGACTCGACAGTAACTCATTTTTGATCGCCCGTTATATATGTAAAAGGCATTTTTAACACCATTTTCAAAAATGAAATTTTTGTCGGCATTTTCTCGATAAAAATAACGAATAGCATCCCTCAACGTTTCGTTATTATTTTTTTCGAAATGTTGGAATAAACTTTTTTCCCCTTTATTATAAAAACAAGAAGTTGTGTTACATCCTGTCAGAGCATGAAAAAATAAAATATTTTCTTTGCCAAAGCGGTGATTATCAAATCGAATCGACTTCCGCTGAAATCAATTATATCTCGTACACTTTTCAATTTACAGAAAAACTTTTCAGACAAATTTTGTAGATAAATGCATCAGCTACAAATTTTAATTGAAACTTTTTTCCGTATATTTAATACTTAAACAATTAAGAGTGAAAAAAATAAAAACAAAATTTTTCACTCGACAATTTTCCGGAAAATTGCATACCTATCTTCGTAAAGAATTTTTCGTATTAAGCACAACCCTTTTGAATACTCAAATTTGAAATTTCAAGAGGTTTTTATTTTTTGTGAAGCTATATGTGTACTTTGACCACGCTACTATACTACCTACTGCTTTCAGCGCCACTTTTTTTGTATTTTCACCTGCATAATTGCATTGTTTTTTATATCGAAATATTCGTTTAGCGGAAAACAATGACGAGTCGCCTTGATTTGAATGATTAAATCAACAAATACTCATTTAGCTCAGAAGTAACGATCAACAAATCAAAATAAATGACAGGAAATCTAATTGGAGGGAAGTACCTATTGGGTTGAACTTTAAGGATACCGAACATACTTTAAATCCTCATCAGCACTACGCTGTCTCTTATTGATAACTTCGTAAGCATGATAGAAAATAATGTCAAAAGGGAAAAGTTTTCTTTCGTAGGGGTATACCGGCTGCCCAGGATGCAACGCGGCTGTATATCAAAAAGTAACCAAAATACAGCTTCGAGGTACATTTTTTCCAGTTGAGCTAAGTCTTTGTAATGTTTCTAAGGATAGGAATGATAGCTTCCAATGCTTCCAGTAGTTCCAGTGTGGAAGGATGAACAAGCTTTAATTATAAACCATATAGTCTGTATTCAAACATAACTGAGAAGAACAAATTGAGTAACCTACTCACTGGCAACATTTGTTAAATTTCTCGTCAAAATATAGGTACACCGATTGTATGGAAGACCAACAATATTGTTTAATTGGTCTACTAGTTCCAAAAGTGACTTTTTAATCAACCAAATTCAAAATGTTTTAATTTTCCCAATTTCGAGTTTTTATTTTTCAAAACTTATCAATACAGCTATCATATTTTTTGTATAGGATGTTTCTTATGTGGTGTACCACAAGGATTCTCGGTCCGTTGCTCTTTTGTATTTATACTAGCAATATTCCCAAATGTCTAAGTTCCAGTAAAATACATATGTATGCCGATGACATGCAGGTATACTTATCTTTTCATATTAATAACGTACATAATGCCATTTCTAAATTAAATGAAGATTTGAGTGCCATATATAATGTTTGTACTCGCCATGCTTTGCTTTTAAATCCATCTAAATCCCAAGTTATTGTTTTTGGTAGAGACGCAAATAATTTAACTATCCCTTCCATCATCATTAACAACGATTGTATACCTATTGTTAGTGCCGCAAGAAACCTAGGAGTGATCTTGGACAACTCTTTTAGATACAGGCAACAAACTCTAAAAAGCATACGGACCGCCTATTTTAATCTTAAATTAATTTTTCCACATCGTTCGTACATCAGCGTATCTATTAAAAGAATGCTCTGCGACAGTCTAGTTTTGTCACATCTCGCCTATTGTGCGCCTTTGTACGGACCTTGTTTAACTGTAGATATGGAGCAGAGGATTCAAAGGTTGCAAAGCGCATGCTTGCGATTAATCTTTGGGATACGCAAATTCGATCATATAACGCACAAACTAGCCGATGCTAACTGGCTAAATATGAGTAATAGGAGGTATCTGCAGATGGCCTGTTTATGTCATAAAATAATAACTCAGAAATGTCCAAAATACTTATATCAAAAAATAGAATTCCGGACTGATGTACATCATCTAAACTTACGATTTAGGAATTTAATTACGCCCTCAAATCACAGAACAGCTTTGTTTGAAAGGTCATTCAGTTACACGGTCCATCGTGTTTATAACAATATACCGCTAGCATTAAAAGATTTGCCACTTTCAATATTTCGTATCAAGCTCAGAAAACTTTTATTACAAAATCAGTAAGTACCTATGCGTAGCCAAATTAAAATTTCATTATGTATAAATATGTCCCCATAATGCCTTATTTTGTTTTTCACACATTTTAGTTATTTAAATGCATTGCTCATTATCACGAATTATGGTTTGTTTTGCATTTCAAGGGTTAGGTGGAAGAGCAGTTTATACTGAACCTCCCCTTGTGGTTTGGTTTCTGAAAGTAGTAGTTATTTTCCGTTTTTTTTTCGTTTCCTTTTTTTTTTTTAAATATGATTTAAACCTTTTTTTTTGTAACTTATGATTTAATGGAAACCAAATAAAGACTATTATTATTATTATTATGTTATTTATTATTTATTGGTAGTGTTTTGGCCAAATACATTAGATTGATAGAAATTAACTTGGAAACAAAGGTGATGAATTTATCTTACTGAACACAATTGTGACAGCATTACTGTAAAAATAGCAAAATCTACTAATTTGGTTAAACCAATCAGCTCAATGCTAAACTGAAACAAGTATAAATTGTGCACAACTTTTGTGCAGATAAAGCGCATTTTTCTTACCCGAAATAGTTTTGTTTTGACATCACCAATGGATATATTTCTTGTAGATGTCTCAATCGCCCTTTGTGAGTACTCTCTTCCGACAATCAGTTCTTGAGGTATAAGGGACCCGAACACGATAAGAGGTCGAGGAGGAGGGCTATGGTTGGTAGAAATTAATTCCTTTCGTTGAGAGTATTAGAGTACCACGAAGGATACAACTAGTTCCACCCCTCCCCCTCCACCCCGTACTTTGATAAGAGGACAGAAAGCAGGGCAGTAGTTGGTACTATTGGACTATTCCCCTAGAAGTAGTTCAAAACGGTAGAAGTGGGTCCGGACGGACGGACGGACAAAACGCAAACAATAACACATTTTTTTAATTCTTAAAAAATGCGTTAAAAAACATAGCTGACTTGGAGCATTATGGCCACAGTGTCTTCATACAGTCACTGTAGATGTTATGACGTCTACGGGGTGTCAATTTTAAAATTTGCATTCGGCCATATTTTCCAAACTAAAGAAGATATTGAAAATCGCGAAAAACCGTTTCGGGGGTATCGAGGGGGAACCAGGATGACGTTGTGATTGACAACCCCCCATCTCCCTTAACCCCCACAGCCGTCTCCCCTCTTCAAAAATCCTAAATGGCAACCCAATACTTGTGACACATCGTTGGAAAGCTACTGAAAAATGCTTTCCAGTGGAACCAATAAAGTCAATATTGATTAAAGACAATTTAACAAAAATTTAATAATTAACAAAAAATTAAATGTTGACATTGAGGGATTTATGGCAAATTGGCCAAGAACTTCAACCGGAGCTGCTTCATTAAGTAATATTGATTGCTTTCTTTTTTTTATTGATAACAGATCCCGTTTCTTCGAATTTAGCGACCAAAACTTGAAGATAGGCATGGCTTAATTTTATTTTTTTTGTTAATTATTAAATTTTTGTTAAATTGTGTTAATGAATATTGACTTTGTACCACTGGAAAGCATTTTTCAATAGCTTTCCAACGATGTGTCACAAATATGGGGTTTCCATTTAGGATTTTTAAAGAGGGCGGGCTGGGGGGTTAAGGGGGTGGGGGGTTGTCACTCATAACGTCACTCTGGGTCCCCCTCGATACCCCCGAAACGGTTTTGCGCGATTTTCAATATCTTCTTTAGTTTGGAAGAACTGCAAGTTTTAAAATTGACACCCTGTATAATTACTTGTAATAATGTTGAAAAATGGTACACTTGATATAAGTACAAGGCGTTCCGTTACGCTTGTGGACGTTAAGTTCGACCACCGTTGCAGTGAGTTTTTAAAATGGCGTCGTAGTTTTGTAAATTTAATAAGAAGTGTGCGAGTTTGATCGGTAGCCAGTTCACGTCACCAGTTTTCGAAGAACAATTAACAAGAATTCAAAAAAGAGAATAACGTCAAGATCATACAAGCGCTTGAAAAGGGAATTCTTTTCGTCTGTTCCAATTGTTTAACATTAAATTTGTTTCGGTTAAATTTATAAATTTAAGTAAGTATTTTGAAAAGAATTTAGTAAAGGTGTTTGGGCTTGTTTCTAAATTTTGTCACGTGTGTTTACGAACCCAGTAAATTTAGAATCTGGTGTAATTTAGACAAGCCGACTAGGTGGTCATTTAGGACCAAAATGTGCGCAAATCTGCATTATAAAATACATGTGTCCCACATTTGATCTTAGTCGGTTGGATCGCTACGAGAGGAATGCAGAACCTCTGGACAAACGTGCGGGGTCAATAAAAGTTCACGAAATTTAGTGGTTGGGTATCAAAGTTATTTATTCTGTTTTGTTCCCGGCAGAACAAGCCTATGGGGTCGTTAGAGTACGCAGGTGCATAAGTATACATACTCTAGTATACCTTGTTTGAGCTTGTTGTAGCGAATATTCCAGAAATCCCGACGCGGCGCCATGAAAGATTACGTCAGATCCGCGAGATTACGTCACATTCGCCGTCGTTCTGACTAATCTTTCATGGCGCCTCGATATATATCGGCATTTCGGACGACGGTTGTAGCGGAGACAGTCCTAAGCGACTCTTAAAAATTTTTGGAGGCTGTAGGATCATCAATAAATGCTTCCGGTTGTGGTCGAATGTTTAGTATTATTGATAGTGAAGACGCTGTAATGGATTATTTGGGATTAATCAGAAAATATAGAAACCAAAGACCAAATAACATCTCCCACGATTACGTATTTGTTTATTGTAGAAAAGATTCAAAGCATTGGTGACTTGGGGAAAAAGAGGTTTAAACTGTTTTGAAGTTATGACAACGGTCATGCCTTCCGCCGATCTTCGGCCACGCTTCTAGCTGATTTTGGCGCTGACGTAACTGGAATACTGGTATACCTAGTCCTAAGCCTAAAACCGAAGAAAATACATTGTTATTTAATAGTTAATGTTTCATATATTCTGTACTTGATAGTCGACCAATTACAAAGAAGTGCTGTTCAGAAATTTTTTACAGCACTAGTGTTAATAAATGTGCCTTAAAACAATCTGTTGCTAACGAATTACTATAACGAATACATATTTCATGATATATTTCATAAGCACCAGCCTTTTAACGTATGACAAGTTGGACAACTGAGTTATAACTGTAATTATAATAAATTTGAATGAAAATAAAATGTTTTATGTTTGCACATTTATTTGTATATGTTACCGGCAAACTGCGAAACTAGGCATTTTGCAAAATGCCTAGGCATTTCGGTAAATGACGAATGCAATAGGCAAAGTAAGAAACGGAGCTGCAGTTCACACTTTGCCTGTCTCTCTTTAGGGATTTCGCGAAATGCCTAAATATGCAGGCAAAGTGCAAAGGCTTCGTCATTTCCCACAGATTGCGCGTAAAGCGTTGCCACTGGATGGTAAACGACGCGACGATATATCTATGTATTGCAATAGCTAATTAATTACCTCTCGATATTCCTAAAAAAAACGGAGAGTGATTCAAAGTCCCTAATAAATCTATTTCTACAGAACTGCTATTCATTAAAAAAAACACTGAATCCAATAATTCCATTAGAGGCAACCACAAATGTTACTGTTCAATGTTATTCGCAACAACAGGGCTATGCTGCCCAGTGGAGACTTTCCTCCAAATTCTTATCGATTCTTTTCAATATGTACTTTCAGCACGGAGATAATTTTTAATTGAATTATAACCGGATGGGAAAATAATTCTTTTGTAGCTTTAAGGACCGCAAGGGAATACGTCTGTCCTAATTGTTGATAGCACATACCTAATAACCAGAAATGTTGAATGACGTAAAGAAAAAGGAGACCTTTATGTTTTCCAAACTCCAAAACAATATTTTTTGGGGTCGGTCTTTTCTAACCAAATAAATTAGCAGTATTTGCAAAAGTTAATGGTCTTCAGATGCTATTTATCTTACAAAAGGTTAGATGCTATGACTTGTTGTGTAATTGAGAATTGGTCAAATTACATGGAACGACAGTAATGATAGATAAAGAAGGAAAAATTGATTGCCGAAATCCTCATATAAATTTGCAATTAAGTAATCGCGCACCCAGACGACAGACGTAAATTGCAAATAATGTTAATTGAAGCATCTCTTACACAGAGAAAAGACGTTATCCAATGCACTACCGCGCCTTAAAACATTCTTTTATGAAAAAAAAACAATACCCACAATTAACCTTCAGCTTTCTAATTGCATATTTTAAATTTTGCATTTGGGGAAATGAAGTGCGTCGATGTTGCAAAATCCACACAAATAGATATGTAATTAACGTTTGAAATTGCATATTCTAAAGATACTGATCCAACTCCTTCACCAGCAATAGTTTATCCATACCGATAACCTTTAATTTTCAATAAATGCAGATTAGAAACAAAGACACGTAAAAGTAGTAATGAATAAAACATGCTGCGTTAGACCGCGTCTGCACATCAGCATAGACAGAAATTTTAAAGAAATTCAATTTCCATTCTAGAAAGGTATAGATACAAGAAATGTCAAGGTGCATTTGCAGCATTCATCAAACTAACTTGAAGTTATTCTTTCCGTGTTTTTTAATCTGTATTTTTATCAATCTCAAGGCAAACCGGCCGTGGTCTCAAGAATGTCAAGAATTACAAAGTGACAAAGCTCTTATTTTCAATTAAGGCCGCATGAGTTAAAAATCGCGCAAGGTCGGACTGAAGCGACACAAAATGGACGGGTCGCGTTTGGCAAAAGGAGTTGTGGTGGTGACTGGTGAGGATAATTTGAGGAATCGAGAGGGGAGGTATTTTAAACTTAACACCTCATAAGATCAGTTAATTTCTTGGAAATTCGGTGGCGTACCAACTTTTAATCGTCCCATAAGGTGTCTGTATAAGTAGAGTCACCTATAGATAAAACTTCTTAGTCTAATGGTATTTTCAAGCCAGCTTTGACGATACTGCCTGGTACCAGTGTAGTGAAAGTACTTGCAGAAATCGAACCATTGGCTAAAGAACTTAATTCATACGCATGCTCATATTATAAAAAGGTCTTAGTATAAATATATTGAAAGCCGGTCACCACTTCTTAGCCAGTGCTCAAGGAGATAGTATGGCTATTAAAAAATTTTGGCTGTGTTGTTTTTTACTTCTTGGCATAGGTATGTCTACTCTTATTATTTTGTAATAGTGTTAGAACACGAATGGTAATGTACTTGCTTCAGTATCATTGAACCGTAGCTCGTAACACTCAGTCGATGGCACATAAAGACCCGTTAGAGTAAATTGTTGCTAATCGCGCGTTAAAGTCTCCTTATTACAAGAAGATTCGCTTTCTACTAAACCGGTATACCTACTTTATTTGCATATTTTACCCATATTTTTTCTGGATTTCAAAAAACTCCTTTACATTTACAAGTCATATTAACATATTATGAAAGATTAAGGTAGGGCATTTGGACGTTGTTATACAACTATTACAAGTAATTTTTGCGATTGTCAGTACTTGCATCTGCCACCTAACAGCTTTTTTGTTATAACGAAATCTTTGTATATAACTTTCCACTGACCTAAATTCACTTTTTAGCATTTGCGCAAGAGGATGATGGCTCTGAGGAGCAAACCACGGAGGAATTATGTGCGAATAGACCAGCAGATGAATACTTTAGATTACAAAGAGGTGGCGATTGCCGGGACGTAGTAAGGTAAATAAATCAACTAACGCTTTCTCTTTATTTTTTCTGTATTGGTCATTACGTGATCTTTCTAGCGACCTGTTTGCACCAATACCCGAACATTTGTTTTTTGCATCTGCAGTGCTTCATTCAATGCAAACAACTATTTCCTCATTTATTGTCACCACTTTTTTACAACTTATACTTACTGAAGAAAGGTCATTTTTTCCGCCCGTCAATTGCTAATAATAGCCACTTTCAGACCATGTAAAATCATTGTTTCTGTCAACGACTTGAATATTATCATTTCATCTATAACATATAACCAAGGTTATAACTTCTGGCTAGGAAAAGTAAAAAAGAACTCTATTATATATTTATAGAACCCCACAAGGTTAATTAGACCGCGGTAAATTGATTGCTTTTAAATGTGCAATTGGTATAATTGGTATGTGTTTAAATCTGTGGTATAATCACCACTTTTTTACGCAGAAAATCAAGGAATGCCAGAAATCGTCCCACCTTTGATGCACCACACACACAGTAGTTTAACCCACGCCAAAATTGAACAATACCGTTGCACACTTCCGTCTTTATTAATTTTCGTTTAATTTGTTATTGTTTAAGGTCAATGCACAGTTTTCTCTTTGATTTTCCATTACTACGCGGTATGTCTGACAGATGTAACCTTTTTTATCTATATATATAGGTGTGACAGAAATGCAGACAACAAAGTCAAATCCAGACTGGCATCAATTCGTTGCCCTGGGGGTCTTGCTTTTGATGTTATCCACCAAATATGTGATTGGAAGACAAATGTTAAAAATTGTGACCAATTAGAGAGTAAGTGAAAATAAGAAACAGTGCTGGTTGTATCGTTTTTTTGAGAATTGATAGTTTCGAACTTTTTTAATTGGTTTATGATGGTAGTATCGCTGCGAGCACCACTGTTTCTTGGTCGTCAACAATTACTAAACACGCACTTTTAACCATCAGGTGTACTAAATCTGGTCTAAAACAAATCACTTGTCCCAGCGGATTGGCGTTTGACATCGATAAGCAAACATGCGATTGGAAGGGTAAAGTCACGAATTGTGACAAACTGGAGAGTAAGTCGCACTATTCAAAAAGTGCGGTGATGGATTACGCAGCAGTATCGTAATACAATATAATCTGTGTAGTACCCATGCACAAATTATATTGTTTAACGGACTGGTCAGTTACTGGTATCGGGATTGAAAAAGTAGAACGACCGTAGAAAGTAGATACTAACTTAGTATTTTCGATCTGCTCTTCCCTTCTTTCTTGCTTTTTGTGTACATATACGGAATGGTGTTGGTGATTTTTTTATTTCACTAACTTAAACATTTACATGTATGTATATAATAACACTAACATATTTACTTATTCGAAACCTATTCGCTTTGTTGTGTTAACTTGACTATCGTGTTTCAAAAAACTTTATCTGTGTCTTCTTTTTTATTCTTCTAAATCTTTCTTTATATATGTTCATTCTCTATTTCTTTTTGTAAGTCTACTTTCTATAAGGAAAAGAAATTATTGCGCGGAAAGCGACGCCAATCAGTCAATAGCACAGCGTTACGCATTATGTGTATATACAGTTAACTGGAATCGTCAACGCAGTAAAGATTTAAAAAGGAGGTCACTTGTAACATTTACATCAAAATCCATGCGATTAAATTGAAAACCTCCATTTTAGATTTTTCTGTTATGCACCACCTACAATTTGCACATGGTTTGGTTACGCAAAATGCAAGGGATGAGTTTTAGCAACTAGACCTAGATGAAATGTACATACAGAACAGCTTACAACTTTTAAAAAATGTAAAGTACTTAACACTTACCATTTATAGAACCTCGAAAGATACGCCCTATACTCAGAACAGACGAACCCATCTGTCCTGATGGACGGCTATCGTGTGGGGACGGAGAGTGCATCGACAAAGAACTGTTTTGCAACGGAAAACCTGATTGTAAAGACGAATCTGACGAGAACGCATGCAGTAAGTGCAACTTTACACCTATGGCAATAATACATGTAATAATATTTATTTAACAGCTGTGGACGAAGACCCCAACCGTGCGCCCGACTGCGATACAACACAGTGCGTTCTCCCCGACTGTTTCTGTTCAGCAGACGGAACACGCATACCGGGAGGTCTGGAACCCACAAACGTACCTCAAATGGTAACAATTACATTCAACGGTGCCGTAAACGTGGACAACATCGACTTGTATGAAACTATCTTCAACGGACTACGGTTAAATCCAAATGGATGCCAAATTAGAGGAACGTTCTTTGTTTCTCACAAATATACCAACTACTCAGCCGTGCAGGATCTACATCGCAAAGGTCACGAAATCGCCGTCTTCTCACTAACACACAAAGACGATCCACAGTACTGGAGTCAAGGCACCTACGACGATTGGCTGGCCGAAATGGCTGGTGCTCGTTTGATTATTGAACGTTTCGCGAATATTTCGGACTCGTCAATCACAGGAATTCGAGCACCTTATCTCCGGGTAGGTGGAAATAAGCAGTTCGAGATGATGAGTGACCAATTCTTCCTCTACGACGCATCAATTACGGCTTCATTAGGACGCGTACCAATCTGGCCGTACACCCTCTACTTCAGAATGCCGCATAAATGTAACGGAAACGCGCACAACTGTCCAAGTCGAAGTCACCCTGTCTGGGAGATGGTCATGAATGAACTCGACAGACGTGATGATCCCACCTTCGACGAATCGCTACCAGGTTGTCACATGGTAGATTCCTGCTCGAACATCCAAACGGGAGATCAATTCGCGCGACTTTTAAGACACAATTTCTTCCGCCACTTCAACAGCAACCGTGCGCCCTTGGGTCTTCATTTCCACGCTTCGTGGTTGAAGAGTAAAAAAGAATTCAGAGATGAATTAATTAAGTTCATTGAAGAAATGTCGGCGCGTCCTGAGGTTTACTTCGTGAACATGTTACAAGTCGTTCAATGGATGCAGTCACCAACAGAAGTGAACGGACTGCGAGATTTCCAAGACTGGAAAGAGAAGTGTGATATCAAAGGACAGCCGTATTGTTCCTTACCAAACTCCTGCCCACTAACCACCAGGGAACTCCCAGGTGAAACTCTGCGTCTCTTTACGTGTATGGAATGTCCCAACAACTACCCGTGGATCTTAGATCCAACTGGGGACGGATTTTCGGTCAGAAAGTAAATTACTTCTTAGGTCTTAAAACATCGCTAGGACATTTAATTTGTTGTACATAGCTATTTTTATGTGTTAAATGACTTGACGTGTTACTATTTTTGTATTTATGAAGTTGTTTAAGTACCCATCCTATAGCTCTTAATGTAACGAAAATGATCTACCTACACGAAGTAAAGATATTGCTCAGTATATACGAAGAAGAAACGAATAAAGCTGTTTGTTAATAACGTCTCTTTATTAGGCGTATTCAAAAATCTGTTTTACTCTTCATTTCTTATCCTTATTCTTATCATAAAATTCTAAACAAGTTAATTTAAGGCCATAACCTTATTTTTTAGATTTGATGATTTAGGTAGTTTCATTGCGAACCGACATCTATCATAACAAAAAACCAAATTTGCAACTTCAGTGTATTGTATATCAAAAAGATAAATCTAAAGCCCCATTCAGATAGGTGGTAGTGCGGTGCTGTTGCCTTGTTGTGCGGTGCGGGCTGGTGCTGTCATGTTGACATTTGCTTTCACAATCACCGCAAAATTGGCCCGCCTACACAAGTATGACCAATCAGCAGCAGCAAATTTGCTTTGACAGATCGCCACGACAAATATGTTGCGCTGCTATTGGTGCTTGCTAACGGTAGTGCAGAAAGTTTGAAGTTTACATACTTTCGGCACGCGGCTGCAATTCGTCTGCACTGCACATGTCATTGTGAATTGTCATATGGATATACGTATTTCAAACTTTTATACAAAGGCACCGCACCGCAACAGCACTGCACTACCACCTATCTGAATGGGGCTTTAAACCTCTTATAAGTAAACTCACTCGAAGCTAGAAGGAAGTAACGAGATAATGCGTTTTGTGCTCCCCAGCATCTGGAGTGATTGAAATCCAGCAGAGTATACTGTGCAATTAATTGGATCGCTCTTGACGTAGCACAACTCCAAAGGATTATTATCACTATTACAATTCAAATAAACGCTATTCGAATCCGAAGTAATTATACTTATTATACAAGTCAGAGTAAAATTAGGAATTTAATTTTGCCATCCCCAATTTATCGAAAATATTTAAAAAAATATAACCCACACGTCAAATTCTCAGCATTTCACAAAATGACTAGGCATATTTTAGAAAATGCCTACGACATTATACAGGGTGTTTTTTAAGATGGGCCATACGACAATGTAAAGGCGTTGAGGTATTTAAAATGGGCCATAGGGAAATTTACATTGCATCAATTGTTTCAGTGATATCTTCCTCGCGAATCATCTGCCACAATACTGTAGACATTGTTTCTAAATCGACAAATTTATCTAAATCAGATATAAACGTATAGGGTTACAAACGGTGGTCGAATTGTTGTCCACGGTCAACCAAACAATACTCGCCACTGAATAGCTCGCATTACCACTCAGCTACTGTGTCCACTCTTGTACAAATTGTAGGTGCCTAGCTACTACATGAACACCTTTTTGAGCGGCGGAACACATGTTGCTGCTTCGTTGATGCAGTTTGAAAGATTGAGATCGAGAGCTGTCACTGAAATAAAAAAGCGCAAGGCCAAGATTTGAGAACAATTTGCGCAATGTAAATTTCCCTATGGCCCATTTTAAATAACTCAGCGCACAACGCTCTAGGTGTGTACTTTCTATGGCCCATCTTTAAAAAAAACACCCTGTATACTTTATCTACGACTAATATATATAATGTCAGTATTATACTTATTGCCATCCATTTTTCCCTTGGGGATTAATGACCAGGGAATCAAAACAAACGTCAAAAGTATAAATATCAAGCGGGTTGTGTATTGTTTGTCTATATTTTTTTTGTATTAAAATGAATAAAATCTCAAGCTATTAAATTAGTCGTAGATAAAGTAAAGTATGTTACTCGCAATAATGGCTATTATACCCACTCTCGAAATTTTACTCCCTCGTCGCTGAAGCCGGCTCAGTATTCGTAAATTTTCCTCGACAATAATAGCTATTATTATTGACTCGTGATATATTCTGCTATTTTAGTAGTATAAACCAATTTAAATTCGTAAATTTGATATTGTGTGGTAGACGTTGAAGCAATGGACGAAAAAGTTAGAGTTATCTACTTCGTATATCTGAGTACCTACTACATAATGTAATTTTTAATCTAATACCGCTATCTTTTCGTACGATTTTCATTAAAAATAGTAATGACAATGATGTTGCAGAATTATAGATATTTTTCCATAATTTATTTGTTTATATTCTAGGAAACGGCGCGGCCGCTACATATACAGGGTGTTACATATAAGTATGTAAAAAAAATTGATTGGTAGAGCGGATCAAAACAAGCCCTTTATCCAGATAAACCGAGGGTCCAACGTGTTTTTCGGGAGCCACCCTCACAAATGTGGTGAAATTTAAATTTCTTCTTTAAATTATTTCTCAGCAAAAATAAGAGTTGCAAAGACTGGTACCACGTTTTTGTTTCTTTCACTGTAAACCTAATAACAGTTCCATATAAGCGTGGAACGTTGAACGTATGAAATTGTAATTTTCTTCCAGTTTCCAGTTCTTTCGCCAGCAACAAAAAGACGAAGAAATATAAAAATTCTTGAATCAAGCGAACAAGTTTTCTCCGCCCGGAATTCCCGACGTCGAAATTCTCTGCGATGACAGTAAAAGACTATATGTTCCAGCCCAATTCCGAACGTTGATTTTCAACAAAATTCACAAGATATTTGACCCCAGCTCTAGAAAAACAACAAGTTTAATGTGTCAACAATTCATGTGGCTCAAAATGAAATCCGACATCAAGCGTTGGTGTCTCGATTGTCAACGCTCCATAATTCATCGCCACATTGTATCATCCCCAGGACAATTCCAATTGGAATCTCTACGTTTCAATCACGTACATTATGGATTTGGTCGGTCCCCTTCTTCCTACAAACTAAAGATGTAACGGAGCTTCGGTTCCGATTCCGAAAGAACGGAACGATTGATTTTGCACTTTCGATTCCGATTTCGGCTCCGACCAATTTTAACCGGAGGTTGATGAACAGGGTCGGTGCGGCCACAATCGGTGCATTCGCGTACAAATGTTTAAACCAATGAATAAAGAATACCAGGAAGGAGCATTACTCAGGTTGTATACAAGAGAGAGTGCGACGGAAGTCGGCCATTTGCAAAAGCCACTTATGACTCATTTTTGTTGTGGTTTTTGCAGTGACATATAATAATGGTTAGTTGTTGTGCCTGTGGTTGCTCCAAAACGGAAAAAAATAAAAGTTTGGGAATTACATTTCATACCAATATTGTTTTTGTATAGTACATGTAGATTTACAAATTTTTATCGGAATGTAGTTTGAGGTTAGTTAAACAAAAGTCATAGGCGGAGTAGACACATGGGGGTTTAGATTGTTTTCGTGTAAAATTCTTTATAATTGTATCCTTCTACAACTGTAAGGTAGGTACGCCACTGGAACAGGAAACTACTGTCCACCATTTGCAAAAGCCATCGCGGTCGCACGTATATTGTTGATATTCTCCTTCCTGGTATTCTTTATTCATTGGTTTAAACTTGTCGCGCGGACAACCTTCCTCACCTCTTGCCTTCTGTTGACTACCTTTTCACTTGTGGTTGTATAATTTGCTTCTTTCCGAGTCATTTTATTTGATCTATTTACATATTAGCATTGAATATCCAGAGTTGGATATTCAATGATATTAGTATTGTTTAAGATGTAACATGTCTCTTTTTTACGGTTCTGATTCCGATTTCAGTTCCGATAAACCAAATTTAAAAACTCCGATTCCGAATTCGGTTCCGATATAACCACTTCCGTTACATCCCTACTACAAACCTAGAATATACACGCAAGCCATTTCTTAAGCGGATGGATTGCAAGATGCGGAATTTGAGTCTGTTCTCTTTGCTGAAATAAACCGGACCCTTTTGGAAACGAACATCTCCGAAATACGGCATGGCGAACGGTAAAGCGAAACACCTCTATCGGACGCTACGATCAAGGGCTAAGTACAGAACCGAGCGATGTGTAGAATTGCTACCTATTATCCTTCTGGGCCTTTGCTCAACTCCGGCAGATGACTGATTTTGCACCCACATCTCTTGTCTACGGCGCAAAACTCCGCCTGCCGGGAAAATTATTTGCCAGCAATGGTCTCAATTTCCCGAGGGCCAGAACGTATCGACATATTTTCAGCCGTATTCATACTTACAAACCTCGTTAGCAATCAAATGATGGGAATTTATATTGAAATAATGTTGAAAGACTATTGCTAGCGCCATCTCTTGTTTGTATCTACCTATATAAATACTGATTATTTTCAAGTGCAAGTGCAACGGACCGAATTGTTGATGCTTGCGGGCCGGCTTTCGCCCGAGGGACGTAGTTTGGAGACTCCTGGGATAGACGATGATGCTTTAACTTATTGTCCTTATTGTGGTTGCGTTGTTCAGTCTGATTTTGCAAATATTATGCGTTAGACGGCGATTTCCGCAATCATCCTTACTGTTGGTTTCATAATGGCACAAGATCACATCAGTGTCGTAGCTAGGGTGGTCCGCACCGGGCCCCTGAAATGAAGGGGCCCTATAATTCATCCGTGTAACCGCGCGGCCGGGATAACAAAAATTATGCAACATTTTTGAAAATCTGTGGTTGATCGATAGTTTGCAGAAATACTGTAACGGAAACGCTCCAGACGTGACGTCGCCTTTGGCGCGCGATAGCGGGATTTGTATAGGAATATTCGAAACTTATCTGGTAATGACGCGAGTGTTCTCGACTTACATTGCTTGCGTGTATAAATGGTTGCGGACCGAACATCGCAGTCAGTTTTACTACCGAACGAGTTCGAGTACGGACGAAACATTGAGCGCGAAAATCTGATATAAATTGCGAAGTGTGTAATATAAATAGTGCATATAAATTGTACAGTTTTTATAGTGTTTTAGTTTTGTTTAATAAATATTGATATAAATCGAACCCGAATTTATAAATCACCTTACAATACGAATAAAATAAAGAAAGTAAATTTGTAAGTTCTGACCATTTTTAAGCTAATCAAAAATGAGCTAAAACAAGCCGGCCTTCGTAATTCATTCTGTTATGTTCTATGCTATTCATTACTTTTATGCAGTTGACAAAACCGCTGCACTGAGTGCAATGTGACTCGACGACAAAACTGTAATATTACGCACGCTTTGTTGTGACTCGTGTTTGGAGTTCGGTTACGGACGCCCGCCAGCAACTTGAGATTGTCAAACCTTGCAATTTTATCTATTGAGCGTGAAGTTACTGATTCGATTGATTTCAATTCTGTTATTGCCGATTTTGCTAATACGAAAGCACGTAAAATAAGTTTATAGAACTTAAATGTATTTTTTTTTACACAAAACGCTATAAATAAATTTCCTAAACCAAATATAGCTTATTTTTGTTTAAATGTTTCCCATTAGGTTATCACACATATTTCGTATTTCTTTGGGGGCCCAGAAATTTGGATCCGCACTGGGCCCAGAGAACCCTAGCTACGCCACTGGATCACATTTAAAATCTTGAAAGTAGGTACCTACCTTGATAACATGGCGTTTTAAACTATTCTTGCTCTTTAAAGTTTAATTACATTGATTGCAAATGAAATTTCAGTAAGCGTATTTTTTCTTTTACAACCGTAAAAACTACAGTCATTGTTTAAATGAATAAACAAAGCATCAACAATATTGGTTACTTTTGGCCACAGTTAATAAACAAAATGGCGGTCTTATACCGTCACTAATAATTACAATGTGCTGCCACCAGAGGTCCCACTGTTAAATCTGAATCGCAAATAAGCATATTTACTTCTTTACGCCTCCCATCAACTACTGACTACTGTCAAAGAGTATACGTTATATACTCTTTGCTACTGTTCAAATTCATAAGGTTAAAAGAAACGTTATACCAAATTTCTATGCTACACACGGTGGTATCAATCCCTCAGTCTATAGCCATTGTTTTTAAACAATGCTATAGCCATCCTGTTGGTTGCCTTTCGACATTTAAAATCAGTTTCACATTACAATAGTTTACTCACATCGCAATTGGTTGCACAGGATCTTGTAAAAGATATGGTACACCAATTGCATTTTGACGACTTTAGCACTACACAACAGACGTTCGTATGGTTAGATCTCATTTACCTGAACAGTCTCTATACCTACTACCTATGTGGTGGTATTGGAGCCAAGAGGTGTATTTTTTAATGTTGTTAGAATTATCCAGGCACCTTTTGAGGCACTTATGTTTTAGTTTTGAGTTGTAATAATTATTTATTATTCATTAATTTTTAACGTTACTAATAAAAGTTTAATCTTATTTGAAAATAAGGGTTTATATAGGTATATATCATGGTCACAATGGAAATGAACAGGGGACCAATAGTGCGAACAGCTTGTAGTTTGTGAAAAGGCTTTCGCAAATTTCAGCAAGATTTAGTGATTCTATACAGACCAAACGCACCTTAAGTAATATTTGGCCTAAACATCTGAACTACTCAAACACAAAAGTAGGTATATAATCCTTTATTGCTTTGTGTGTCCACTGCGTCATTTGTAGAGGCCATTTCAGATATTTGACATTAAAAGGATCATGACGTTAGAGGATCATTACTATTGAGATGGGAGAAAGGTCAAAGGTTAAACGAAAAGTAATGAATGAAGAATCTGCAGGAACCGTAACTATAGATACATCTACATCTCTGTTCCACATCAGTTAATTTTTTACCAGTATCGAGTTTAACAGGACAAGCTGTAAATCTGATTAGTATTTATCATTTTCTGTAGATGTCCACCATACGGAATATACTAGAAAGAATGTACGAGAATAGTTTACTTCCCAAGATAAATAAACTGGAGCATTGGAAACAATAATGATTCACATAATGGTTTATTAACTCTACTATATTCAGAAAATGGGGATTTTGAACCCCTTTTTGTTTGATCAGATGATCATCATCACATCATTAGTTTATTCTTATAATTAATAATAATCAATAATATATCAATAATAAATCATCATGTCTTATAAGACATAAGTGAACATAAAAATTTGACAAAATGTCTGACTACATTAGAGCAGATCAAAGATACTTAACATTGTTTTGATTAAGATGATGGAATACATAATCTAACAGCAGATATGGCACATTGTTTACTTAACACAACCACTAATGAAAGTTAGGCAAGTAATGTCGGCAACAATAACACAACCAATAAAGATAATCACACACTTTATCAAATTAGTTCACCAATTCAAGACAGGCGCGTAGGAACTATAAAAGGCCGACATACTTCAATAAACTATAAATATTTGTGTCAATTAAACGATACTCTATTTTATTCATAATTTTATTACAATACTTAAATATCAATATTATTACATGAGAAAAAGACTGTATTAATATGTAGTAATAATAAATCACAAGGCCCCAAATCAAAGAGGGTTCCTACACGCTTGACCATTATTCAATAACAAGGAGAAAACACATAATTATGAATTGTAATTATCATGCACACCTTTCTATATTAATTTAATTTACACGATTAATATTCAAGAATCAATAATATATAATATATATTTATATGTATATCGCACAATTGTAATTTTATATATATATCTTTACAAAATATAGTTTCGTTATTTAATTATTTTCTCCGTATTTTTGAATAACCTCTTCCTTAGTCACTGTATTACTATACAAGTAGCTTAAAGAAAGCATTACCATAATAAACACTGAGCAATTAAATTGCTGATTACCTTTTCATCGTTTAACATAATCAGTGTTTAATAAATGGTAACACTTTTAACAGAACTGACAGAAGGCAAAAGTCGATTATTTTACTTTCTGTCAGATAGAGCAAACAGTTTGCTGCTTGCTTTGTGATGTGACGACTTAAATAACAATCATTACTAAAATATCACAAAATTGTTGTTGATAAAATGAAAAAATAATGAGCCACTATTTACACACCTTTTTACTTAAAAACAGTTTTTGCAATAATTACAGATTTTTCGGTTAAATAATGTGGCTCAGTCGAAATATGATTTCACTCTCTTCGATTCAGATAATTTTACCAGATGTAAAAATATTTCAATAACAACAACTAGATTACGACGGGCAGCTTGTTGTGTAGATCTGAGTACAGATCGCTTATGACTCGGAGTAAAACTTTTTCACAACATAACTGGGATGTCAGTACAACAGAAATAACGAACAAGTACATTACACAAAATATAAAAATATATAATATATCAATTTTAAATAAACTACACTAATGAAATTTTGAACAACTGACTTTCCCTAAATAAATACCTATAAAACAGTAACATACAACAATAATTAAATTAAAATACATCAAACAAGTGTTAGTTTATATTCTGTCAGCAAAGCTAGCGAGCACGATAGCAACAGCTGCACTAAGCAAGGCCAAATAAGAGAGGTTCAAAAGCACTATAAAAAGCCTATTGAATATGTATCTCTAAAATTGTGCAAAGAATTTACGAAAAATTTTGGAGTAGGTAATTGAGGTGGATGTATTTTTGCTTATAAATTTTTATTTAGTTAGATGTCGAAGTAACAAATGGAAGCCACAGTTTTATCAGAGTCATTATTTTTACACCCCTCAATTATGTACTAAGAACACAAGTTTCGACATTACGAATTCATCTGAACGTTAAAGCGGAAAGGACATTTCGAAGCAAATGTAAAAAGCTGGAGAAATAATGATTCCCTTCTATCATCGCATTCGAGCTACATGACGCCAGAATTAATTATGGAATATCTGCTAAGGAACGGCTAATCACTAACTATATTAAGTATAGAATGAGAATAATCCAATTTGGGGGCATGCGTAACAATATAAAGTTATATGTTAGGGAAGTTACTCTAGGTTGTACTAACCTACATGCTACAATTACAAGACTGATTGCAAGTGTCTATTTCTATAACTTCCTACAACCTGTAATACACATGTACAAGGCACATGAAATCGGATTCGACGTTTAGGAATTTTCAGATTTGTGTGTTGTGTGTGTGTGTGTCTTCTATGCATTATAGAAATGGTTGAAGGTTCAATGTAGTTCCCTTTACTAATGTAACCTTGTACATACACATTAACAGAAAATAAATAGGAAATTTGCAAAAGGTTTGCAGGGGCACACAAATAGCGCAACCCAAGAAAGAGCTGACTTAGCAAACAATAGCGCAAGCAAAGCAGAGACCCGTGCTCTGACTCTGGAAGCTCTTAGGTTGGTATTAAAGGGAAGATTGATACTAACTTACATACTATTGTAACAAGTTGTTCATACTTAGTTCGTGTAATTTTACAAAAACTTTGTAGGCGCTATCGTAATTAATTAATAAAGTAACTATTAACGAGAATACATTAAAACTTATACTCTATTCACATTATAACATGACGGATTCTATCATTTTATACATTATTATATCTACGCATACACTCGACGTACACTCGTAATCGCATCTTACCCTTTAATACCATACACCATCAGACACTGTGGAACTTACTTAAATGCTTTTCAGGAACATTTTCGATTTAAAATACACTTGTGGCACTTAAGTTGGGAGATATCGAGTTACAATAAACCGAACATATTATTATACAACTACTCGATTTTTGACTAGACCGATTGGTAGCCCAAGGTTTAGTTACACTTTACTCCAAATAAAACCGTACAGGCACTACGCAAGTAATTTTTATAAAATATCGAATTAAAAATATTTTAGAATAGATACGTCTCATTTCTAACATTTAACGTCTTCAAAATCACAGCAAATATAAAAACAATAAAAATAGAAACATCATCACAAACATAAAACTTAAAAAAGAGATATCTCCCTCGTCGACTACTGTGACTCAATGGCCCACTGTCTGGGTTGTACCCCCGATACATTAAATACTATAAAATTAATAAATGGGGTGGCTCTGTACAAGCCCAATAACGAGTTATCCTTATCAACATTATAAACAAATTAGTACACGATACAAAAATTATTTTTGTTCCAACACAGAGCCTGGCTGATATTCTCACTCAGTATCTTATTACTTATGCTATATCAATGAAAAACTAACACATTTTTTGTCATTAAATGACTATTACAATAATTATATTATAAAGTCCTATATAAACTGACATAAATCAACAGTTTGGTGAGTGTCGTTGTGACTGCTGCAGGGTGGAGGCTAGGGCAGCCATGATGGGCGCAGGTGGCAGCGCAATGGGGATGTGATAGTATTTACAGACGGAGCGCGAACACTTACCCGTTGCAGCATCACGACATACTGCCACTCGCTGGTCCACCACTTCAACCCCATCTCCTGAAATTAAAATACAATTAGCTACACTGATTTCAAATTCGGAAATTGAAATATCAAGAGTGCTTATGCGACGGTATAGACTAACTTTTTTTTGGGCTTTATTTTTAAGTGGGCGGAGTTTCAGCCAAGGGCTGCTTAACCAGCCCAACCCACTACATGACTATACATATACAAATATTCATGCCTGAACCTGGATTCGAACCAGGGACCCTTAGTGCCGCATTTGAGATTCCACGCCACTGCGCCACACATTTAACAAGTAGCATATGTACGAAAGAGTGACAAGGTCTAAGTAGTTCCCTTGATTGACATGTCCGAAATATAATGAGACTATCAGCAACAGTTGAGTCCAATTGCGCCAGTAGCTGACGGGCGAACGAAGGTTTTTATTTTCATTTTACCAAAACTTCAGATCAAATTACCCACAACAACCACTTCTCCCATATGGGAGCATTTTAATATATCAAAACTGATGATCCTTTATATTTTATTCTGTTACGTCATAGTCAGCAAGAAGATTTTAATGGTTTGAAATAGGATCATCTTGTTCTTATAGCTTAAAATTGCTTGTCTTGGCTATCTTCCACTTGGGTACAAAAAATATACTGGTTGCATTCATATACAAGACTTTTCATTCGGGGTTACCAAAATTCCGTACAAAAAACGTATTTCACTTATAAGAATGAAACAAGTACTGTATGAAAGAGCACTTCAAATGGCTTTTTTCCATATATAACCATATTTTCATACCGAGGTTCGACCATTGAATTTATATATAACTATATATATATATATATAATTAACTATATAGTTATAAATTCAATGGTTCGACGATACTTTACAACACGTATACAAAGTGTAGAAATCTGGCCGATAAATAGGACATGGCTGATATTTGGGACGTGTACCTTAAGTGAAATAGTTTTTTTGTACTGAATTTTTGTAACCCAAAACAAGATTTCGAAATGCCCTGTATATTAAGAGGACTTTTGAGAATACACCTCTAAAGTCCAATTCTCTTCAAATAAAAATTATTTGTTTAATCGTCATATATTTTTGAGCAAATTTGATCTTCTGGTTTTTCTTTGTTAGACGCATGGGTTTCCCTTAAAAAAATAAAAGTCGTTGTACTTTAGGATCAATTTCCTAAAAATAAGCGAAATCATGCAAATTTCGTTTTCATTTTCTGTAGCTTAAACGGTCGGAAGTGGGCGGTTCTCGTTAGCACTTTCTCTTTTTAAAAAAACCAACTTGAAGTAACGAAGCATGAGCCAACTTGCAGTATAATCGTAACTCACACAAAACTAAAAATATTTTAGGAGAAAAGGGGTCAATGAATATCTACATGTACAAATTTTCAAAAATCTACTCAGTTTAGTTTCCCATATAAGAACAAATTTAGCTCGTAATTGGACACCCTGTACAATAGCAACCTAAGGACGTCTTTTTCGACTTTAAATTACATTAATTCTAATAAACTTACCATCCTGAATATGTACGAATTTACAGGCCGGCCGGTTGCAGAGGCCTCGATTAAAATCTTGGCACACCTGGAGGGTGTCCAGTAACTGCAACGTGAAATCAGTTTAATTAGTGAGATGCTTGCACAGTGACACGAAAAACTAGAAATTAATTATTAGCGTACATAAATTTTTTTTCACACGTATTGTCACACAGGAGTAAGTATTTTGGAAAAACATGTACGTCTATAATTTAAAAAATCCTGTGTTATATTACTAAAACATGCCAATTAATTGATGAATTAAAAGAATTCCAATTCTACCAATGTCGCTTAAGAAAAATTTTATAACTTCAAGCATTCTGCATAACTAATAAAATACTAATCAATACTACTTTGCTAGTACATTTTATCTTATATGTCCTATTTACATCGTAGATACACTTAAGGTATTAATTTAAAAAATATTACAATATATTTGCAAAAAAAAGCTGGACTTAACAAGTGATATAAATATGTTGAAGACCAAAACCATTAAGCAGTGTTAATAAATAGTTGGCAAATATAGCGGTGGATTTCATGCAGAATGTTTGAAGATCTAGTCATAAAATACCATATAAGTTATTTGTTAATAACTTGTACGGCATTTTAGCTATTAAAAAAAGGAGTTTAAGCACAACTACTACTCAGCGTAAAAATAACTAAACTGTTTTAAAAGCATTAATAAACATCAAAAAATTAATGCTGCAATCAGACAGTGATGATGTCAAGTTAGTATTTCAATATGCACTTTAAATATGTAAAAAGACATTTAGAATGTTAATGTTTGCATCAGCATATTACACACAGTAAGGAAGCAACTTACTTAAAATTGATATGATGAACTTGATATGATGATGCAAATTGTTAAAAATTTGTTAAATTCATCAGTTAATAAATAGAACAATTTTTTAACATGTGAGCTGTATCCACGAATTCAAAATATTTTAAGTATAAATACCATTTCGGAGGTGTTGATAACTCTAGCGCAGTACAGCAAACATGAATTTCAACATACAGTCTATACCTGTCCATGGTCATCAGTGTAGATCACAAAAGGGGCGTTTGAGGGCACAGGCGGGCCATTGTCTAGGGCCGGCGACATGCAGCGACCAGCAGTGCAGCAAGCCAACGTCATCGCAGCCAATCAGCATTACGATAACATTACGTTACAGCAGTACATATACCCACCATACACCATTACAATTGCATGTGAAGTAGACAGCGTGCGGGCATATTTTTTTACGTTATTGTATTTTAAGAATTTTAAATAATATACACAGCAGTTAATGTAAGGCGTATATCGTTATTCGTTTGTACAAAGGTAAGCGTAATTTTTTTTAAATAACGGATGTATAGTGAAGAGTGGAAGATGTGTAACACAATACAATTCATTTGCGTGGTGTTGGTGGGTAAACCCAAAACCACAAGTGGTATGCACACCATTAGTGCGCAATAACAGCAAATGTACAAAATTAAACCAAAACAGCGATTCAAAAATATAGGTATATATAGCACAAATTAAAAGTTGAAATAAAATTTTGTTAAAATAGAAACATCACGAAGACCAAACCAGAGGTAAGCATGAAACAAAAAAAAAAGCAAATTAAATTAAATCAACTGTATCTAATTCTAGTAAAACTGCAATAAATATGAATGTATCATCCTTGCTATGCGGATGCAGTACAGAAAACATACAATTTTGTAATGCATTCTGAAAATAAAAAAAACATATACCAATTGCGTACTTTATTTTTTTCAATGAAACAGATGTCTTATTTAAACATTCAAAAAGGATGGATCTTCTTAATCGAGTTTATCCAATTTTTCACAAAATTAAACGATTAAAATTAAGCAAAACTGATTTGTAAGCGTATACAGTAGGTGTTAATGTTTAGAATTAACAGAAATGCTATTTAAAGAAAGTCTGCATGCAAAGCTTCAGATGATTTGAAACTACTTATACATTAAGGGCGGAGCTGGGCCTTACTTTAAATTGTAAATATCTTATTTTACAATACAATACACTCCCTTTTGGAAGATATTACCGAACATAACCATTAATATGACATTTTATTTAATTTTTAATTTAGGGCGCACCATATTCTCAGTTGTTAAGCAGTATTTTGCCCAGCTCTGCATGACCACATATTTGATGAGGCATTAAATTACATAAACAGTTGCTTTGGAAGAATTACCACTTGAATCCTTCTGAATACAATGCTATCAAAAGTTGTATACAAAGTAAGGTACTCAAATTGTGCATATGATTCAGTCGGTACTAATTTATGTAATTTAACTTTGAAGGATGAGTGAGAAAAAAATATTGATTGTTGTATTTGAAAATAGCATGATTGGTTAGTACTTTACTGTAAAAGTACAATTTAGTAACTGTGAGTAATACTGTTTGTCTGCTGCGTAAATTGAGTTAAGTAACACAAGCCTTAGTGCGGTAGGTACTGTAAAATAACAATAAGGTATTATTAATTAATAAGAAAAGCGTTACGTGTTGAGTAATCTGCGTTTCTACATTTAGTGTATGGCTGCTTCTGTAAACATAACACCTTAGGAATAGAGAGCATTAACTTATAAAACAAAGAGTGTAAATCACAAGACAAGCGAATAATACTGCACTACCTCCACTCCAATGAAATTGTACTTACTACAAGCTAAAAAGTATCTAGCAAGATAATCAAACAAGTACATAGAAATTGTATGATTACTATATAGCCGTTAAGTTGGTCTACAACTTTCGAAGAGCACCATAGCAGTTTAAAACACAATGTTCACTTTGCATTAGTAAAAAATGGTATACAAATGCTTTACACATTTACCTACAAGAAATCCTGCGCAGTACGCATACTGCCAAACTAAATAATTATAGTAGAATGGGCAGATGCGCATTGCTCAAGTATCCAATCAGAACGGAAGCAGAAACCTGCCAAATAAATTTGAAAGTTTACTATAAAAAAGCCAGCTGTAAAATAACACTTTCTATAGGCAAATTCACTATGTTTTTGGTAAACACTTGGTAATGTAGAAGCTAAGTTTGAGCACTTGTAGTAGCGTGTGTGATTCTGGGTATAAAAATTAATGGACGAGGTATAAGACAATCCAATAAGAAGCAATGATTAATAAAACAAATATCATGCATTTTCAAGCATTATTATTACAAACAGTGGCTGTGACATAATTACATACACCTCTGGATTAGAATAGTACAGTAAATAATATAAATAGGAATATAGGCTGTCACACTAAGTGGCGAGCGTGACCCACACCTTTTGCGATAAGCGTGATCAGCGGCCCAAGGCACTATATTATTGTGAGTCAAGATGGAAGGTGGCTGGCAGCTGATTACGCACAGTTGCATATGCTACGCGATCTAGTGATAAGACATTGAAGAAGTTTAAATGTGTGTGCGTCGCGTAAGCTATGCAACCGCAGCAATGTTGTTACTAACATACTAGCTTAGCAGGATGGCCACATCTCCAAATACCTAGCCTATTATCAAACTGTATACTAGAAATGCAATTTTACACAACATTATACGAATACCTACTTACAATAGTTTACATTATCTATATTTAATTATATTCAATACAAAGAAGCGTCACAACATAAAATACTTTGATAATGACATAAAGCAGTTTATATTTCCGATGAAATAATTCTAGAAACGACAGCTCCTTTCAAACTGTCAATAGTTACATCACAAATTCTATTCTAAGACAAAATGCACTAGCCTATCTCGATTAACAGTAGTAGTAAAAGTGGGAAGATAAATAAATAAAGAATCTTGGTGAAGAAGTACAACACGTAAAATCTAAGTGCTTGAGATCAAACCCAGGAAGACAAATTATTATGAGGCTAATAGTATAATAAAAAAAAAGAGGTACTTAGTAACAGAAATCAGTAGGGTCAGTACTGAATAAAAAAAATTGACAAGTGAAATAACCCAACCCAAAAAGAAGTGTATTTCGTTAAAACCAAAAAAGTTAACGTCATGAGTACTAAAATCGCATGCAGAACACGTATTTAAAGCCCCAGACATGCAAAGTTTCGACTAACACATACACGGAGATTGCAAGACACGCGGCTGTGACATACACGGCATCTTTTTGGGTCAGTTACAACTACAGACTGTACCTACAATAATGGCACTGTCTAACAAGACTAAAATCTACCATGCTATCGATAAAGAGGATTAGGGATTGTTTAAGGAAAAAGAATGTGTACAAAACCACCATGCAAGACACTAACAAATTTATCACCACTTTCACCTCAAATACAACAATTCTTAGCAATTATATAAAATTATTAATATTTTAAAGTGGCGTTAGGGGGGGCGGATTTATATAGCGGTGCATACAGCGGGAGTGAGGATATCACAAGCACTAGGCACTCGCTTGGTCCGGGGTCGCTCAGCGCACGCCCATTCATAACCACTAATAGTTTTTTTTATTATTTTGACTAGACTTCTATATGTAAACAATTTATAATATATCAACTTTATATTATTATAATATTAAAATGACAAAACAGGACATACGATTATGTTGTTAAGATAGACGAATTACATGAACAATTACTCACTCTAGGAGGTTTTCAATTTTTTGTACGGTTGTACTACCGTATTGTTATTGTTTTGTGCGGCGGCCGCTGCAATGTGAGTTGGTGGAGGAACGTTGGTTATGGGCGTCGCGGCAACGGATACCGGGTATTGTGCCGTTAATAAGTTGGGTGTTAAAAGCTGAGGTGTGGTCGTAGCTGGGTAGGGCGCCCGAATCAGTGAATATGGATAGTTTAAAGTAGATGGTGGTCTACTCATATTTAACAAATTGGTGTGCGTAAGAGCATACGGATGTATACCGATATTCAGGTTGGTTGCGGCGCCTAATGTTAGAGGCAGCGTTGGATACCGCTGAATGTTCGCGGTTGTTGGTATACCCACAGCCTGTTTGTTGAGAGCGACACCTGTGTAATTTAACGGATTCAAGTGACTCAAAGAACTCGCAGCTAAAGACTGACTAGCTGCCGCCAACTTTACTGCCTTGGCGTAATTTTGCTGAGCAACCTCTTTGGCCAATGCGGCGGGATCGGGTATTGGGGGTGGGGGTAATGTAACCGGCGTAGAGACGGGAGGAATTAAATCCTCCTCTTTTACTTGCGATACTTGGGAAGTGGGAGGAACTTGTTGGATATCTGCGGCGGCAGGGGAAGCGCTTGAGGTGGGAGCTGGCGTGGGAGAGGCCGAGTACTCACATGAAACGGGCACAAACGGCTGTTGCAACTGCATAAGTTGCTGGTATGTAGTTGCGTTAGGTTGATAGACTGGCACTCCTGATTTGTCAGCTGCAGGTCGTTTATATGGCACCATGCCAGGGAAGGCCTAAAAAGTTATCCATGATACAATTGAACGCCCTGCAGATACGCAAACAGTTATTGTGACGAACGCATGCGTGCCGCCAATTAGACAAGTAGTAGGTATGTACATGTTACATCTCCGTAAAATGTATTGGATTCGATCTGATTTTTAGAAATGTATAGTCCTAATTTGAAAATTATTCCATTTTTTAATACTTCTAATTTGCTACAAAATGTTTTTCACACAAATAAACTCAAAATAAAATAATTCTAAGTGACGCGTTTTTAATGACTATTTTAAGATCTTGATGTGTGCATTATTGTTTTTGTCTGAAGTTATTCGTTTACTTTGAGTAAAAGAATATATCTTTGTTACATACTTTCTTCAAATATCATACTCCACTTGTAGTATGATCTTTGCTTTCGTATACAGACTGTAAAAATTTCAGTTTGTCTATAACCCAAGAAGCAAGAAATGAGTGACAATTTGAACAATCCATCAAAGTAAGAATAACAATGTAGACGCTACAAGAGAATATCACAATACGTAAGTATATGCACCAGCTTCATCTATACTTGACCTAAAAGTAAATGTGTCTATTACGAATGAAAAATGCCACAACAAAATGAATGATTGACAGAAACATTCGGGTTAAATCTGCTGAGCGAATGTTACATAAATAATGATGGAAGTAAAACAGTAAATAATAGAAATGGTAGCAAATGAATAATATAAAAATAATCACTTACAAAGTTTTCATAGTAGAAGGAACCAACTGATTTCATGTCCATCTGTAAGTAAAGAATTACAAATGATATTAGTAATAATCGCATAAAAGAAATGAATGATTAATAGAAAAAATCAAATATACTGCAAATATGATTCACAAAAGTCCCAAGAACTAGTACGAAAATCATTATTGCAGTAATTGTATTAGTAATTACGACACGTCTTGGCAGTCAATACCACTCAAATGCATTGTTATTTCAATAAAAATGAATTACTGAACTTAATAATTGACGGCAAGACCAAATAGTTATTTAATATCACATGTGTTATGAAATAAAAAAAGTTTGGCTGTAATTGTAGTTGCTAGAATGTTGCGAGTTTAGACCCATCAGGACAAACTGTAAAATTTGAAAAGTATTATGCAAAGCCAATTGCTGCTAAAATATATATATGTGACCTGGATTATTTAGCATGCAAACATATAAGTGAAAGCAAAAGCTTCAATAGAAAGCGTAGGTTTTTAGGACAACTTTGTATTTAAGACTTCATAAGCGGAATCAGCCTCACAACATGCTAACAACTTTGGTGGTAGCAGTTCGCGCTTTGCTCAACGCCTCGTCAAAATACAAAAGCTTCAAATATCTAGAGACAACACAACGGTTTTCGTAGAAGCAATCCCTCTGAATGGAAATACGGTATTGTACATTGTTCAAATATCTTAAAGCAACAAGACTGGTATGTAGGAAATTGAGCAAACTCAAAGTTTGTATATAGACTTCATATTTAAGTGTGCCCACCCTATTTGCAAGATACAGCGATAATTATATCTACGTAAGCAATGGTGTGTTGAATCACAAAACAAGTGCATTAAAGTGACTAGCAAAGAAGCATGACCAAGTTGCACAGAAGCTCTGGTACCTTAACGCAACGTATCGGCTAATCAATTTTGAAAATGATTTGCACAATATGAAATCTCATCTTATTTTAACACAAATACTTGGCAAACCACTACCTGCATGTTTTGCTGTGTAGGTATTGTAAATGTTACTAATTTATCAATTTTGCAACATGTATACTTCAGAAAAAACGAAACGTGACAAAAAAACATTATGAAGTATACACTACAAATAAATAAAGTGACATGCAAAGCAGCGGCAATATGGTACCAGTAGTAGATCTGTGTCGGCGGTGCTAGGCTCGCGAGGTCTCTTCTTGCCGATCTCGAGGGCGGCAGCAGTTTGTGGTGCCAGTAAGGGCGACACCGCAGCGGGCTATTAGTAGCGCAGCAACAAGACCAAGCACATCCGCCCAACGGGATAAATAAAACAAATCAGCACTAAATTAATTGAATGCTAACACTGCCAGTTTGTGACAGAATGAGACAATACTACATTAAACCATTAATTATACCAATTAATAGAACTGGCAGCGAAAAACATGTAATTAAACGCATCATAGAAATTGATTCTTAAATTTTTTGAAGTGAACGCGTCAAACTTTTGCAACTGGCAAACGCAGAGCCAGTCGCAGAAAAAATTCGCCATGCAGTTCAATAGCTGAAAAAGAAATTTCAAATGGCTAAAAGCATTTGAAGAACATTTTTATACAAGATCCTCAGGCAAAGATACCGCGCCCAAAAAACAAATCATTCCGTCAAGGTTTCTTTGCCCGAAAATCAAAATTCAAGGTTTAGAAACGTGGCTTTAGCATTTGTCTGGCCCATAACCTTTGTAATATACAAGTTTTGAAGCATGCAAGCTGAAATAACAACTGTTAAAAGACACTGACGTCAAAAGCGTATACTAACAAATATAATGAACTTCAATTACAGCTTAAACATGTTTAAATGGTAAAGAATACAAACTGGAGTCTGCACCTGAAAATTGAAACATCTCTTTATTAGTGTGTGTTAATGAAAATTCGTGACGCAATGAGAATTCCAGCTGCAAACAAGCCCTTCATCTTCGTCAGTACTAACTGTGTATTATGTGTAGTGTACCGTTCGTGTTTTAAGTGGAAACAAATCAACGCTAATCATTACTGAATATCTTTACCATTCACGGATGATTGATTCAATGAAACATTGGACAGTGACGATTTCATTGAAAATTCTCAGTGTTCAAGATATCATTTAATTGTGCTAGGATTGGTTGCTGTGTAATAGCGAGCGGGGTGTATGTAGCCACTATTCAGCCAATTACGGAGCTAGAGGTACACACAATACACTATAAAAAATTTGTGCAGCGACGAGCACTAATTAATTAACCCATCTTGTATATCTTAGCGTCGAAAGTAATTACATTTTTTGTTTAAGTAAACTGAATAATCAAATAAAAATGTAATTACTCGAGATCGCATCGCACTCCTTCTTACTGTTCGGTACAAGGCTAGCATTTCTGTACTGAATGTGATTCTTTGTAACACTCTTAAGGATAGCCTTCCTTGTAAACGAAACGGTTGTAGATTTGGAGTAACATATTCTGTAATAACTACAGCAGCAAAGGATAGCATATGTTCGTTTAAGTATTGGTTATAGGGTAGTGACATTGTGCAGGTATAGCAGGGCTTGTTGGCAGGGCGCAGAAAGTGGCAGCCGGGGAAAGTTCCCATGCTAGATAGGGCGGATTGACAGAGCGAAGCAAAATACTGAAGCGGCATCCAAGTACCACAAAGCAGAAAAGATTAGGGTCTAGGCCGCCTCGGTACTTGTTTCGCATCCTTCTACAGGACACTACCACCACCAGTTCAACCCAAAGTCAGCGAAAGAAGATAGCACTTACACATTTCATTGCATCATGAATCGCATCATATGCTAAAAAATTAAAATTAACGCTACGTCACTACTGGAAACAACACCAAACTATAAAAACACCTATTAAAAAAAACCTTTTCCTCTTAGCTTAGTATAGTAACAAAAACAGCAAAACTGATAAAAAAAACAAACAAAAAAGGTAAGTAACTGTATATAGTTGGACAGACACGTGCACGGTTTAAGTGACAAGAGCACAAAAAAACATTTCACAAACCGTATGTCCAACTGGTATCAGTTTATGATGAACTCAAAAAAAAGAAAAATGTTACAGAAACACATCACAACAGCTACTACAGCTAGCTAGAAGATATTCTATTGTTACGGTGCCCATGGTTCAATATTTGATCAACCAAAACTAATGTTTGAATCATAGGCACTAAGAGCAAGAAAGAAGAAAATAGCGTGCGCCCTAAAGATTGCGTAGCATACCGCGCTAGCCCGAGACTGTGCGGCCTTGATTTGGGCTTGGAGGTGCAGAGGGGGATGGAAATAGCGGCAGGGGTCGCGGTTGCAGCGTCCCTTGACTGCATCCATGCAGACAGTGACAGTGCCGTCCTCGTTGGCCGTCACAGAGTCGGCGGGATGCGCAAAGCGGCACTCAGACTCTGCTCGCTTGCACGCCCCGCGCTGGAACTCGCGGCAAACCTACAGCAGACATCCGGCTCAAGCCACTGCTGCAGTTCCCTCAGCTCCCTACTAATGCTAAATGGACATTAAAGGGAGCTGAGGTTTTTGCAATAAACCTACAGGGATTATTTAGTGCTTTTTAAATCTATGTTTTAACTCTTCGCAGGAATTGATCAATTTTACCACAGTGGTTGCTTGAAAATAAACTGAATATATACTACATAATGTTTCACATTACACTACATAGTGAATAACTCTCTATCGAGCAAATTACATCTACAACTATGACAATTTTGCAGACAAATAGGAAGACATATGGCAGCAAAAATTAAACAGCTGCAGCGTGCAGAGCGTAAATCGATAGAAAGTTATAAGTGCTCAGATAGTTACAATAGCAAATTATTACTTCTATTTACAGCAAGATTAACAAATATATACAATATGTATGAGTTTGGCTGCTGGGAATACTAATATAGCGCTATGTGTTTGTGTTAATATGTATAATATTGCACATTATAAATACAGTTCGCTTTTGGTTGAAGCATTAATTGATTTTGTTTTAAGGCGAAAAATGGGTTTGAAACAACCATGCCAGCAAGAAACAAAAAAATACAGCAACACAATCCTAGCAAACAAAAAATTTTTTTTTGCAAAATAAAAACAACACAATAATAATGTTAGTTCAGTTGGTAGGAATGTAAAGAGATGGTCGGGTGGAAAAAAAGCAACCAGAAGATGAGAGAAGCAAAATAGCGGTTAGCGAAACGATAACTTTTCCTATGATACTGTAAAATAATAGTTGTCGGCTTTCAATTAATATTTCATCAAAAGCATAAATATTCCTTAATATAATCTTAATAATATAAGTGTATATAAATTGGAGAACGACATACCTCCAATCTGTCGGAGCGGGGCATTTTTTGCTGGGTTACGACAGTTTGTGGAACAACGCCCAATGGTGACGCTACTCCGGAAGGATCTGGACCGACTATTGTGGGCATAATGGGACCTGGCGCAAAATATGGGCTGTAAGTGCTTCCTACTTGAGGTACTCCGGTGAGGTATGGATTTGCGGCCTGTAACAGATGATTTATATAGCTTACGTAGGTAAAAAGTCGTGTCCGAAGTTGAAAACAAAACTGATATTTTACAAAAAGAAGCACATTTGCATGCAAAGCGGTTAAAAGTATGCTAAAATTCACAATTAAAAAGGATAAGATTTGAAATGCAATCGATTACACATCAAATCCACACCACTTCCATAGGTCACATGATTCAAAGACCGAGAGCAAAAAAATGTCTTCGCAATGTTCGGTGTTAGATGCCGTTTCATGAACTCATGCAGATTAACACACAATATACCAATTTTCATCAATCATCGGTCATTGTAGTGGTAATGTAAATATGGGAAAAATTAACATACAATGCTACCATTAGACAGATCGAATTTTGCCTTTTCCTTATTAGGTGTCAGCCAGAAACAAGATCGTTAACTACCATGTATAAAATGGTCTTTCAATTCGTTACTAATTGACTAATTAAGGAATAGGTATTCTCCGTTCGCAAATGTAAAACGCGTGGCAACTAATCCTAAAAAACTATGCGACCCATCTGCATCGATTGCGATTATCGCGGGAACGGCAATCGATGCAGTAAAATGGCTTTTCTGTGGAACTGCACTTAAACATCTACAAATAATTTAAAAGTACAGTGGAATTGATCGCGATTTTATTCAGGAATAAATTTAATATTTAGATGGGTGAAGGAAAAGCGGTGAATACCTTGCTATGAAAATTTTATATCGACAGTAATGTATATGGATGGCCTCGAGTCTACGGGGGTAAATACTGATGTCTACATGCAACGGATTAATAATTAATACACTACGACCAGTACGTAAAGATTTTTGATTGTTATTGCTGTCTGAACGATTTTTAATAGATATCAAACGAAAAGCTCTAAAAAGCATAAATTAGATGCGTAAGCGATATTAAGCTGCGGCGTTTTGAATTTATAGGTATAAACGGTTATAAGTTACCATAAGTGCGCACTGTTCATCTAGTGACATGGAAGGGTGCGGGAACAAGGTGAGAGGAAGGCTGCAGGCCGATCCATCCACCTCCAACAAGAACCCAATTAGTAATGACACCAGCTACAGCGACCAGACGCATGCACTATACGCCTATTTCGACTGCATTGAGTTAATAACAAATAAAAAAAAAACAAAAAATATACAACAGCCCACACAACGTGCACTGCGAACATTAAAAAATAAATTTGTATAAATAAAACAAAATTCTCTGCACATTTGCAGTCTGATGCATACACACGCTACCTACACTTTCCCCTACCACAATAGATCACAATTAAGGTATTACTAATTCTATACCCATATTTATGAATGTTAAGAAACAATATTGTATAAACAGGAAGTCGGGTTCCTGTAGGAAACTTGTATTCCGACAGTCGGCTCTGCTTGCTAATTATATGAACGTACATACTACCACTAAATTTAACCAAATTTATACGACAATTTTACTAATACTGACTTGATAATATTTACGATTAAGTTGCCACATTTCACCTCTATCGCCACTAATGTTCCAACAACTTATAATACACTCTATCGATTTATGAAGTACTACATTAGGAAGTGTACAAGTAACACCAGCTATCGGTTATTTCTAGAATGACACCTTAACGTCCTTAACTCAATTACATCGGGTTAAAATAGGACTTTAATATTATTGTATTGAATTTACAAGTTCTTGGTAAATGTATCAAATGAAACTGATCTATGATTGTTTGTGTACATACAGATCCGATCAGCTTTCGAGATCCACATTGTTTTAAAAATGTTTACTGCGAGTTTTCTATTTTTGACAACGCCTTTTGTAATGTCTTTTCCACTATCTTGATGAGTATTGCGATTGCCTATTCTAAAATACCGTGGTTAAACCGATTTGTGACATTTATAATAGGTGACATTTTTAACATCTTCAGTGGAGCATATTATGTTAACCAGTTAACCTATTGAAGAATACAAGAAAAATACTCAACAACGTTTCGGTAATACAGAAGAACAAAATACAAAATTAGCTCCAACAACCTGTCAAAATTTAATGAGCTCGTTCATAAGACACAATAGTTACCGATCGGGAACAGTTGTGGTCTTATGTCACAATCCCTACTTTGGCATATAAGTCAGTGTTCGCATATCGGATTAGCGCTTATATTCACAGCGCGCATGAGGTTATACATCTTTCCTTATTTAAAACATGACATTTGAGGTAGAGGGCAAGTGCGTATCTAGTTTTACGAACCGCGGGCGGTGAACTAAGAATTACACTGGACGTTACAGACGTTTAAAATGGAAGTTGTTGCAGCAAAAAGAGAAAGCAATAGTTAAGGTACCTATGTTGGTCTCGGAATGGGCAACACCCACTTAAAAGCGACAAAGCCAGTGACACTCAAATGTTTTATTTTACTTTTGGGGAAGTAGATAATTATGATGATGATAATTACGTAAGTATATAAATTGATAGGAAAGCGTTAATTGTCAGCGCACACATTTGTAATACCATAATTACTAGTGAAAGTGTTAGTGTTAATATGATTTCAATCAGGATAATGTAAAATATGCGATAAAACGTTTGAGTGTCACTGGCTTGACGCTTTTAAGTGGGTGTGTCCCATTCCGAGACCAACATACCTTAACTATTGCTTTCTCTTTTTGCTGCAACAACCTCCATTTTAAACGTCTGTAACGTCCAGTGTAATTCTTAGTTCACCGCCCGCGGTTCGTAAAACTAGATACGCACTTGCCCTCTACCTCAAATGTCATGTTTTAAATAAGGAAAGATGTATAACCACAGCTTACTTACTATCCAGCTCCGCAACTCTTGAGCGGCGCCTTTGATCTGGCGGTCTACAACCAAGCGAGATGGAATGGTGCCCTCCTTCTTGCGCTTGGGGTAAAAGTCGGGGCCGGATTAAACGTATTTTCATCGCGCGGTCGCTTCACAGTACCGTAGTAGGTGATTTTTGAGCTGTATTGTAATGTGAACGTTTAGAATTTGCTGTACAATATTACGTAATATTGCAATGAAACTAGGGTTAGGAGTTTAATACATTTTATTGCCTAATTGAATTGAATTCGGGACAATGGCCAACGTGGCAACACTGGGCTTGATTGCACGCCAAACAGGCAATGCAGTCTTTTACCCCAAGAGGCGGAACATAAGCGCTGCGCGCGTAGATCGGCGCAAACCGCTCCCGCCAAGAGAGTTGTGCAGCTGGATAGTAAGTAAGCTGTGGTATAACCTCATGCGCGCTGTGAATATAAGCGCTAATCCGATATGCGAACTTACTCATTTTACTGACTATACCTATGTAGCGTTACTAAAAATGACCGACTGCTCCGTAAAGAGCGTAAAAGTAGCGACGTAATTATAAGATGTATCGATAACTGTTCCACAACAGTTGTGTCTTATGAACGCGCCTAATGACCACATGGTTACATACCACAAAACATAACCTCGAAAATTGAAAGAGATCACCACTTTTAATCTTCTTATGGTTGCTCATCTACGCAATTGTTATTTTGGCAGGTGTAGTTGCCAAACGAATCGAAATTGGAATTTGAATTGGAAGTTTGAATTTAAACTCAAATTGAACTTAAAATTTGGGTTCTAATTGGAACTATTCAAACATGTTCGGGATTCGGGAAGAAAGTCAGAACTTCGCCAACCCTAGGTAACTAACCTTTCGAAGCTTGTGGGCAAGAGAAAATTTGAAATTCTCGCCATACCTATCAAGCAAATAGAAATCAACTCGCTAGAAGAATCTTTAGTGATGGTGTTGTCCGATTAATCCATTTTCCAAAAGGTGTGCCCGCATACCATTATTTAAAGTCTCTTCCCCCTGAATAATCTAAGCAAGAATGCCAGAAATTATTGTACTACAGTCATGTACTTTTTACTACCTCTCCCCCACCCATCTGGCATTCTTGCTTAGATTATTCAGGGGGAAGAGACTTTAAATAATGGTATGCGGGCACATCAAATCCTAAAGGAAAGACTGTTCTTTCGTCAAAAATACCTCGAGGAAAATGTAGGTTTTCAAAGAAAAGTGACTTGACATTTGACAATTTAATAATGAATAAGATTTTTTGATCGAGGCGATTAATTATATACTAGCTTGAATTAGCTGTTAGCCGAGTACCAACTGGAATACAGTTCAATTGTTCACCGACTTGGCGACTTCCCATTTATCATTGTGCATCGTGTAACAAATGTGACCATAGCAATGCGCTACTTGCAATATGAAGAAATAAAAAGTTAAAAACAAATTTATAATATTTAGCAAACTATATGTTTGTCATCATCGAAACGGATGTAGGACTTACAACTGCGGGCACTTGACCAGGTACTATCGGTTGTCCCGGCGTAAGACCCATCTGCTGCATGAGAGCATTTTTCAATGCCAGATGGTTCCTTCCGTTGATAAGTAATTGATCCTTCAAATGCTGTGGCGGGGGAAAATACTTGCATGGCGGTTTCTCTCGATTACACCGACCCTGAAACGAAAATCATCTGTTAATGTCACAAAATATAATTACCTAAAGTGGGTACTAGTAAAATTGCAGCATTCGCGATCAATGTTCCAGAATTGTTCAATTATAGATTCGCATCTCGCGCTATTACGTAAGCTTAAAAGAAAAGTGCGATGATGGCTAACTTTATCAGATGAAAAGAAATGAGCTCATTAGGAGAAATAGAGCACGACGATTTTCAATCTGATAGTAAACTCTTCAGGGCGCGAATCAATACTCGGATGGCAATAATAATTGAGGAAGCTCGCGATGTTTGTACATTTATGTGAGCAAAAAGAAACCTAAGTGAAATGTTAAGACAACTTGAAAAATAGATTGTTATCCCGATTGACGGGGTTTTAAAGTGATGTGCAGACAGACGCAAGCAAGACATCTTCTATGTAATCCCCCCGCCTGATGATGTTGCAAAATCTGTTGAATCATCTCGCACGGGGAACAAGTTAGAATACTGACAAATGTAAATGAGATTGAGGTGATATGTTGGAAGGCGGGTATAAGAAAATGTCGATAAAGGAATATAAAAGGTCGAGATGCCTATCTAACAAGGACAAAGTTAATAAAGCCAAATTCCTATGAGAGGAAAGCTCGAGGTTCATTCGTGAAAACAATAATATACGAGTATTATAAAAAGCAAATTGCGACTGTATAAACGAAGTTGGGAAACTTTTGTTGGTTGAAATTATCGCGGTCGGTTTAAAAATTGTGTGCGCGAATGCCAAATGCGATAAGGAAGTTCATGACGTGCTAAGCCGAGACGAAAAATATCCCCGATCGGTAAGCAAGAGAGACTTGTATGTAAGCTAATAAAGGAGTAATAATCCGCTATACTTTGTAAAATCACAAAGAACTAGGTAAACAAATATGGCTTGTCGAATATAGATTAGAATTCTGGAAATTAATTCTGGCGTATTGCGAAAAGCGGATTATCAAGTAAATATCTTGAACTGGTCCCAAACTTTCGGCAAGCACTTTGAAGTTTACTAATTTGGTCATTTAATCCTAAAGGGAAAGTGTTGGGGCACATGCAGTTCACTGATGATAACACTAGGGCCGAATTCAAGTTTTGTACGCATTTAATTTTTTATGAACTCCAAATAATTCCTAATATACGAATATTATACATCATACAAACAGGCCAGTAGGCAAACTTCTTCGACAAATTGAATCTCTGCTTGAACTCTATTTGATGTTTCAAAAGCCACAGTACGCCCGTAATTTGTCCTTCAAAGAAAAAAACTACGCTCTTCCAGCGCCGATAGCACGTTACTTTACACACTTCCAACTTTCTAGAAGCTTTTGATTTGAAACACGCAAACATCTTGTTCCATTTTGTGGCATCATTCTTCATTATGTGAAAAAGATTCTAGCTTTGATGATGTAAAAAGACGCCGCGCGCTCCTCTGTATCTTTCCTTTCAGACTTTGTATTGTGCTTAGAAATTCTCTTTAATGTCTGAACGCACTATCCTTTACCGTATCTACAGCCAGTCCCTACGAGACCTTAACAGCCCATTTAACTACTATAAAAAGCTAAGTGCCTTTATCTCATTATGGATCTCTACATTCTCCAATGCAGCTCATTTATACCAAAATTAGTGTTTATTTGCCCTAATTTTAACGGAATCTCGCATCCTTCTTTCACAGACCTGCAAAATTCTAAATTGCATTCAATAATTATGATGACGCGTTTCCAAAACATTGTAAAATATTTAGGAAAAAATCAATGTTTACTTTAATGCGCTGATTTTGACAATCGAACGTAATTTGAGTTATAGTGAACCAATAAAATACACATAGCGATCAAAAATGAGTGATCGTCGAGTCACCTTTGGAACTTTTGTTTACATGGGAAATCGTACTTCCAAAGGCGACTCGACAGTCGCTCATTTGTGATCGCCCGCCGATACATGTTTTTTTCTATTTCGGTGTCACAATGATGATTTTGTACAACTGTTTTCAGCCAAAAACAGTTGTACAAAGACAGTGATTATAGTCGTTTTTTTTTTTGGTAACTCTTATCTTAAGTTGGCAGTTACTAGTTAGTACAAGTAGGTACTTCGTTGGGTACTTCCCGGTACTTCCATATTTGAACTTCAAAATGTCAGTCTTACTACGCTGCCAACCTAAAACTTAACGGCATAAAAAGTGTTCCCAACTTAAAACATGTTAGTTCTAATGTTCCCTATAGTTTCTGATAATGATTTTTTTAATTAAATTAAAGCACCGAAATAGAAAAAATAGTATGAAAAACGCGTGTTACAATGCTTTATTGTAATACTCCTATCTTGCGGACACTCGTGGGCTACGCTTCGCGTCGCCACTCGTGCCACAAGATAGTCGTATTACAATAGGTCGCATTGTAACACTTGTCTTTCAATATACTATTCTGAATAGCATACCTTCTATCGTATTTCGTGTTCATAACCAATAACACAATGATTTCCTTTGAGGACTATTTCTGCTAATATTTTCGCAACACGTGCTTATAGTGTTGGTAATAAGGATTTCCAGGATTATGTTTGGTTCGAATAAAGGTTGATTCTCACTTAACATAACGTTTCCATACCATATCCTTTCCATAACCATTCCGTAAATTATTATACCTAGGAAATTGACCTTTAAGTGAAATGTGCGTAAGACATTCAGCCGCGCGCTAATACACATTCTCCGTTCCGTTCACATATGGAAGGCGAATGAGTATTAGCGCGCGACTGAATGTCTTACGCACATATCACTTAAAGGTCAATTTCATAGGTATAATAATTTACGGAATGGTTATGGAAAGAATATGGTATGGAAACGTTATGTATAGTGAGAATCAGCCTTAAAACTTCACGCGAAAAAAACTGTTGAAGTAATGTGGGAAAAATTTTGTAATGACGTCATTGCACTCTTAGTTGAAGTATTAAGGTTTGGATTTAGAGAATATAGGCAACTGGTGATGCACATGTAATTCAATGGGGCGTGCATTGCCTCAGAACTTCATTCACCATTCCATAAGCAAGGGGTGTATATGATCGGAAAAATATGCATTAGGTAGATAGATGTACAGAGCATAGTTTCCATACAATATAAACTGATATTTTGTCCATTAATATATGTTTAAAAAATCTAGAAAACATGCGTCAAAAGAGTTCATAGTTTAGCAATTAATTGCAAAAATTAGGGAGCATTTTAAGCAATACGAATGTATGGGATCGGTAGCGTGAATACTTATCTATATTTTGGCAATTTATGTGAAGCTCAAAAGTTTTCATAAAAAAAGTGGTGAATGAAGTTCTGAAAAATGGGCATGTAAACTGGAGAAATGGAAATAAACTACGCAGCTGTGACTAATATCGCGGTCAACAGTGTCGCTTCTTTCTCACAGAGGGTGCCACCAAGAGTTTCATGAAGTCGGTAAAAAATACGATAAAGATATGAAATAGGTTAAATAGGTACCTAAGCGCTTTTATCTTGCGATGGAGTTGTTCTTACTTTTTAACTAGGCTAGTACCGTTGAGCTAGTACTGTGTAATGGGGATAACAAAAGACAAAAATTTACGAGCAAAAAAAAACTAGCGGGCTATGTAAGTTGCCTATGTTAATAGTAGAGTGCTCCGTGGCAGAAATTATGACTTCCGTGGGGGTTTTGGTGTCACAAGCTGAAATTCACAAAAAATGAAAGGTCATCATATACTGATTCTAAATGTCAAGGCCGTCCAAAATCGGACCATGCATTAGGTCACAAAACGCAAAAAACGAGTTAAGCACATGTACGGAAAGAAGAAAAAATAACGAATTTTTTTGTATATAAATCAAAATTTTCTTTGTACAGTGAAAGTAATAATAAATTATCAAACGTTTCCAATTACATTGGGTTTTACGGAAGAATTAAACTTCAAACGCGATTATCTCAGTTCGATATCCCTAAAAATTTGACAAATTTTGAGCAACTTTTGCGTTTACATCGTATTATTTAATAAACGGAAGCCTATATCAAAAAGTTTTACTCTTAAAAAAAGTTTCGCTCATCGTTTATCTTTACATTGCACTGAGAATTATAATTTTATGTGCAATAGTAACCAAAATATGTAATTAAAAGTAAAACAACGAATTTTTTACTCACTTACAAACGAAGCGCTTTCGCTCCGGTGAATACAATCCATCTCTACATTTCCCGTAGCTCCATTTCGCTCTTACTCATAGGTACGTTCTCGACACGGGGATACCAAAGCTTTGCCAATATAATTGATACAGATAATTATTAATTACATAAATCAATGAATGTGAAACTCAAAAAGAGACCAAACCATAATTTTAAGAAACATAAAAAAAATTGTAGATACAGAACATCGCCTTATACTTACAACCCCAGGTAACTTTTTAAATGTGTCATACTAAATGATATGCACTTAATAACAAAACAATAATACCCTAAACTAACACGTAGCAGTAATGTGATTTCTTTTCCTAGGTAAGTGCATTAAAAGAATGACAAATAGAAAAAATTTGATTCCATTTATTTACAACCTTTTCGTCAACTGAGCATTCAGAATCGCCGTGCTCTTAGATGTGATGTCAGTAGAATTTTGCACGATCTTTGGACCATGCTGGGGCATAACTTACCCTTTATACATTCAGTGAGAATTTAGAACAGTTAAATTGTTAGGAATTGGCCGCAATGTGATGAAAATGGGCAAAAGTTGCCACCAACAGAATACTCACTGTTTAAGGGTGTGTTTTTAAATCAAAATATGGCACCCTGTCCAAAATTGCCCCCCACAATGAATAGTACTTATATTAGTAGAAAAAGCGAACTTTTGCCCATTTTCATCACATTGCGGCCAATTCCTAACAATTTAACTGTTCTAAATTCTCACTGAATGTATAAAGGGTAAGTTATGCTCCAGCATGGTCCAAAGATCGTGCAAAATTCTACTGACATCACATCTAAGAGCACGGCGATTCTGAATGCTCAGTTGACGAAAAGGTTGTAAATAAATGGAATCAAATTTTTTCTATTTGTCATTCTTTTAATGCACTTACCTAGGAAAAGAAATCACATTACTGCTACGTGTTAGTTTAGGGTATTATTGTTTTGTTATTAAGTGCATATCATTTAGTATGACACATTTAAAAAGTTACCTGGGGTTGTAAGTATAAGGCGATGTTCTGTATCTACAATTTTTTTTATGTTTCTTAAAATTATGGTTTGGTCTCTTTTTGAGTTTCACATTCATTGATTTATGTAATTAATAATTATCTGTATCAATTATATTGGCAAAGCTTTGGTATACCCGTGTCGAGAACGTACCTATGAGTAAGAGCGAAATGGAGCTACGGGAAATGTAGAGATGGATTGTATTCACCGGAGCGAAAGCGCTTCGTTTGTAAGTGAGTAAAAAGTTCGTTGTTTTACTTTTAATTACATATTTTGGTTACTATTGCACATAAAATTATAATTCTCAGTGCAATGTAAAGATAAACGATGAGCGAAACTTTTTTTAAGAGTAAAACTTTTTGATATAGGCTTCCGTTTATTAAATAATACGATGTAAACGCAAAAGTTGCTCAAAATTTGTCAAATTTTTAGGGATATCGAACTGAGATAATCGCGTTTGAAGTTTAATTCTTCCGTAAGACCCAATGTAATTGGAAACGTTTGATAATTTATTATTACTTTCACTGTACAAAGAAAATTTTGATTTATATACCAAAAAATTCGTTATTTTTTCGTCTTTCCGTACATGTGCTTAACTCGTTTTTCGCGTTTTGTGCCCTAATGCATGGACCGATTTTGGACGGCCTTGACATTTAGAATCAGTATATGATGACCTTTCATTTTTTGTGAATTTCAGCTTGTGACACCAAAACCCCCACGGAAGTCATTTCTAGACGACTTTCTTTGCAACGAGCACTCTACTATAAATCATTTAGCGATTCTCTTTCAAGGTTAAACAGAGCCTGCTTGTAAAAGAATTTGCTGACAGCAAGAAAAAGATCGTTCACTGGTATATTTTTATTTTGTCAACTACTTGCTTCGAAATTTATTTGGTTTCTCTTTCCTATTCATTGCAAAAGGTAACCTCCTCTACCTATCGTTTTATGAAATAAATAATAGAAATGGGGATAGGTAAAATTCCTTTATAACAAACAAATATCAAAATTTTACGTTATTTTTAGAACAAAGGGCTGTTGTATATTGTTGTTGATGTCTGGCAAGTTGCGACCTTGTGTGGGTGTTTATTTGTATGCGATTTGTTTGACCGTCTTCCTTATTCTTTATCTTTGCTTATTGTACTTTGCAGATTAAAATACCGTAATTTATAATCCATACCTTGTTGCAAATTAAATTTTTTGAACTTCAATAGTACCATTGAATAAAGCTCTTTATTCAATGATAGTACCTATTACATATTATTAGTATTAGTTTAGTCAGTTTAGTGTAATGTGTAATAATTGACCTATACAGGGTGATTCAAATTCAAAGGCCACCATGGGGATCTCGGGAACTGTAAGAGATAGGTAGTTTACATTTGACAAAGTTACCCTTGATGGTAACATCATCTAGTTTTAATAAGAAATAACGTAACGCAAGAAACTACTTACGTACGTTACTTAAGACAAAGGCAAAAAAGATGTTTTACAAGCATTAAAAACATTGATGTGTACATTTTTGAAATCAGAAAAAAATTCTCTATCAAATCACACAAAAAGTAAAAATTACTTCCATAAGAAACAAAGTTGATGATAGTTAACCGGAGACGAAACGTCAAACTTCAAATTTAAAAGTAGCATCTTGTAGAGGGAAAAAAGTGGCCATAATAATGTGTCATTTATTATTAAATATCTTTGTAAATAACTATTAACTTCAGTAAAAAACAAAAACCATTTTCAAAATCTCGTTTTTTCCGGATATCTCCGAAAGTAGTCAGAATTTCAGTTTCAAAACTGTTTTTGACTTGTTAAGCATCAAAATACACAACTTTGCCAAATTTACCACCTACCTATCTCTTACATTTCCCGAGATTCCCATGGTGGCCCTCGAATTCGAATCAGCCTGTCAATTACTAATTTACAAAACACCATCCCTCGAATGTAAGACATTGGGAACAAATGTATATTTAGGTATAAACGGCTAAAAAATTTAAAAAAAATCGGTATACCGTATGTCCCCGGATTGACTTTACAAGAAGAAAAACTTTTACTATACTTTTTGACAAAAATCCATTCTCCATAAAAGCTTTTGCTTGTTCTAATTCGAAATGTCCCTACCGTTTCAGAGAAAAATATAAAAAAAAACGAAAATATGGTTGAACTTTTCCAAGTCCTAAAAGTCAAAACGCGTCTTTACTGTAATAACATTTCGTTAGTTACAAAGTCTTCGTTACCTGTTATTTGAATAGGCACTAGGATCGTTATAACTTATAAGTATAACAAACACACTTCGTAATGACATTGAATTTCATTAAGTGAAGGAATCAAGAGTTTTACTGATGGTCCTCCCAAACAAAAAGCCCCTGTCGCCACTTGTGAACCAATTTTACGACCTTAATTTTGAAAGTCCCCCATGCCAATAATTACGCGATTTTTACTTCATAAGTTACGTTACAAGCGGTTCATTATTCTCCTCAAGTTATATGCGGTAGAGAGCTAATTATAATTTTGTTAACCTAGCAGTCTGTAAGGAGCCGTGAACGACCTTGCGTTTGTGTTTTGTATCTTCTTGTCGTGTGGTTATGCAAATCAAATTGCATTTTTTTAAAAGCACCCTCTGTGTTGTTTGGGGCCCACTTAAAGAGAGTATAATTATTTAAATATTTGTATAGAAAACTGCTGTAGTTACGCTATTCATTATTAGGTACCAGCACATTCTAACGAAAACAAGTTGTAAATCAGCATATGCATGATTAAAGCGCATTTTTGGTAATGCAGGTCAGTATTTTATTAGCGAAGTTTAAAATTATCGATCTCACGAGTAATTTTGGCTGCATTAAATAATTAATTTTATTTAATTTCAATTGACGGTACGTCTTCATTTTGTAAAACAAATCACAAAGTAAATAATAAGTTTTTATACTGGTAGCGCTATCTAACGGTAAAATTACAGCACCTCCGAAATCCATATCGAAAATATGTTCTTCAATTATCGATCTCACAAGTAAACTAACTCAAAATAGACTAGTGCCTGCACATCTACACTGTAGCAGAAAGCTTTTAGTGAAAATTTGGAGTCTCTAGCTATTGTAGTTGTGGAGATCTCACGCGGACAGCCGGCCTGCCAGCAATAACGAATATAATAGCGTATTTTTTTCAAAAATGCGCTAAAAACTTTGTCCTTTACTATGGGTACTTCTCTTTTCAGGCAATCCCAGCCTTAATTAATTTTAATGTGTAAAATAAAAATGTTAAATATGTCATTATTATAACTACACTAAATAGGTAAGTTACAAATGCTAAATAATATTATATAAAATTTAAAAAATTCTGCATCCGTCGGGAATGAAACCCTGGCCCCCCGTTTTCCTTTATACTCTAATGACATTTGGCATCGTTGTTGACCATAAGACCCTGTATAATATAAAGTCCCGATGAGACGGACTATAGTTACAAATTCGTTTAATATTTGCCATTGTTGTTATAGAGAAAACCTACTAACCCAATTAATCAACTGCAGGGACAGTTAGAAGAGATATAGAGACCACATTATGACATTAAGCAGTGACGAATAAGATACAATCCACTGGACTCCCCCCCCTTTTCCCCCGGGGTTCTTGCCTTTGCAAGCTTCGGTTTTTCGGTTGTATCTGCAGGAACAGGGTAGTTTTACAACATAATTTAAATTTAATTTACAGAAAAAACAATTGCCCAGTGCAAGCAATATTGTATTCTTTTCTCCTTTCTGCTTTCGTCTTTCTACTTTTCTCCCTTCCATATTTTCTTTTTGTTTACATTTAAATTTCCCGCTTTCACGTTTCCCTGAAGTTGCTCACCCTGATCTTATTTGCTAATGTCACTGTTATGGCGCTGATTTCTGCCTTCGCACATTGTCATGACGAACTTTGTTTAAATTAAAATTGTTTAAGAGACCTTCGGGCCAAATTTTTTCCGTTTGTAACGTAGTTGTCCTTACTGATGTTTTAATTCTTATGTTAAGTTTGTATTTAAAAAATTACGATTACAGTCTTGACCTACAAAATTTCAGCGTGCACCTAGTTCTAAGGTTATATTTGTTCAATATGTAACTACTCGTTCGACCATTTAGGGAACCATAGAATGTTAGTCCTTAATTTTAAAGGTTTGTACTATTATTTTATCTCATTGTTTGTTAAACAAAACTTATAGCCAGAAGATGACGGTAACGTCGAAACTAGTCGCAACTATTTATTCCACAATTTAATCAAATAAATTTAGACGCATGGGGAAGGTTTTGAGTTATTAATTCTCCCTAATTTCTTCGATGTCCACCCCATTTTGAGTTCAAGAAAACATGGATCCTTGTTACTTGAAATATTTGAAAACCGAACTGAAGAGTGAAAATGTGCTTGATACATTAATTAAAATGTGATTGTTGTTTAGTGATCCGCCACTACTTTTGTATATGTTAGCGACTTTATAAATGTTTTGCAAGAAAATCAAAAAAATTGTGTCACATTACGAATATTACAACTACAATTTGTATGATGTTAAACCATAATTTTATTAAACGACAGAGCAAATAAGCGATGGAAGTTTTATAGGAGAATCAATGATGTCCGCAAATACGACAACTGCCGAACGTTTGGGCCGATTTGGAACTTTGTTATTAAAACAACCATTGAACAAAGATTTATTATTTAATGATGCAACATAAAGACTTTGTTTTCTTTTTGACATTTTACCTGTAAAAGTTACGCTGAAATTACCACTAGTGGCAATGTCCTATTGTTCTCCCAAATAACGATTTAATTAGATCTTAATTAAAAAGTGCAGCTTTTTATTGGACAAGAATAAGTGAGTGGAATTTTCAACTAAAAATTCTACTGCGAGTCGAGTGCTTAGTCGGGCGGACATCGCATCGTAATTATAAGTTTTGCTCTAATTCGTTCCGTTTCAACACTACGAAGTGTTGCAAATTTTGCAAGCGAAAACTTTGCGATTTATATATAAAAATTTAAATGAAAATCCTACTTGTCGTTTTTCAGTACCTACCTATAGGTACCATTTTAGGGTGCTTTTTCGTACCGATAATATCTGCAAGAATACTGAGGGTTCAATAGATCCGCATTGAAACTACATGGAAATTATTTAATTACTTTTTTAAATTGTAGGGTAGACGAAGAAAAAACAAAATACTAAGAATCATACGATTTTCAGTAGTGGAATTTCTTGTCACTCAACTCGAATTCGGAAACCAGAGTTTTAATCCGGCTCTGATCATTGAACTCGTAGTCGTAGCAAATGGCGATTGGCGAAAATTTGACATCGCTATCTCTTTTCGTTGTCGAGTTAGACGAGCGACAGACGGACAAAACAATCACATAAGGGGAAACTTCTCATCAAGGAATATAAAGCGTATAGTATACTTGTACTCTTAATATAGCTAATTGCTCAGTTTTCTAATAAATATACATTACCTACCTTATTTTGTACTATACTGAAATAGACAATAAAACACAAGGAGAAAGTATTTTAGCTAAAACAGCTTGAAAAATCCTTAATTGCAGTCACAGAGTTTAATAATGACGCAAGTTTTCACAAATCTAGTCGCATTATTTCTCCATGATCGATTCGGATTCTTGATGGACACTGCCCTAAAACAACTTCGAAAGTAGACAACGTCTCCATCGAAAATTGTTATTAAAACCGCTGAAAAAACTTCGAAACTAAACAAATCCATATCCGTCCAGAATTGAGCAATATAAGTCTAACGAAAAAGTTATCAAATATAAGCGCCGGGCATGTGCGGATAGCCATCGGGCAAATACAATAATAGTTTTGTTATATCAGTATACTCTTCTCCCATATGGTGTTCGAGTTGTAGTAGAACTAAATGAGTTTCTGAGTTTAGCCATCCTAGCAGCCTGCTTTATACTATACACATAGGGGCAAGCCGTAGCTTAATTGAATTAAAGCCTGTTGTGTATTTTTTAATCCCCGGGGTTGGAAACCTCACGTTTAGCGGGACCGCGAGTGCTTTACGTCGTATATTCGTCCCTATACGTTCCTGGAGATGACGTTACCATTTGTTACAGTCGTGTCGTTTCAGATGTAAAACGGGAAGACTTGTACGTTTAACGCGATCGACTTTTCATAATCGTGCTCAATACACGTAGCCTTAAGGGATTCTATTAATTAGTAATAACTTCTCTCATTGAAAAAGCTTAAAAGGATTGTCTGCGTGTACATACGAGGGTTGTTCGATGAGAATCGTAATAAAATGATTAAGATCGTGTCCAAGTGTTACTATAAGTAAAACCATAATGATAAAACTTAATAACAATGAAAGATTTCACTATATTGATTGAATTGACTCTTAACAAACCATTAAATTAGGTACGGATTCAATTCAATTTTTTCCATGATTTAGTATCGGCTTGAACCTATTCAATTTATCGTTAGAACTAGCACTTCATCACATAATGGAAACATAACTGATTGTCTATATTTTGCATTGGACGCATTTAATTGTTAATATCACCAATTAGTGAGTTACCACAACGTTTTCGCGATTTACGTCGCAATCAAATGTAAATTTATGAAAATCTAATTTCGTACAGAGTACCCCGCTTTTAACTAATTAACGATTTCATTTTTATACAATTGCTTTCATTTATTTTTCGCTTGTTTGAATATTGACTCAAACACAAACTTATTTATTTTCTTATAAATTATCGCTTATTCGCGTATTACTTTTTACTGTAGCTATATTATCTTTTCTTCACATAGCTTTAGATTTACATTAATTTTTCATGTGTATAGAACTTTTTAGCGCCTTTTTAAGAATTAAAAAAAAATGTGGTATTGTTTGCGTTTTGTTTAAACTGAAGAGGGGGGGGGGGGGTGACACGTTTTACCCTTCCTTGTATTCTAATGAAAGGTCTTCGCAGTCTAGATTTTGTATTGTAAATTACCTTTTTTTTTCCTTACTTCCGGCGAAAGTTCATGGCAAAACCACTATTTCATCCGGTCAATAATGAGTGCGAAATGTCTAGAGTTAGTTAGATCATAATGTTATAACTATAAGTCTCGTTAGCAGATCAACAACAAAAATTGCATTCAAATTCTATCCGTTTAATGACTATGGAACTATGATACCTACAAGGTGTCCTAACGAAAATTTTTAGAACCACGATAACGGATTATTATAGTCTAATGACGGAAAATAACGCTCGAGTTCTTGACAAATGTAAGATCTGAGTATGAATCAGAATTGTATCAATGAATGAGATTTCGTGAAGATTCCATAGTTTGAAAGAGCAATTTCTCGGTAGCTTCCCGACCGATTATTAAAAAAACAAAACAGTTGTGTAAGTAATGAAAATCCTTACCAAATTCAGATTTAAAAAATTGTAAAGGTTGTAACCCCTACCACACACCCTGCATATACAAATCTGGTTTTTGATTTTTGTCAGAACATTTAGTTTGCTGCGACCAGACCTGATTCTTAGGGTGGGGTTGGAACTTTTGTTTGATCGACTTTTAGACGCTCGAAAAAGAAAAACGTTGTATCGAGTCCTGCTGGTCAAGAACAATGCGATCCGATCACTATGTAAGCACGGAAGGACATGAAAATCGTAAGGGTGCACCTTTTACGATAGTCTATGGTGTCTCTCTGTCTGAACTGGCAAACGTTTTGACCGATTCGGTTCAAGCTTTGCACCGTTGGCCTATATGTCACATGTAACAAGCGAATTGAAAATGGGATCAATTTTTCGATGACCGCATCGCGTTGCATATACGTTTTAAACTTCGTAAATTTTAATTCTGATATACAAATAATCTCCTTAAGATATTCAACCAGTCTTATCTACTTTCATCTTTTTCAAATTTTTTTTCAATAAAGGTCAATATCTGAATTATTTATTAAATTAAGATTATCAATTATATTCTTAATAAAATGTGTACAAAAGATGAAAAAATATAAATGTTACAGATGAAATTCAATAATCACAGGATTTATTTGCCGATAAGCCAATTCCGTCAATTGACACAATTCACAACATTAAGCACCTTCATGTGATGGTTGTCACAAGAAAAAAACGCTGGATTGAGAAATGGTGAAATAGGCTGGCCCCCGCGATCAGCTGATTTGTCATCAAATGGCTTCTTTCGTTGAAGTTAGCGCAAATCTAAAATGTTTACCAACGTTGTTAGAGAGGATACATCTCAATTTTTTAAGAAATTCTGTACAAGCTCTTGTTTAGATGTTTAGAACAAAGCGGAGGTCACCTTGAATTGAACATCTCTTGTAAATTCTTTCTTGTTCAAGTTCCTATTGCGTTGTGTTACACAGTAATTCGCAAACATGTATTCGATAGTTGACAGTAAATAGGTAAAACTCCAGTAATGGTCAGTGAAGGAGCTAAAATTAGAACCTGCTAAACAAATCTGCCGAATACGTATCTACCAAGTGTCTATTCAAGTCGGGTTGCATAACTGTCAGGCATATCAATGTATTGACATGTATATTTTCGAATTGAACATAGGAGTTTTATATGCAGGAGATTTGTATGATTACCGTTAAAATACACGCACTATAGACATCTGAAATAGGTGGCGATAGGTAAATATGTTTGAGTTTATTATGTTGTTTTGGCACAAAAATATTGGTACTGTATTAGGTATCTAAAATTTAAATGAAACAGTAATTTCCCAGTTCCATAATTTATTTAGCTATTTACTTCCAAGTTGTATTAGTTTACTTTGAAGTTTGCAATACCTACATAATTCGTAAGTAATTTCGCCTAAAGTTTCCTAGATCAAGGGTAAGCTTTACAAATCTGTATCTGGAGCAAAAAATCTAAACTTCCGCGTACTTAAAAGTATATCGACGATGTACTAACAGGTTGTGGAAACATACTAAAGAACTTAATCATTTTAAATGTGCCCGAGTATCATTGTGTGACGTTGAAATATTTAAGATAAAAATCCATATTTACTGACAATACGCATAAATTTACCTTTGTCCATATGGAAGGCTTTTTTTATTTGGTGCTGGCACTGGCATACCGAGTTAACTTCGTATTTTAACGTTTTATGGTGCATAAAGGCGTGCATATTTTAATGTTTTTAAGTACATACAAATCCGAAGCCTACTTTGTATACAGATTTTATTGAATTTCAAATGTTCCTAAATGAACAAAATCGTAAAGATATGGCAGCTTTAGGTTCTTCATTACTGCATTTATTACATGGTTTATTTTATACCCGCATATCCGTATGCGTAGTTGCGTACCATAAAATTATTTTACTTTTGAAAATAGGAAAAAAAGCGAAAATGAAATAACCGAACGAAGTTCAAGACAGATCGTAGAATCAATTGCAAGATAAAAGGCAAGAGCTTTTAGAATTTTAAATCGTGCGAACTTGCATACGATGTGTACTAAGAAATTATCGGATGTTCATTGTTTCAAATGCACACGGACCATTAACGTTTTCGGATTTAATGCATTTCCGCTTAAAAACGCTTTATAAAATACATGAAAAGCGCACAGCTGAACTAAGTCAATTATCTTTGTTAACGACATCTAGATCCAAACACACTTTTATACAATTTATCTCTGCTTGAATTTTCAGAGTTAAAACAAACATTTACGTAAAACGGGAACCGTTACACATTTAGAACTTCAACAAGGCCAAATTAATTAGCGCTGTAATCGAATAAATTGTCATTACCTGATTGAAAACAGGAATACGTGATACCGTTTTGCATAAAACTGTTACCGGTAATCAACAAATCTCGAGCATTTTGTGGCATTTCGAGTGCACAACCTTTTGGCGGCCCCCTTCTAATTTTAGGGCTTTCCCTTGGCGCGGAAATACTTGGCATTTTCACTTACAACAGTGACGACTTAATGTCAACAAACCCAGCGGCGAAAAGTTAAACCTCTCACCTTTTTACCACGCGGGAGGTTAAACTTCAAGTCCAAGAAACATAATATTTACACTTACGGAAGATACGGTCGGAGATTAATTAGGATTTAAAAGAGATTTGTTCCTAAAAATATTCATGGCCAGTAAAAAATGAAATGGGAAATATCCCTGACGCAGCACTCTATCCAGCGGTTACAGAATAGAGGATCAGATTTGCAGAAATAGAATGGGTCAACCAGGAGTGCAAAGCCAAGATGTATTGGATTTATGGGCTTTAGCCTGACAAATGACTCTCAACCAAAACTTATAAGGTGTAGATCTCGACTTAGTTTAGAGAAAAATTGTGTCTGCCAGAATTTACACTTTCGAGATTTCATTGTATTATGTAAATGATGGTATTGCGTGTAGTAAAATAACATGTCAAAGAACGTTAAATGCGGAGAAAAAACCCTTCCGCAAATTTGTGTCCGCCCCATACATAAAGCCTTTTATACATAAGTGACAAACGGAATTTATACTACGCGCACTGCTAAAACTTATAGAATTTATTGATCTTCAGAAATAAACCGCACTTAAAAACTTTAAACATTGAAAACTTTATGGGAAGTTGGAAACGAGGGGAATGTTTAACGAAATTTACGGCTACAATTATAAAATTACACGAACATCCAGTCAAGAATTTAAAGAATAACAAATTTAGATTAAATTTCGGTTTCATTATATATTACGAGTATCCAAATAAGGAATAAAATGCAATTAATCGTGTTATTAGACTAAGAGAATGCTGATTTACGGGATAATTTGTTTAACTGTGAAATGACGAGCCCAACTAGATATCCTTTATACATTGCCGTACTCGCTAATTAAGACGTAATAACATTCTTGTCGCGTTGCTAACTCCAAACTTTGTTCCCGTTTTCATAATTAGTTCAAGCTTGAATTGCAAAATTAAATTTACAAGATGTAGGTATTGTAAACTTAACTATTTCAACGAGATTTTTTGTCGTTGCGCACAAGTTGACTCGAAGAAGAGAGACAAATTGATAAATTACCCCTTTATCTCGAAACAACAAAAAAAAACAGAATTATGCCTTCACGTCCCGTATCGATATCAACCATTGACAATGAATCCCAAACATTATTCAAACTGTCATACCGCCGTTCTTACCCATGTCAACCTGCCAAATGAAGAGAGAAAAAAATCACCAATTGGAATGAATAAGAAAATAAGCGCTCCAATTTTAGCTGTGGTATAAAATTTTCTAAACCCGACGAGGAAAGGGTTAAATCGCGCACAAACGAAAAGGCTAGCAAATTTTAAGCTCGGAAATATTACTCCGTTTCCTAAAGTTCTTTCTTAAATTATAATTAAGCGTCGGAGATATAATTACTTAGTTGAAGAGAGTATACATATATACTAATTTACTTATCATCCCAGGGGAAATAAAAAATGCTGCAAAAGGTTTGTCTCGAATATCTAAAAAGATCGCGACCAATTCATTTCTCTGGCGGTTTCTTAAAAATGTACTCCGATAAATTTCCCGACAGAAAATAACATTGATTGGAAATCGCAAAATGATATATCAGTCTAATGTCACCTGTTATAGATGATGTATTATTTCGACAGCTCGTTACTGGATTCCAATTTCCATAAACCGCCGTAGGATATAAATTCGTCCATCAGAATAACGCTGTAAATGACGGTCTGTTTGGCTAAAGCTAAAGGTTTTTAAATTACTCATTACTGAGCATGCATCTAATTATCACTTATCTAGTTTTCGAAGAAAGTCAATCTTTAATATCACGGAGTGACCCAGCAATTAAAAAATAAAAATATAAAAGGTTGACAAAGTATTTCGATTGCTCAAAGGAATTATAAAACACCTCTATTCGCAATGTTACGTTTTCCATCATAAACCGGAAATTGTGTGCAACTCCAGACCATGCCGGGTTTGACGGAAGTGAGCCCTATCACCATCCTGTTCCTGCTTGACCTGACATGGCTGACAACATTTGATAATATATACAACAAAAACACGCGCAAATATGAAAAATTATTAAGCCAACCCGAAAATCCAAAAATCAAGGTGCGGCTACTATCATTATCCTCTCCGCTTGATTGCAGTTTTCATCAAGTTGGGCGCGGTTATAAAATTAAGCTCCTATTAGCCGTTTTAGATTAGCAAAAGATTTCGAAGGATATTAAATTTCTCCGACTCAATCGAGCTAAGCTTTTTAATTTTATTTTCTACGAAAACTTCAAGAAAAGAACTATATCGCCACGACGTGGATCGGGAGTACAAATTGTGTTGCGATGATCGATCGCGAAAAATAGTCGTGTTACATGTCAAATTTGGCACACTAATCCTTTCGCCTGAAGTTTCACAACTATTCTATCTAAATATACATACACTGTACACTGGGTGACTTATTGCAAACTATTTCGTGGTTTAATGTAAAAGGAAATTTCGAAAAACACGAATGTCATTTTCAGGTTCAAGTTTTACGCTTACTAATGTCTTTGGTCCCTAGCGATGTTGCTACAAACTCCATTCATGAGAGAAGTAACACATAATTAAAATACATTCCTTCCTTAAGAGTCTTCTTTACCTAAGCGCAACTTTTTTACATTATAGTGTATAGATGATTATAGCTGCAAGAGATAAGATGAATTTCTTGCTTTGTCAACTCCTGTCTTGGTCCTTAGTTAGTTCCCACCGACACTGTGCAGCGGCGCCACTTGTTACACTCAAATTGTTGATTTATCGCCCGCCAAGATACAGACTTTATTTACAAAAATTATGATTTAATTTTTTGGGGTCTTGTTTAGAAGTAACTTTTCTAAAAAACTGTCGGTTTACTTTTTCCATAAATCGTCTTGATCGAGAGTAAAAAAATAAAACAGATTAGCGCAATAATCGGTGCGAAACATCTAATCTTTAAACAATCGGTATTCAGTTGCTATAAACTTTTTAAAAAAAATAGTCCGAACATTTTGTAGATAAAGGTCTAAATTTATAAAATAGTTCTTTAAAAAAATGGTTTTTTGAAAAACAACTAGAGTTTTTATGGCGGGCGCTCTGGAAATTTACATTGGGTGCAGTGGGTACAGAAGACTCTTAAATTTAAATTTAGTTTCCAAAATATTCCACAATGAAGTAAGAAATTCTTCGGATCTTTGTACTGTTCGGAAACAGCATTACGTACTTATGTAAAAAACTAATAAACATAAGGGGGAAGTTGCATTCAGTACTGGATTGCATTGGATTTCGTAAAGGAAAGTTTACATTGAGCCTTCCTCCTTCTCCATCTTATTCGTATTACTCCTTCAATTTTGCTGATAGATGGATCATGGATATGATTCTTTGCATTCGGTTCTGTCTTGTTGCACTTATACCAAAGTTTTCGGATCGCAAGCAGGAGAAGACTGAGGATGGCGAATTTAAGAAAGTAAAACAGAGAATTTGGAATGTCGGTGTGTGAGGATTTAATATTCATCAACAGTTGAATTAAATGAGCGAGTGTATTTCCGTTTTGACGTACGCAAATCTTTACCTGCTTACGATTTTGCAGTCATGATTTATTTATTCGAGACAAAAAAAGGTTACATGTCTCGTGTAGGTATCATTTTGATAATTGCAGCTTTCTTTGGAAAATGTAGTCGTATACAATTTATCTTCTATACTATTTCAGTTTGTTCCGCGTTTTGACATAAATGCGCGCGATCGTAATTGTCCTAAAAACACCATAATACTCTTAGTACCTAATTTTATATTCAAAGACTAGTAAAAGTGTGAGACACCGCGCCTAAGCTTGCCATCTCTGTTACACTGCATCGTCCATAAAACGGATTGACTTTAACAAATTTGAGTTTCTGGTTAGACCGGAAGTAAAATATTAGGTAGCTTTCCGCTATGTTCTCTGCCAACCTAACTTACTATATACAGTGTTTTAAGTATGCAACAGATGGTATTTTTGTATTAGTTTGTTATTAGTATTAGTTACACAGCCGAAACCTCAATACCGTCAAAAGTTGCTGAATGTTCAATAACCATTTTATATGCAATTAGAATGGCTTGAAATCAAACACTATGCAGGGAAGGGCAAAAAATCTACTCAAGAAAAAATATTCTAAAAACATAGCAACAACCGATTATTGAGTGATTAGTTTAGACGGGAATCGCCTGTGCTCCCAGTGGAGGTTTTACATATGCGTTTTTGCCCTTTTGACGTATGTAAGTACCGCCATGTTGCATTTCGTATATTTATCGTGTACCTTCTTTAGATTTCGGCTGCAATTTGTTGTAATGTAATTTCCATCGACAATCGTTGCTTCGTCTAAGATGGAACTACCGCTGTAGAAGATCTCAAGCTTTTATTTTATTTTCTAGTTGGCCGTTTATGCGGCGAGTTTGAGTTAAAGCAGCGCCAGTCTAAACCTTACATTATATCGTATTGTGGCGAATTTTCTAGAGCGCTATCAAGGCGCCAGCAAATCGTTAAAGGATTAGTCACTGATCATACAGTGGATATGACTTTATGTGAAATATGATGTGCCTTAGAGGCTTTTTGAGAATGTGCAGTATTTAGTGAAATGTAATCCAGTCACAGCGATCATGACAACTTTACACTTAACTGATAAGTTTTAAACCAAACCATACGTTTGTAATTTTACCATAATAATATAGGTAACATACGTCTAAAAGAAGAAAGAAGCGAGCGGTATGGATAAATCATCCATGGTTATATAGTGACATTTGACTGTCAGACTGTACACTATTTTCTGCTACTGATATTTTAAGTGCAATTTAACCGTTTCGCCCTTGCAGAGGTAGGTGTCAAAGTGATAAAGATACTTAGCGGCATTCATCTCGAAATATAACTTTGATGTAAGTTTACCGTAGCTAGGACTTTCAGATAGCTTCTGGACTGGAAGAGGTCCGGCTAATGAACAATGTAGTTTATGTACTTTATATAAGAGACTTCGGAATGTTATTCTTTCACAAAAATGGGCGTTTTCGAGTTGCTTTTAAATCTGCTTGGGATGGTTATTCTATACCTTATCAAATGTATTACATTAACGTCAGATTTAAATTATTCAAATTCAAGAGTTACTTCTTCGGATTGTTAATGTTTGTATATTGTAGATGTGCTCCAGATTTTCCCCCTATATTTAACCTCTGTGAACAGTGAATCGGAATTTTCTTCAGCGCGGTTCTTTTGTCCGATGAGTTCTAGGAGAACACGGCATACCTTTGGCTTTAAATGCACTCTGTCTAAATATGTAACTCTTTTGACATTATTTACACTTTTGATAAAGTCTATAAATCTTCTTTTGCTTTTCAAATTCAATATGTGTGTTCCACCTTTCTGATAAATAGCTTAGGTACGCGTGAGTGGAACCTGGTCTTTCACAACGTAGGGGATCTGGCCATTGTTGAGTTTGTATTACTACGCCTATGCTCCGAGTTCGTGTTTTTCCCGCTTTTGTTGGCACAGAAGCTGTCGACTTAGGTAAATCACACATTCCTTCTACATTACGACTTAAAAGGCGGTCGATGTAAAAAAGACGATCGATCTATGGAAAAGCATCGGATGCTGCGAAAAGTGCGATCCGTGCAAGATTGATAGGCAGCCCTTCCCTATTACGATGTCAAGGGCGGTCGATGCTAAATAATGATCGATACAAAAAGACAATCCATATGCTACGAGTTACGTATTTATTTTGTGTGATAATTTATGCTAGTGACGAGGTCCGCAGACAAATAAACAATATCAACAATGTATACAAATAAATATTATATTATATACAAATATATAAAAATGAAAGAAAGTTTACATCATTTACCAATGTAACAGAAATTGGAGCATGGTCAACAACGAATGCAGTTTAAAAATACAGCAAGTAATGAAAACTGGATAAGAAAGGTGGGTTAGAACCTCACCATTGCGAAATGACGGCGTTCAATATAGTCATGGTTTGTAATTTCGGGTTATTTAGCGCTCCCGCGATTTACGAAAGGTTGTTGGAATTAATCCAGAGATGTTTTTGTAGAAAACGTGCTTGATCATTGTCGTTAGAAGAACTTTTCTGGAACAACAAACGTTCCCGAGTGCGAATCTACAATCTACAACTAAACACGAAGAAATGCAACCTCTTCCCAATCAGATGTAGGTAGTATTTGGATAATGTACCAGAAAACGTGTCGCAGCGAATGTGGACAAATTTCATGCTTGCAATAAAAGTGTAAAAATCCAAGAACACGTACGAAGTGCGAAGTTGCCTACTATGCATTCACCATCGAACACCACCAACAGAAGAGGCTGAGTTGTTCAGTTGGAATGATGGATGTCAATCAAAGATCCGATGCGCCGTTCGTCTACAGAAGAATCTGGAAACAGTGGCATACCAAAAACTAAAAAAAAAAGCTTATAAGTTGATGACAGAATAGTTGTCGAAAATTTAGACAGCATTACTGATGCTGAACTAATGAAATGCTCATTTTTTCGTATAACATAACACTTTAGGAGAGTCCATACTTCTAGAGAATCTCAAACAAAATTTTAAATACAAAAACAAATTGTGGTTGATCTACACTGTACAAGACTACAGTGATTCGAGCCCGATTTTTCCGCGTCTTAGGCGATTACCATTAAGCAGCGAATTCATTTTGCACGAAACCTTGCTAAATAAATGGAGTAAGTGTGCTACCTACAAAACTAATTCAAGTAATGAAAATACCTTTTTCAAATTATTATTATAAACCCTAAAATAAACAATAAAACTGTTAACGCACACATGAAAGGGTCTAGCGACAGTTAAATCTCCTGGTTGGCGTACGAGTCAATAGATACGGGAAAAAAAGGGGGAAATAGAAAAGTCAATAAAGACGAAAGTGGAAGTTAGAGAGACGAAGATGGTCACTTCGGTATTTCAGATTACCGCAGCAGGTGGACCTGAACGTGTTGTTGGAACATTAGACGATTTCCCCTTCAACTGCTCTCCGTGATTATCAACATTCCTCTCCCGAAATGCACTCCATTATAGTAATGCTTCACATTGTCCTGCCATACCACGCAATAAGACATGAGCGGTGTGAAAATTAACCGCAGTACACGAAACTTCGGTACTTTACGAAGCGGTGGGAATAATGAGAACTAATCCAAAAATTATTTCTAGCGAGGTAACAATATGCGCCAAAACGCGTTTTGTAAAAAAATTATTACGGCCGTGAAGCAAGGCGTAAAGCACAAAAGCGTCTGTAATTAATGTTTTTATTTCAATGGCACTTGGCCATATTATAGACTGAAAACAATTAGAATACATAAACAACGGATGTGAAAATTAAACGCAGGAGGCAGGCCAAAGAATGAACAAGGAAGGCATACTGATCCACTCTCATGAAAATGAAAAATGCCAGCAAGTACTTGAGGGAGAAAAGAGAAAATAAATTTAGCCTTGCAACAGGTTGGCAGGATGTTAAAGTGGCAACAAAAACTGTGATGTTGGAGAGGCTATGATGGAGATTGTTGATTATAACAGACGACGGTGTAAATAATACAAATGACGTTATTCAAATCGGCATATAAATTTTGTGTAGGGCGCAATCAGTCCGTATATTTTACGCGCGACAAATACGCTTAAAATTGCAATGCCGCGTGGAATTTTTAAATGGCGATACTGTACAAAAAATACCGACCAACTAAAAGTGAAGTTTTCTCCATATTTTAGCTTATGCCAAAGTTCGAAAGCACGCTACAAGTATATTAAATTACAGCTGTAATTCAACAATTCAATTTTACTCTCTGTTAATTTCTCATTCTTTCATTATAAGAAAATTCAATTAAAATTATTCTAAAAACAATTATCTGAAGATCTCTAATTCAGCAATTTAATTTCCTTTTTTTTTGTAATTACAGGTCCATTACTTAGCGACGACCATAAAGAACAAAAGATGTTAATTTCTATAATATAGCATTCAATAGGGACAGAAAAATAAAATAGTTCTTTATTCTTCATTGTGTTTTGGTGCAGGGATTTTGGGTGGTAGTAGTAAATCAATCGAGCAGTAAATAAATAACTGTAATCGTGGTTGTACACAGTGTAAATCACTCCCCCAACGCGAGGCTTCACTAGGATGGAAAAATCGGTTGTACTCGTATTAGTTACATGATTTGAACAATTGTCGGGAGTATGCTTTTTTATTAAGCAATTTAGGAAGATTAACACGCATTTCACTTACCACGCTAATTCAGATTTGGCAGATTCTCTCACCTGTAACAAGCGAAAATTTAATTAGTAAATGCATTACCCACAAACAAGAAAATGGGCGTTGTGATTTGCAAAGAAGAGGTTAACCTAAATAAACTTAATTAAGTAAATAAACATCGAAGCGACAACGAAATATTTCTATTATACTTTCACGTCTTACATATGCGCGACAAAGTTTGTCACTGTGGAAATATGTTGGTTTTCCTAAATTTACTTACATAAAAAATTCTTCCCTTCGAAGTTCCGGCAGAAACGTATTAAATTGAAGAAAATGTTATTTAAGAGATTTGTAAACCTAAAAACGTGAAGGAAATTTGTATTATTCATAAATAAAGTCAATTTTGCTTAGTGCTTGAGGCAACTAACTCAAAATGCGGAGAAAACTTCGCAAAGCACTAAAGCTGAAATTATCGAAATCGGTTAGGTCAGAGGCATATAGGTACGGATTTTATTACAATTTCGTACAATAAAAATTAATTTTGTATGCAAAACGAAAGGGTGCCGTAATGGGAATCGTGTAAGTGTAATGGTGGAGAATGGTCAAACTAACGTATTTTGATACAGATAGAGAAGACAAAAGTAATACCATTCGTTTAACTACAAACTTGTGCACAAATGTATGTTATGCCGGTGCGTAAAGTCGTTAGCCGGAGCGGCCGAGCAAACGGACCACTCTGAATTTATCGTTATGCCTGATGACGATAGTTTCTCCGGGACTCGTCCGTGATTCTCCGGGGAGACGTGAGTTAGCTACGTGCTCGGCTTACATCCCCAGAGGCCCGTTTACCTGCCCAAATACTGATTGGGAGGCAACTGCAAAGTCCGGCGATGATATCCTTTTTTTTGTTAAAGGTGACTATAATTCATAACAATTTTTTATACATTAACGACTTAACGGCCTACGTGTTAATGGAAATTTAACGCAACGAAAATTTGGAAGTAAAATAAATGTGGAATCTCGCGAAACGCACAAAAGGTCCGTCGGTGCTTTTCTCGTGATCCATTCGGAGTAATTAATACGCATTTAACGGTGATGCGTTTGAAAAAGACACAAATTACTCACTTTTAAGCGATAATAATGAAATGAAATTATAAGAAATTCTAATGATAGTCCAGTACGCGGAGCAGTCAGAAGGGCCGATTTCTGAAAAAGGTGGTGTAAACGATTTTATCGTTTTAAATGGCCCATTTGGGTCCAAATAACATGTATTAAGAGTGCACACACATTTTTTCCCGGCACATCTTTTGGCAGTCAAAAAACCTCTTAATGTTCGGACTTTTTTCAGTTTTTCGCTTAAAACTCGAAAACGTGCCATATTTTATGAATAACACTTCTTTAGGAAATTAAAGAAAACAAAATTCGGCGTCGATAAAGAAAAACAATCAAAATCGGTCCAATAGAAAATTTTTTACAAGCGATCAAAAAACGCAAATTTTTTCCAACTTTTCTAAAAGAAACTGAGTTAATCTTTTTTTAATGCGTTGTGGCTCCTAAAGGAACGACAAAATCCACTACCCCCCTCTCTAAAGATTGTAGAACATCAATAATTTAAAATTGGACCAATTTTTGAAATTCGTTGGAAAAAAATGGGCGTTTTTTATCACTTGTAAAAAAGTTTCTATTGGACCGATTTTGTTTGTATTTTTTTTTATCGGCGCAGAATTTTGTTTTCTTTAATTTACTAAAGAAGTGTTATTCATAAAATATGGACCGTTTTAGAGTTTTAAGCGAAAAACTGAAAAAATGCCAAACATTTTGAGGTTTTTTGGCTGCCAAAAGTTGTGCCGGGAAAAAATTTGTGTGCACTCTTCAAATACATGTTATTTGGACCCAAATGGACCATTAAAAACAATAAAATCTTTTACAGCACCTTTTGCAGGTCAATATTATCTGCATACTGGACTATGAGTAGGTCATACACGTTGAGTTTTAAATACCATGCTATGACGCGGTCGAGTCCAGTGTCATCAATTTTTGACAGTTTTACCCCTGCGGTGACAGAATAGGAATCGCATTCCTATAGATCAACGTTATGAAGTACTTAAAATTTACTTTCGCGTCTGGCGCGAAAGTTACATATAGAAGATTGGAAGAAATGAGGCGCCATCGAATTAAGAATTTTGTTGATCAGATACGCAGAACTGGAATGCTCGTGGACATGAAATATTTCTTCATGCTCATCCCTAGCGTACATCTGAATCAAAAGCTGCTGGTGCCGAAAGTGTGTGTCGTAACATGAAAATCAACAGCTCAACCTAAGCAGCACCGCTTTCAGAAGTGCACAATCATCTTGGTATTTTCGCTTGCAACGTTCAGCCTCGTTCGAAGTAAAAACAAGTGATCATCAAAGTTTTCGCTTCGCTGATTGGGCTTTAAGCGATGATCTTGATTTTGCAAGAAAAATATCACGATACAACGGAATATTAAAGGTTCTTCAGTACTATCATCATTTTTTTAACGTCCATCTATTTTTATCTTGCAATTTCCGTCCATATCAAATTCATGTCTTGGGCATCGAAATATTGCTCTTGGTGTTTTTTCCAACGATCTCGGTGCAAGAATAATGCTTTTCATATGTTTTCATCGAAATACATGTGGTCAACAAAATTGCTACAAAATTCATGTCTTGAGCATCGGGAAGTGATGCTCTTAGTCTATACCGGGTGACATTTTCTAGAGTTACAATGGACTATCACTTTTTTTCTATTAGAATTCAAAAAATATTCAAAATCGTTTCAGTAATACAAGGTGATCACGAAAAGTATTTATATTTTTGATGTGACTATATTGAGCCATGGTGAATAGTGGAGCGATGAGGCAGCTGTCATTCACCTCCAAAGGAGTGGTCATTTAGGTACCTATCTCAGTCGAAATGGAGCCGTGGACGGTTGAACAACGCGTTATTTTCGAAATCATTTCAACGTTGGCCGGCATGGAGCCGTACCTTCCCGACCAACGTGCACGTCAACTTGACTAATAGCCGAAGCAGAATAATTATAAAAGTCAAATGCACGGATGCCTGGCGTTACCGCCGGCTACTCTACCTCACGTTTCCCTCGTTGTCGCGTTCGTCTAGAATGTGTCAATAGCGCACCCCTTCCCCTAGCTCAGTGGAGACGGGTCTGGTTCCACGTTTCTGGAAGCAGCTATACCTAAAGTAAACGAAAAATACCAGAAGAATGTGGGCGCCACCAGCTCTGACTTCACACCACTGTTGAATCTAACGCACGGAAGCTGGACAGTAGATGGTAAGAAATCCCGCGAACTCGGGACTCCAAAAGGGACCACACCTGCACAAATATTGCTAATCAAAGCACAGGCGTACTAGCCCTTGTTTGTTTACAGCCAGAACCAACAAGCAAAATATGATTGCACGAACAATAAATAATAAACAATAACTAAATGTGGACCACAAAATATCACAGGTAATAACAATATCACAGTTAATCAAGCAATCAAAAATTAACAAATGAAGGTCGAACACGAACAATATGCAATAGCTGGTCATACACAGAGAGGTTGCTTCGTCAGCTAATCTCTCCAGCCAAACGTGCCGCGTATATTGATATATTGATCAAATAACAATCGATTAAATTCCGCCAAGCGGCATCAAGGCAATCTCCCAATTATTTTTTGTTTGCACTTTGCCGTAAACCAAACCAAACGGACGCCTTCATAAAAACCAATTTTTCCTCAGCATACAATTTTCGAACGTGCTCGACTTACAATCACGTCGGCGTCTCCATTGTCCCATTTACCCCAAGATTTTTAATGAACCAGTGCTAAAATCGAACGACAAGACAATGATCAAAATTTTTAGTATTAGCAAAAATCATACACCGATCTACTCCTACAACTTGGCCAAAAATTCGACAAAAGTAACAGTCACAAACGATTATAAAATGGGTTACAAGTTTTCGGACTTAGGACAAACATACCATGAAAAAACCATCACGTGTTACACGAATGGCCATCGTTTAAACGAGTACGAACATCACGCTGAGCCGCAACCACCGAGTCGTTATTTCTAAGGTACGAATCGTATATAAATACGCGTTCTTCAACCGTCAACGGCTCCATTGCGACTAAAATACCTAGATGGCCAATCCATAGGACGCAATTGACCACTGATTGGCTGAATATAGTCTCATCAAAAATGTAAATACTTCTCGTGGCCACCCTGTATTTTAACTTACACTAAATTTTAAATACACAATGGATTTTTTTTGTTAAGGAATGACTATAATACAATTAGTAATTTTTACCTAAATACGTTAAGTCTACTCTTTGCTCAAGTCACGATTAGGTATGTGCAAAACATTTTTTTTAATCATGCAATCACGTAAGAATCTGCAATAAATCATGTTATCCAATTGTTTATTTTATAGTATCAATGAAAAGCACTTTTAAAGAGGTATTAAATTGCAATTTAAAATATCGGGGAGGGGGTAGCGGGGGACGTATGGTGGAAGTTACATACATTTGTACGTTCAGATTAGTTACTCTCTAAAATCTATAATGGGAAAACAGATATGGTTTATTGAAATTTTTTCACCCTGTGTGATGCGCGAAACTCTGAATACCTAAACTACACAGACTCCGTAATAATTTCAATCTTTCAATCTTACAAAATAAATCTGCAGCGAAGTTGAAACTTAATCAGAAAACAAGTTTTCAATAACCAATTTTGAAGTTCATATACCTACTAACGATAAAACTTTCTGGCATCACAACATTTAATTAGCATCTTTCATAGTGTAATATAATTGAATTAACTCCTCACTCATAGAAAGCCCGCAACGTTACAAATTTAACAAGCAGTATAACGCTGTTTCAGCAACAGATGCATCGTATCTCTTGTCAAATAAGATGTACGAAACGGTGAAGGAACAAAGAAAGACGGCCCTAACGGACATTTTCCTTAAGGGGATTCTACGGCATAGTGCGATCCGGGATGATTTGCAACATAGACATAGCGTTACAATACGTATACATGTAGAGGTCGATAGATACCCAATAACCATATATTGCGTCCATATCTGTCTCGTGGGGCCAGACATGCATTACCTCAACGAGACAGACAAATAGCTGCGGACGCCTGTGATCGAAAACATACCAAACTTTTACACGGTTTGCAAAATACCTAACCCTGATGGAAAAATTTATACGAAAACAATGTTTCGCCCTTTATAAATATAAAGTACAAAACCTAATGGAAAAGAATAAATCCTTAGTGGTGGAGACATAACCTGAAAAAAATTTTATCACGCCCTAGCTGTAATTCCAAAGCACAGGAATCGCAAATAACAACTAGTAGCTTGTGGCAAAATGTAATAAAACACGCTTTCTTTTCGAGAGGATTACACGAAAATAAAATATTGTGGCGCATAAAACCTGGGAAATATGAGATATTCGCGTTATCCATAGTGGAAGGAGCTTTTTTTATTTAATAAAATAAGTTAACCTTTGACGAACGAGCAATTACCGAACATTACTTCTTGAAGCGCCATCAAATGTATGCTTAAAGCGCAATTAACAAACGAACTTCAGTCTCAAGAGCTGTTATTTAATTGTTGTTCAGGCGATAATTTAGCTTTCGAATAATGATGCGGTTCCAATTGCAGTTAGAATAAAATACGAGAAGTTTCTAAATCAATTTCTATCAAATAATTTTCAATTTAAAACCAGGAAACTATAATAATGATTCAAACTTACGATTTTTAAGTACATAGATTCTTTAAATGTCTAAAGCAACACATAAATGTGGGTTAATATGAATCTGTCAGTCAACTCACGCAGTAGCTCAGTTCCGATCAATGCGGGTGACAAACGTATTTTAACTCTTGAGACGCTTCTTCTTTCTTCTTCATTCGTTTTTTCTCGATCCTGTCCATTCATTTATTGGTTGCATTTGCAGTTGCTGTCTAATGATCTAGCAATGCATGATTTCCGTAAATTTTAGAATAGTAGCCGCCCTTTGGAAAGTAAACAAAGTGAGGAAAAAAATGTTCAATTCTTTTGTAAGTAGAGAACAATTTTATAATGTTTATTTTCCGAATGCATATAAATGCAAACGTTAATGCCTCATCCTTGAAATATTTTTTGCATACAAACCACTTTATACCGTGGTAGAACATATAGTGTTAATTAAGAGAGTCTATGGGTTCCTATTTAGTATAAGTGCAAAGTAAATCCAGTGCATGGTAGGTGGATTGTATGAGAAACGGTCGGATAGAGTTTAGTCCTCCCTTAAGAGAGTCTAATGATGTTTTCTTACGCAAATCACGATCGCGTGGGTACATTTGATTTAAAACCAGAGACAAAGATATTGAGAGAAATTTAACCAGGTGTAGATTACAAAATTTCCTAAGCGAAGGAACGCGGCTTTTTCGTCGTTCCTGGCGGAATCTATTACCAGTTTTAGCGAGCATAACGTGCTTGTTAAAAAAATGTACTTACTTTTAAAAAAATTTCACAAGTACTTTTTTTCCCTTTTTTTATGCTCTTTGCATTGATGCATAGTAAAGATATGGTTTCCATTTGAAAATTTCGAGTTTTTGACCAAAAACCGATTGTCAACTTTGAACGGTTATTTGTATTATTTTCGAATTACATTTGAAAATCAAACCAATAACATTTGACTTGAGTCCATTCGTGAAGAAAACATTTTGCTAAGTTGTCAGACAACAGTGATATGTCCAACTTTACTGAACCTCTGAAATCATGAAAAAATGTCAAATAACCATGAAACCATATCAGTTAGACATTAGTACCGTGTTGACAAAGTCATACTGATTTTTTATGAGGAATTCGAAAATGCCATCATAAAAAAAATGTGCCATTTGAAATAGGAAAGTTCCGGTACCGTTCGGATACAACCACAAAAGCAGCCATCTTGAAAATATTTTTAAATGACTCCTTTTGATCGATTATTAAAAAAAGGTAATGGGGTCCCGTATCGAAATTCCAAACCGTTCCTATACACCACCGTGTATAGCACAGTTACAATTCTGGGGGTGGGATTGCATTTGTGCCATTTCCTATGTGGCGGCTCTCAACTACAAATTCCGAACTGGAATTTCAATAATCTTAAACATTACCCGAGATGTAACACCTTAAACCTGAACAGCCTACGAAATTTGCCTCCAGACAATTTATACAGTAATTTATTATTATTTGATTTACATACGTATGATTATGAACGAAATTGAAGGATAATAAAACACGTAACGTAACAACAGTAACAATAATCATTCACTGAACGCGAATTTAGAAGAAACTGTGTGGCTTAACGTCTGCTTTCTCTTTTCCAACCAGTTTACGCCAAGTGCCGAAAAGGAAACAAAACCTGGATGTTATAGATAAACACTACCAAATAAATGTAATCGTTATTACCTGTGTTCGCCGAACTGGCAAGTTTTAATGTAATTGCCAGTATGTCTTTTGCAGTTAGTGAAACAAAGGAGTGGAAGTAAATCTAACTACCTTTAAAAAATGGGATTATGAAAAAAATGATGAAACGCTCCAAATCAACAGACAGAAAAGGAAATGTTCTCTGATAAAAACATAATATTATATCGCACAGTTTAATGCGAGGTTTAATGAAGAACGGATCATATAACACAGAGTACAGAAAATGAGAGTCTGACTCTAAATGCATCGATTTGTGGTAGTTTACGTTGAAAAGAAGCGAGAAAAGAAAGGGACAATAGTTATTATGCGTTACTTAAATAGGAGTATAAAAAGATAATACAGAATCGATGTCCGTATGATTACTATTATTAATAATTGAACTTTATTCAAATAAAAGACTGCACTATCTCAATAACAATATGTCATACTTGCCACTTAATGCATTATTGATGACTTAAAATCGATAAATCGTAAAATCGAGTTTTATGATTAATGCCCTGTCACTACAAATTTTGATTAAATGGTTAATGCTGAAATTGATGTCGCTTCTAAGTATTTTTTAAATTGCTGGCATTTTAAATACGTAACTAAATAGTCTCGCATGTTTAAAACTTTCAATTCTTATTTATTATGATTTACTTTCGTAACCGCAATAACATATACCATTATATAAAAGCTCTCAATAGCGTAGTCATTCGGAGTTGTCGAGTTCAAATAATGTGAGAAAGTGCAACAATATACAAGACAATAACTTCAATTACCCATTGGTAACATTAGTAGACGCACTAATTATTTAGTTTTGATGTGCGATACGTACATATTAAATACATAAGGACGGTAACGAGCCGAGTCTGGGATCTGTTGAAAGATCTAATAGTACAATGAATTGAATTTTACTCAAGCGCATGTAAAACATAATTTCTAAAACGGATGGAAAAAGTATACGAAAAACTCTTATTTTAAATAAATTAAGTACAACTGATAGCAATTCACGCCCTAAAAGCTAATGGATTCCTCATTAAAGTACTATAAACGAACCCTCGTTCATTGAATACCGAATTTTTGCACACTCGCTCGAACTAATATAAATAGGAGTGCCTGACAGAATTGTGTTAACGAAGTAAACAATTAACCATTTCGCGTTTCCCAATGCTAATCCGCACCTTAAAAAGACACATACACCGCACAACAATCAACATTTAAACAGCTAATAATCCACGGATAAAAATGCAGGTGCAAGTAAAATCGAAAGTTACAATATTAAGTTCATTAAGAGAATTTAAAATGCGTAATTATACAAAAGTACAGCAAAACTAAAACCTACAAAAATTGAATTTTTATTTTTCATGATTGCGTAAATAGGCTACTCACCGGCAATACCAAATATTTGGCAGGGATTTAAATAATGATAAGCTTTCTTTATGATTTCCATAGCATAAGTTATCATTCTGGCCCGTGTGGCGTACCTAGTTCAGTTGAAGCTGGACTGCGGTACAAATAGTCCCTGGTTCGAATTCGGGTTCAGGCATGGATATTTGGTATTTTAATCCGGCTTATATTCAATAGTACTTAACCTTTAACTCGTAGAAGTTGATTGGCGAAGGTTTGACATCGCTGTACGACGAAGAACACACGGACAAAACCTCACATAAGGGGAATTTTTGAAACAAAATGTTTTGGCGATTGTATTAACTCTGAGGTGACGCTTCGACTATCTGGTAACGGCGTTACAGCACGTTGCGACAGTGACAGCCACAGATGTCAAATGCAGCAGTAACACGGATGCGAGTAATCTGTAATCACACGCCATGGGTCCAACAATATGACCTGGAGGAACCTACGGTATGGGTGAACAGTAGAAAAAGGAAGAGTCTACTTCACTATGAGGAACAGAATTCGACTGAATTTTTATGTCTATCGTTGGGCCGCTGAGGTTTGTTTTAAGCTTAAATACCAATCGTCAAGCAGACAAAACAAATTGCACGTGTCGTATTCGAACGAATAAGCGTATCCTTATCGACACCATTTGCGCCCACCACTCGGGATTGTTTATGATGTTGTTTATTGTAGTTATAGATTGTACAAACCAATTTTGAGACGTTTTATTAGAATACCATGAAGGGTGGAATGTGTGCTCCCCCCCCCCCCCATTAGCACCACTAAAGGCATGCGTATGCACATTCTGAGCCCAGTTGTTGTCGCATCTAAAATGCACGTTTCACATACACAAACAGCATCTCAGGAAATAATTCGGGGGGGGGGGGGGGGGGCTTCAGACTACATATTGCAAAAGCAGGACTCTATGACTCAAAACCGCAAAAATGAGTCCGGACGGGCAGACAATACGCAAACAAAGCACATTTTTTACCCAACATCGTCCTGAAATTTGAGTTTCGATGACAGGGCAGAGCAGATTACGTTTCCTGCCGCTTGTCACTTTACCGACCGCATCGTCTCGTCACTTCACCGGTCGCAATTGTGAATTGTGACATTTCTAATGTCTATAATGACTCCTTTCATCACTGACAGACTCACATTAATCAAAAGTTTTATATACAAATTGAAATGTTATATTAAAATACGATTTCGGGTAAAATTTAATACAAAACTCGTCAGTAAAATGGCATTACTTGACTCGGAAATTAAAGTACTCGGCCCCTTTGTACTTCAATATTTCCTCGCCAGTAGTGTGTCATTTTCCTGACTTTTATGTAAATAACTATTTAATACTTAAAAAATGCGCTGGTAAATACAGTTAATATACTGGGGTGAAAAGATTCCATTTTCTGTTACGGTGTTGTTTCAAAGACAATTTCCATATGTAGCGATATAAAAGCAACTTTTCTACACCTACATTAAGGGTATTCACGAGATTGCGTAAATTCGCATTCATAAGTAACAAACATACGAAATCTCCGATAGCCAATAAACATGGCGGAAATTTCGAAATGTTACGGTTTACGAGACCTCGTAAAAATCCCTATTGTATATTTTCCCGAATCAGAGTTCATATATGAGGTACGACTATTTAAATTTTAATTTTTTTCTATAAACGTAAAAAAATTATCTGTAGCAAATCACATCAAGAACTATCGTAACATACATAACGCAACAACCGATTTAGGTTAAATTCTGTTGAATTTCGGTTTTAGTAGCAATCTAAAAAATATGCCAAAATGGGGTTAGAAAAAACAAATTATATAGAATGTCGATAATTGTATAGGGAAAAATACATCATCAATCATTTAGGAGCGCCGGGTATTATTTTTATGATCACAAAATCGAATATAGGAGAAATAAAGGGAGATCTGCGTTCTGTCGTTAATTTTTAGAAAACATAATTGGGGGAGACAATTTCGATAGGTTAAGTAGATTTCTGCTTAGCAGAGGATATAACCGAGAATTTCCCACAATGTCTGTAAACGGGAAAATCGAAAATAATTAAAGTGAACGTGACGACAAAGTGCCAATTAAATACACAAGGCAAAAGCACGAAGATGAAGGCTAAATGAAGCACAGAACATGGTCTAATCTAGACTAATCCGCTTGCAAACGATTCACGCCCCTGCTTTGTGTAAACATATAACCAAGAGTATCTAACGTACACCTAACAATAAAGTTAGAGGGAGATCAGGCTCTATACTACGAAAATTGAGCGACTAATCTCTCGGCTAGGATCAGTAATCAACGAAACGGAACTAAAGCTATCTTTATACCGCTACGATAAATTTTTACAGTTTTGTTACCATCAACAAACGACCTACTTTTAGAAATCGCTTTAGAAATTGTAAAATGGGAATATTGGATATATTCCTAAAGTTCGATTTCGCTCAGAAACGTATTTCGACTTTGTAATAAAACTCCACACCTACAAATATCATCGTATATTAAAGAAATCGTGCAAGAATAATAAAAATACTGTATATAAACAGAGTCTAATAATACGTATAATCAAACCGAGCTTTCGATAACAAGTTTGTCCTAACACAATTTAAATCGAGCCGGGATTTAAGTCGATACTATACACTTCATTTTGGTGTATACGAAGCAAATAAAATTTCAATAAAAATTATTGGATCACAAGCCTTACATTGAAACTTAATTTAGGGCGACGTAATCGGATTAAAAGCTCGCGATTGGGCGGTGTATTTTTTTTGTATCCACAACATTCGTGGCCTTGCGACGACCTACTTTTAGAAATAATTCAGACATACGCAAGTATGCGGATAAAACATTGTTTCGCGAAGGACCATGTAATGAGAAAACCAGAAAATAAGTTTATATGAAGACGCTCATTTCTCGAATAAAAAAAACAAGATGTTGTATAAAGGTTGGGAAGAATTAGTATTAATTTGAGGCCAGGGCAATACAAAGTCGTCAAGTTACCAGAAATAGCAATTTCAACCGCGGGGTTTCTGATCGAATTCTAACGGTGAACTTAGCAATAGAATTCCAGCAATATAGATTTCAATGTCCATGCTCTCTACACAGTACACAACCGTATCGATAGTTCAAAACAACAACAAAATTACCCCCCATATTTAAAAAGAGGACCTACTTAATATAGCTTGATTGTGTACCTATACCAGAGACTTGCTATAATATCTATTAATATGTTCATTTGTGGGGTATCGTTTCAAAAGCTTCAGAAACGATGGAAATTATGAAGCAAAAATCGTTATCAGGATTCGGAATGAAATGTACTCACGGACGGCCACAAAAATATTTAAAGCTGTGTATTGATGCTTGCGCGTCCGTCCGTGTGTACGGCAACAAGTGTGAGTTGTATAGGGTGGGAGATTTTGTGACTTTTTTTTGAAAAATTTTAATCTGTTATCAGATTTTTCATAACACGCTAGATGTAGCAGCTACTGACTGCTAGTTTTATAGTTCTTATACATATATGCGATACTGGAATCAGCAATTGGACAAGAATCAGTACAGGCAAAATATAAAGCATTATAGAACACTGATACATTTACATTTTCAGTTATATCAGGGTTTGAATATCAACAAGAGCAATTTATTTTCAAAATTAAAGTTTACTTTTATTCGATCCTTCAAAGATTTATTTATCTAGGTCTCCAAAAATCCCAAAAAATGTTTCTAAAGGCCTCAAGTCAAAGTATATACTCTAACGAACCGAACTCCGGAATCATTTGGGATGGGAGATATTGCTCAGTTGATTTTAACTAATTGTCATTCTCTAAACTACTCACAGTTGTACTTGATTTTAGCGTCGAGTTGATAAGCGAGGTTGATAAGGCGTCCGATCGCTCACTTGCTCGATGGCTAGAATATGTCCATCAATTTCAAAGAGAACGGGTAGACTGATTACGATGAAATTTCGCAATTGGAGATCGGAATTCGTGAATGGGCAATGCAGGTCAAAAAATAAGCAATGCGCTTTAGACATCTTTGTTAGTTATGAACCGAATTGTGTGAAATTCAAACGGGGCACAGCTTAAATGGTGAAATTTACGCTTGAAGATAGATAAACCCCTCATCAATAATATACTATTACTATTACACAATTTTGCTTTAAAATAAAGCGCAATTTTAAATCATACCGCTCTCTCAGGTGTCCATGAATTCAAATTCACCTACACTAAAAAAATGAAAAAAGGTTTTTGGCTTAAGGCGAGTAACATTTTCCATGAATTGATCAGCACTTCCCGAAATGTCATGCAACGATACAACGGGCGGAAAATAAGTTCTGGCATAAATATGCTTATACAAAAAATAAATGCAGCATATCTGCGCATGCACACAAATAATGTTTAAAATATGCGATATGTTTGCCTTTACTAGAAGAATCTGGTTAAAATTTCAAAGAAATATAAATAAGAAAGTTGGCATTTCACAGTCTGCGCATGCGCACACTGATCGTCAATATTATTAAGCGGCAGAGCAAAGCGATGCAAGCTTTATAGGGGAGTCGATAGTGCCCGTCTGTCCGTCTGTGAACACGATAACGGTCGAACGCCAGGACGGATTCGATTGAAACTTTACTCAGTTGACCTATATGCTACGTGTAATAATCCCATTGAAAATGGGTCAAATCTAATTACCCCTAGGGGGTTACGCCTCTCTGTCGGTTCTGCCAAACGCTCGAACCTATTCGGTTGAAACTTAGCACAGTTGACCTATATGCCACATGTAACAAACCTAAAATCGGTCAAATCCAATTACCGCGCAGGGTCACACCGTGGTGCTCTGTCGTTTTTTGAGATCCGCTTTAGGGGTTTATTCTTGTTAGAGGTGCCAGAGGTATAAGCTACCGAATGCAAAAAAGAACGAACTAAATATCTTGAAAACCGTAAGAGTACTTAAGGCTTCGGACGGACGGACGGAGAAATCCACTAAAAAAGCGGATTTATTAATGCAAGGTGTTTTTAATCACCGTTAAGAAGTTCGTTCAATTAATACGAACATGAGAAGCTATAACAGTTTGTTAGGGGTCTAATGTCAAATGGTACAGCAGTTAATTTTGATATCGATCGTATCGGTGTGCTAACTAACCTCATGTTCGACTTTGCGTAACAGTATAAGTAACATAGTATGTGTATTCCCTTACGACTCAAAGTACATAACGCCGCAAGCATTGTAAAATATCTTAGAGGTGGACTAGCCTTTTCCAACCCTAAACTCAATGAAATTGTACCAAACATGTAGGTACACTTTTTAATAACCGTGCTAAGAAAGTTAGTTACAGTAATCAATTCGCAAAGTGGAATCTTCAAAATACGATTTAATTACTTCCATTAGTAAGTTTACTTTCACTAATTTCGATTTGACAGCTTTGTAAACGCAAATTTGCTTAATTCCTTTTAAAATAACCCCAAAGCTAATTATATGTTATGGTGACTGGAGGCGACCTGCTGACGACTGGCATTGTTTTCCAATCAATATCCGTTTCCTAGGAAACGACGCTGTTCCGACACGCGGACGTCGTCGCCCAAGTAGTGGCGCCGTCGTGTCACTGGAATATATAAACGAAATTTCTGTGCAAAATTATTCTCTCGACTCGTAAAAAAATATTATTAACTTTGGTAATCAAATATTATACGCATAAATAAAACTATCGATCAATTTTGTAGGCCAAGATACAGGATAAACTAACCGTTAAATTGAAATTGTTAGCACTTTTACAGCTGGATGAATGATTGGAAATTAGAAATGTGCGGGAATGTTTTTATATACGTCATTTAGGCTCCATCAAGTCTAGCGCCCCGGCAAGTCTCTGATTGAAACGATAGCGTCCCGTGGCGCCGACGACCGATATCATCGACGACAACGAGCACAAGGGCGCTTACTTTTATGGGATTTTAATGAACATAAGCTTGATGGTAAAACGATGTTACTTTTTATGTCAGCTTACCGAAAGCAAAAGTGACCGTTCCGATAAAATTACTTAGTAATTTCCCCCTTCATTAAAACGCCGTAGTAAATGTAATTCGAAATATGAATTAGCCAACGCAAAATTGCGGCAAGCACAATATGTCAGACGCGAAAGTTCAATAGGGATGAATAGGTTCGATTGACTCCACATTCGTCTTGATCGTGGCGAATAAGAAATCATTCCAAGAACTTTTTCGCTTTTTTGGGGATAAAAGAATAAAGCGGAGGCTATTACGTATGCCCCATAAATTTAGTTATGAAAATAAAAGTTAATCAACTTTTGAAACGCTTGCTACGACTGCAGAGGCGAGTTATAAGGAGGAGGAACATTCATTATTACCATCTTGAATTCGTGCTAAAATACGTTTAAGAAATTTACGATATATGAGAATTTATTTTTAAGATTACCAAGCTTGGGAATATGATTATAAATGAGTTTCCGCGATATTTTAATTTCGAAAAAGAAAAAATTTCCGCTGTTAACTGTTAACAATGAAAGTTTAAAATTCTTTTACATACATTTTTAACACAAAAAAAAACATAAAGAGCCACGGAGCGTTAGGCCAGAATGTGTGTGGAAAGAAAATCGGATACACCCGAACTAAGCCTACGGGATATTTCCACGAAGTTTCTACATGAAATAACACCTTGTGGTCGAAAGAGAGAGCGAATATCCTACGGTTTTATGGCCTATTAATCCACTTGGACGAAGGACAGCAATTTGGTGTTAAAGGGCGGATTTTGTAGACGTAAAAGCATGTTATATTGCTTTTGCGCTCGTAAAAATTAAGATTATTTTTATTACTCAAATGTAACGAAACAACAAGAAAAATTACTAATTACCACCTGAATGGAATGAGCAAGTATCGCGTTAGGGCGAAAATGGGAATACTTAGAGATTAGTTACCGTCGCCTTCCGTAATTTATGGACGAACTAACGGCACAATGGGGTAATCTAAGAATGCGTCTTATAATCTCGTAATAGAAACGAATTGTAATTTTATTTCACTATATGGAACATAGGTATTCGCAGCATCGATTCTACCTTCAAAATTGTTATGTATGCTCAACGATTTAGAAACACAACTTTTTTTTAGAGTAAATGTTAATATGTAATGTGTAATGTAGTAGATGTAGTAATGTCAAAGATTATGCGGAGGATAATAAAATACGCAAAATCTATTTTCTTTTGTCCAAAGAAATGTGATTAGGTATAAAATGTACTCATGCATTTGGGACTGTACTCATGCATTTGGGACAGTACTCATCCACACTTCTTGAGCACAATATATGACATTACTTCTCCTTAGTGAGATAATATGAGTTTCTTTGTTGTTAACGCACCTAGTGGTTGGTTAAAATATTGTACATATGAACAAAATTGTATTACACTTATAAAAGTTAATTTTACAACAATGTCTATTACATATGGTAATATGTAACTGATTGTCACATCTTCCGAATTTCTACCTGTCAATCTCTACTTCCATCTCCAGTTTTCAATTTCTTTGATTTCCTATAAAAGGTCAACTCCAGATGTGAATCCCGATTCTGTATGTGTCTTGGATCGAATAGATTGTCGGTTTGAAAATTCATCTTTATTTCTGAAATATATAATACCTATTTAGGTAATATAAAATGTAAACAAACATTTTACATTGGAAAGTTCTCGATATTTCCAAAATATTGCCCACATTTCCAAAATTTCTTAAATATTTTCAAATTGTTTCCGAAAATATTCAGTGCGGCATTTCCTCTGAATGGTTTCTATATTTCTTAACTTTCCCAAATTCATGTTTTTGAAACATTTTCAATTTTTTTACGTGTTTCGGTAATTTTTTAAATATTCAATTCCAAATTCAATGCACGTTTAAAAAATGTTATGTACCCTCGACACCTCCATAAATTTTGACATGCTCAAAACATTTCCAACATTTCTAAAAATTTTGAACGATGGAAATTAAGCGCGGTCTATTTTGGCACACAATTTCCGAAACAAATCCATTTCATCGCAAAAAATCTTTTTTAAAAACTATTTCGCCTAAGGATAGGTTATAGACAAAGGAGGATGCTACGTAATCAAAGGATGGGAAAGGAAGTGGGGATGATCATCAAAAGATACAGTTAAAATGTAACACAAATTGGGATCTGGGCAGTTTCTAGGAGTTGATTGGTAGGGAGTCGCGATTACTTTGACACTTTGAAAAATTAAGGACAAAATTACAAGTTCGCCTTATTGGGTGCGGATGACTTTAGAAACTCTACAATTCCCCCCCCCCCATTTTTGTGTCAACATACGTTGCGACACGGACCCGCAGCACGTGATGTACTAACAATACGTGCGCCAATCGTACCACATGGCAAGGTAAGTGTTTTGCTCGCGTTAGGAGTGCTCATCTAACCTCAACGGTTTTAGTAGGTTGCCATTGGTGACTGGAAATGTTGAAAAGACCAGCGATAGGCAAGAAGGCGAGGAGGAGCCTGTCGAACTGAGAAGACCGGGCTTGGTCCGTTTGGCTTTGGCCAGTCGATCGCCGGCAGTTCCACTAACCTTACAGTCGTCTCATAATCGAACTACAGGTACGCCATCTACTCTCCATTATCCCCCCACTTGCAGATTCGCCACAACTCGAGCAAGTGTACAACATGCGCAACTGTCGGTTGAACTACTACCCGCTCATCGTCCTTTAACTAGTCACAGCTCTCTAGCAGCCTTAGGAAACGATCGTCATTAAGACACATAGGTTCGCCAACTTCCACTTGAGAGATCGATGAGCAAGCAACCCCCCGCAGGAGCGAACCTTAGCGACATTGGGAGTACCCCACCTATAATATAGCTATATTGCTATTGCTTTTATTTCAATTGATAAGACATTGTAAAATGATAAAGGTGCAGGTGTTATTCCTTTGGTATAGATTTTTTATTGTTAGAAACTATTTGTTTTGTTAGGTCCTATTTCCGTGTAAACGGGCTATCTGTGTTTAAGTAAATTATAAGAAAATAATTGGTAACATTTTGTTTACGGGATAAGAAGCGTGTACGAGGAAAATTTGCATCTTAGAAAAAAGAAAGTGGAAGTTGTTCGCGTTGGTTAATTTAAGGAGGATTGAAAGAAAAGTCGGGGATTTTCTTTGGACGATCTGTTACGCTCGAGGACGTTCAGATTCTATTACAGTTTTGAATGTAGTTTTTGGAATGTTTTTGTGAATTTAAAACGTGTTTCTGTTATAACGGTACAGTTTTGCGGAAGTCAAATTCATCGTTTTTTTTAGGGAATTCAACAGAAAGAAATCCACATAACATCAAGATCAAAAAAATAAGATACTTTGTTTTTCACTATTGTCGTCGGTGCTGTTTGATTAACATTATATTTGTTTCGGTCAAATTTAATTTAGGTAGTATTGAAGAAAGTTGAGGTTTAATTTTAGAATGAAGGTGTTTGTGTTTTTCACATGTTTATGAACCCAGTGCATTTAAAGTCTTGTGTAACTTTGGGAAAGCCGAGTGATGTAAACGTTTGTGAAAATAAATCCAATTAAACTTTGTTTGTAAAGCTAGTTTTTGTGCTCAGTGACGAATAGTGGGGTAAAAATTTCATTTATTTTGTTAGTGTTAGTACTGAAATTCTGCGTGCATTTCAGTATTTTGTATTTTTCTGCGGTTCACAGCAGCAATATTTGCTTTTACGTTTATACTGCACGTACGTCTACGAATTACGATCAGTGCCAAAAGTAATGCCCCTTGCCCACCTCTACTGTTGTAGAATAACTTTTTCTAGTATAAACGCAGGTATACACAAATTATGCTATTATATTTTGATCTCTATTTAGCCTATGCGAAGAAAAATACATAAGTTTTGCAGTGGGCGACTACCTATGATTGTTTTTGTACTAGACGACGTATAATATGCAGGTACAATCAGAGCCTTAATGACTTGTCTCAACTTCGTGAAATTGAAGTCATTGGGGACTTGGTATACCGGTTACCTATATCGACTATCGTCGAGTGCAATAAGCACCCTGGTTCAACAACCATTTAAACAATAATATGTTGCTAATATATAACTGTCGCCAGGAAAGATTGCCGGTCACAGCACACCTTGTGTCGATCTACAATCTATGTTTTTCTAAAGATGTGAGCGACTTCAGGAATAGAATCGTGCTAATGTTGAACGAAAAGACTTTTTGTTCAACATTGACACGATACTATCCCGAAAGTCGCTCACATCTTTAGAAAAACATAGATTGTAGATCGGGATCAAGTGTTCTGTGACCGGCAATCTTTCCTGGCGAGAGGTTTATTATGTTTCTTGTTTCTGTAAGTACCTACTACTGCATGTCAGATTCACACTTCATATAATTCTGGTTTCACTAGTGGCTTGTCTAGGGCAAATAAACCATGGTTGCCATCTTTAGTTGCCTAACCATCTACAATCACGTGAAATTCAATGATTAATGAAAGCCCTGTATCTTTACTTACGAAGCTGTAATTCAGTATCTGAGAGCATAATGTATAATTGCTTTAAATTAATACATTTTATGGGAACATTGTTAAAATCGCTATCGTTATTAAATTATCTTTATGTATCACCTTTATTTTTCACCTGTTTTAGAATAACTCTACTATCATGGTTCTTAATTCGCAACACCTTATATCAAAATTGTTTTTTATAAAATTTAAATTGCTCTTTTAAGATATCTCCCGACAGGTGTCCAACCTTTCAGTTGTCATTACAGTGACTGTATGTAGACAGTGTGGCTCATTCACCGCCATGTTTTATCAAAAATGTTTTTATTAAACTGGACTTTTATTTAACCGAATTGGTTGATCTTCGCATGGTTACAATAGTATTGACGCCCTTGTTCCCAGCTTTTTGACCTTGGTTTCAAGGTTCATTTCTACCGACTCAGTGTATATGGCGGATGTCATACCAATACAAAATGATACGAGTGTATGACCACACTGTCACTGTATTCTCACCCGATTCCGTTCCGAATTAGGTCAAGATTTTCTCTCTTGAAACCAAAATTGTCCAAATGAAAAATTTTTTAGCTCTCCTGTTAACAGTCGAACCGGTTTAATTTCCAGCGGCTAAAGGCCTTCAGACAGACCATTAGCTTTAACATTAGAAAAACCTTTTGCAATTTTAACCAGCTATTGAATTAGCAAGATAGCTTGCATGCCACTATTGCAACTGCAACAATAAAAATTCTCAACTTAATTTTTGATAACATAGCAATAATAATATACTTCATAAGTTTTCGCAAAGTCCTCTTTCAAATTTGTTACGCTTTTCCAATTACATTTCTAACCCAAATTAAAACGATTGCTCTAAACATTTAGCCCCATGTGCACGTTTATGTAAGTCCTTCGCTAATAACTTTTTCAGAAGTTCCACCGCAAGATAGTCCACATGACTGTGAAATTACCGGAAAAGTAAAAGCGCTTGGTAACGTCCTCCCAAGTCAAACCGCAAGCAGTTGGCGACCGAAACACTCAACACCTAAGTAAAGGGAAATTTTTTAACCGTTGGAATTTGTTACAAAGGGAGCTACATGAAGTTTCATTACAAATTGTGCTAAAATGTGTAGAATCAATAGTGTGAAACTACAAACAACAAAATACAGAAATTTAAGGCGATTGCACTAAAGATAGAGCTTTATTTGGGAAGTACTTTATTGAGGTCCGACTGGATTCGAAGGTGGTATTGATTGTATAAAAAAATTACGCAAATCGGCTAAAATCCCAAAAAAGCAGATAAAGTAACGCGTTAGGGCGTAAAAGGTTACCTAAAATATTTAAAAAAGCGTAACCCATACCTTTCAGATTTATCGACAAAACTTTCTCCCTTCCGCTAGAAAACTTCAGCATTCGGAAGTGTTTGGCGTAGTAGCTCGATTATTCCCATACCATCTCTGCAGTATTGCGATACAAACACGTTCCGTAGCTAAGAGTTTCTGAGAGTTTGCTGTTCCATAACACATTTCGCCCTTCATATGGACTTTATTATATTTTCTCTATCGCGTTGGGAGTTTCGCCGCCGTACGCCAAGATTACATCGCTTACTTTACTCGTCTATACAGAAAAATGATAAAAGATACAAACCACGCCGCATTTTCCTGTATCGATCTTTAAATACCTTAAGCGGCGTAAAAAGTTATGAATATCCTCGAGCCGGCAATCGCAGTCCGTATATGAATCCGGCGTAATCACTTTTGGTCTAGTAGAGATCCACGATTGGAAAACTTTCGTCCGAAAAGGAAAGCGGCAATTTCGTCCGACCCAAATTTTTGTAGACAATTTCCTTTATTAACGATTAAGAAGATTAAATTTTCATATAACCGTTAGCCTTCTACTTCGAAAGGTTAACGTAGGCAAATTCAGTTCGTATTTCACCACGCTCGGAAACCTGATTTGAATTTCGGAAAACTAAATTACCTACATTTAAAGTTTATAAGAACCGAAAGGTATTTTATTTGGAAGGGTACATTCTGTAAGAGATGTCAATAAAGCGAGGTGAAATTAAAAATTCGTCCACGTATCAAATTGACCAAAGAGGTACTGCGGACTCAATGCAGAAAAGTGAACAAGATAAGAATACTTAATGAAGTCTCCGACCATTTAAGAAGTTGAATCAAGGATGTTTCCTAGATACGTACTTTTACGAGCAGTCTTACACCAATATGTGTTACAACGTCGTTTAGACCCCACAAGTGATTACATTTATAATTAAGTGCCAGTTAACCATACCGAAGGCGTTTCTACACCATTAAGAAACAAGAGTTCTTTGGCTTTCATTCTGTGCGTATTTTCTGTATATGTCACTTCATTAATTGTACGACGGGAAATCTCTTGAATTTTGTATTGATCACGTGATCTCGATGAAAGATTCGGTCCTGCATTTAAATTGCAGCCATTGTCGAGCATTACGTACCGTACGTCAATAATCCGAGCAAAAGAAGAAAAATGTCGACCGTTCTTCGTTTCTCGATAAAAATTCGAATAGAATCCTCTGAAAGGCACGTCCACTATTTCTGCCCTCAATTTTCGGAGATAAAATGTGCAATGTATTGGAAACAACAAAATTTATATATATCGCACCTATATCGGCATTATAATTTAATCAACCTAGAAAATTGACTTAAACAAAAATGAAGCCATTGAATGAAAAACCCATTCGTTAGGAATCATTTTCAGTCACTTTGTATTCAGACAATCTCTTTGCAAACAGCTATTAAAATAAACAAGTTTCTGCACCAGAGCTTTACGCGTCGTTAAAGCTGGTCGATCATTACCATATTTATCGACTTCAAGTCAGAAAACTTACATGGAAAGTTTTTCACTCGTGATCCGGGCAATCAAGCAAACTCCCACTAATGTACAGTGAAAGCCTAGCTATATACGTGTAGGCTAAAACTTTTTGATAGCTCAATCTACAGTTTGATGCGGCTATATAATGTTCCACAAAAGTTTTAGACGTGTCTGTACAGCTAATATGTTTTAGGGGTGTAAATTACTTCCTTCTGCATCTAACACGGTTTATTCAAAATGTAAGATTTTTCAAACCCTCGAGGGTTGAGAAATAAGCATCCAAATTGTCATACTAGGGTACCACCAATATTTTATAATGGAAGAAACATCGCAATTTCTGGATACATAGTTTATCAATGTACTTTTTCTTTCCGTATATAATTAAGAGGTGACAATCCCTTTGTTATATGTCAACGAACACCCTGTGCACGAAAGGGAATATTTAATGTAATAATTTCTGGTTTCAGGTCGCTCTCTCCCCTGGCCAATAGTGCTCTACCTTTTCCCGTGTATAGAAAATTGACTGCACAACCGATTGGTTCTACAACTAAGTTTGTAAAATTGTGCGCGAAATGTATTATGTTCATATTGAAGTAAGTACCTAATTTATGGTATTTTAATAGCAATTTTTTTTATCAAATGTCGCATGTAATAGTAGGTAGTAATAACAGTAATAATTGTTACTGCAATCGGTTAACCGTTGTAATAAGCAATCTATTGACGCGATGTTTTACAGTTTATATGGGTGCTGACTAAAATTTCCTTTAGAAGGCTTTCAGATTCACTTCCAATGAGAATTCTCAAAAATAAATTAAAAACAGGTTCATTTGTAATGTATACGTACAAAAAGTTGAATATAAAAAGTTCTTATTTCTATATTACAAACTCAAAATGATATTGAATATGACGGCGAGAAAGGATATTTTTCAACGTAGATAGTGCCATAGTGTTAAGTACTTCTTGATATCGTTTAGTTTTGTATGTCTATCTGGTGTTCTATCTACTATTTCGAACTAGGTCAACCTAATGAACATACAGGTATCAAAGGACAAAGACTTATGTCCGTGAAACTTAAGATCCCAATGACCACAAAGGTTTCCTACAGATGCTCAATAAATCAATTCCATGCACTTTCGACGATCGTGTTCAGATCATCTTAAAATCTTGAAAAAATGAGGTTTTTGCATAGTTACTCCGCCAAACTCCTAACGCATGGTGGAATGCCACTCAACGATATATGGGCATCTGCTTTTGCTGGAAGATTCCACTGTCAAAATTTCGGAAATATGGAAGCTGATAAGAAAGTTTTCCCACATTCCATTTTCGGAATGTAGATTAAAAATATTAACCGATACCACCAAACACTGCTACCGACTAAATCTTTTTCATGCTATGCTTCTATAAGAAGGTCAACATTTCAGTAAAATCCTCACATAAATTAAAATTTGCGTCAAGGGGGATTGACGCCCCACTTACAGTGTAGGGTGACCGATCTTTTTTTTTCGGTCAAATTCTTTACAATATAATAAGTGATATAAATATTTTTCCTCGAACACCCTGTATGTATTATTTTTTATTGTTGAAGTACGTCCCTTTTTATATGCTCAATCGTCCAATTGTACAAGACTACATAATTTTTTAAACACCGGAGTAAATCTTTTGTACCCCCTGTATAATGATTTGTTTTATACATTATCACCTAGAGTGAAGTAGACATAGTGAAGCAATATACTCGATTCACTGGGTCCAATACTTACAAGATTGTGTAATGTAAAAGATTTGGGAGCGGCAATGGTAATAAGACGGGAGTTTTAACTTACTTCTCGTTAACCACTACAATGTTTGTATTTCTACAAAATAGTATATACCACATCAAATAAAATGCATATAAACGCTAGTTACTGTACCCAGTGACTCGTGTAGTATTCATGTAATTCTTTGTAGTTACTATGTAACATGTTGTAGCCTTGCACTGAATACACACAAAATAGTCCCAGAAAATCATTCTTTTCCTAATTTACCACTTTTAATACCTACCAAGGAACACTGTACTTACTTTATCACCTACTGATCAAGAGGGCGTGTAACTCAAGACTCGGCGCGGGTTGAAGTTGGGAGGACGAAATTTCACGTGTCCGACATGGATTCTGTAAAACTTAATAAACCAGAGGGAGCGTCCCAGGATACTCCTCAAACTCTGTTGTCGAGCCTCAACAAACCCAACCGCGAAAGAGCATCTCCGTCGCTGAGCAGAAGAAGAGGAAGAAGACCAGGCTGACCCAAATGGGTCAAACTGCCTCAACATCGACCATCAAACCAACTACCTCCCATGACCCAACTCGGACACAGAAGTGGGCTCGTATAGCTAACTTCGGTGGGGCGGGCAAACGGGTAGGCGAATAGAAAAAGAGGCGGATGACTCAACACCGACCCAAACGCTCACAAAAAAAAAGGGCAGAACGCAATCCCAACCAAAGGTGGGCTCAAGCACCCCGCAATCGTAGTTGTCAGAGAGTTGCCCAGAGGGTAGGGATAACGGCTAACCAGGTGGATATAGTATAAAAACACCTGGGCACGTTCAGGGGTTGGAGGAACTCGGGTGAGATTCTATGAATATCGTGCGAGAACAACCATTCCCTTGGGTGATTGAAGCACGTGGTGAGACTCTGCACTCCCAAGGTAGTGCAGAAAGACGTCTTCCCAGGATCTGCAAGGCTGCCATTTAGGTCCTGGGGGTACCCGATGTCCTGGCGCCTGGAAGCGCAGAATTCAAGGGAAAAGGTAGGCAGCTGGTGTCTCTTTCACACAACCGTGAGAGATCAATCTTAAGGCAGGCTGATACTTTTCGGCATTAAGGAAGAAGACCAGGCTAGTTTAATCGGGGAAAGGTTCAGTTATGGGTTTTCCTCTCTAAAGGTGAGAGGTAGTAACTCTGTCGAACCAGCGGTGGAGAGTACGTCAGTACAACCACTATAACAACAGCAGTAGCGGCTACAGGGGCAACTACCAAGTATCAACGGAAGCATCACCGCTCAAGCTTACAAGACACCCTGTGGTCAGTGCTTGCTCCAGCGCAGCGTCGACAACTCACCCGGGCCGATTACGAGCTGAGCTGAGTTTGCGGATATTGATGAATTGGAGCAAAAATGTCTAGCTCAAGGCCGAAGGCTCTCTGGTAAAGTCGCCGCGGAATTGACAGACCTTGGGGACCATCCCCGAAGGCTGTCCACTAACGCGATTTGACTTATGTTCTATTATGAAGCAATTGTCTGGTGACCTAGAACCAGACTCTCCACAATCGTAGCACTTCTTGATCATATGCAAAGACTAGCGTGCCTTGCTTGCACGGGTTCGATTAATCACTCCCTCTAATCTTCTTTGCTGTGGTAAACACTATATATCTCAGTGTGAGTTCCTTGTTTCAAATTTCACAGACCTGATTCATATAACAATCAGAGCTGGTCATGATTAATCCGGTTAATCGGTTATCCGATTAAATGGGTATTATGCAATCCTTAGTAATCCGTTAATTGCGAATAATCGTATTTATAGAAATAGTGAATCGACATTGAGCAAACTATAAGATATTAAAATAAATCTGCGATCCAAGATAAATTAGTATTGCATCGGGAATCTTAACTATACGTTATGTGAATCAAATGTTATCCATTATTCGATATTTAGATAGAAAGTGGTTTCCATTTTACCATTGAATAAAATCAACTAGTTCAATGGCTTTACGCATCTTTGAAACTAAAATGCTCTCCATTTAGAAAATTACACGACGACAAGTTACCACTTCTTACATTGCATATTACAAGCGCCTTAACATCATTAATACTAAAACCATTAACAAAAAAGAATATGTCCAGAATATAAGACCAAGCAAATAAATTGGATAAAAAGCTGCCGCAGGAAACTTCAAAACACTATTAGGACACAATCATAACATCAAAAGTTTTGTGTTCTTCCGAAAATCAAATATAGGAATTTGGTTAGGAAAAGTGCAGTGCGAGGGTTACGTATAAAACAAACCTCGCACGGTTTCCATATTCTTACCAAAACACCAGCCGAACGCGAATTGTGCTCACCTGCAACAAATGAATACGATTAATATTTAAACTTTAAAGAAAAATCGTTAAACTACTTCAATAAGGCGCACGGTACTTTGCACGCACGAGTAGCAAACAGTTCAAAGTTCTTGAAAAATAAAGTAAGGTGGGTAGGTATAAATGAAAAGAAGTTTACACAGCGTTGTTTGCTCTTACGGTCGTTTTTCACATTATCTGCATGAAGAGTAACAAAATTCCTTCAGTAAAGAGGACATTTCCAGTCAGTAATGAGATGTTTGTCTACCGTCTGGCCTTTTTTGTGAGGTATTTCGAATTGCTTCTGCATTCATCTGAAGAGTAAATTTTACGTCTTAAAACATAGTGTCAAAAAGTAATTACCGATCGTTTAGAAAGTTAGTGCAGATTGTACGAAATCGCAATAAACATAAGAAGCAGTGATTAGCCGGAAGACAAAGAACTAAATAAAAGAATGAGAATTTCTTAACGAAGTAGTTTTACTGAAGAGTTCAACCCAAACCAACTTAAATAAACCTGGTTTTTATGCTAGCAAATAACAGAGCTCATTAAAGAGGAACATTAAGGATCCTAATTAACGTGTTCAATTACCATAGTCTAACTTTTCCCTTACTTTTTTATCATTTCACATAAATTTCTATGAAACAGACTGTAGGAAGTAGAAACACTAGGGCAAATTTTCCAAGCTGTACTGTTGTTCCGACTTCCATAACTTCCACCCCTGATAAAATATACAAAACATTAACATTCCCAGCGGTAAATTTCAGAAGGCTGTCTAAACTAACAGAAGAGCTTTCAACGAGAGAACGAAATCCGATAACAATTAAACTTGTAGACAGAGAACTGCAGGATTATTCTATAGGGGTTAACAAAATATTCAACTATTATCGCAGTGTTGTTAATGAGATAACCCGTTCGTTAGAAAATCATACACAACTTAACCCATTAACGCGAACTTGTATCGTGTTTGAAAGCTTATTGAAAGGGTAACATTTTGATATACATACACAGTAAATTGGTCATTACGTGTTCTTGCCATGTAAGGGTGGTAAAAACAAATATTTTATTTTATTTATTTGAATTACCTACCTTAGCTTATGTCAAGGCAATACTTATTTAATTGAAATAACGATTATGGCTGAATCACATTCTTTGGTTAAACGATTATCCGAACAATGTAGTGCCTAACCGTTATCAACAGATGCATTTTATCCAAAACTAAAAATAATGATATCCCGAACCAAGATAGCGTCCTAACAATCAGATGGCGATCGTGGACGATTTTCCAGAAAATCGGAAACAAAATGAACTTATGGCTTTTAGAGCTTTGTCTTGGTTACTGAAAACTGCTCCTATTTTGCATACCTGACCTGTTACACCTTGGGCATACGCTGAAAAGTTTAAATTTGATCTTATACAAGTAGTAAAGAGCCAGTGATCCCCACCCCTTCTTTCTGACGTCATAGTGCTGCGTTGTGATTGGCTGCGACGGTAACTTTGAATTTGCGGATGTCGGTCATTTTATTGTTGTAAATTTGAATTTGTGTGGGGAATTTGAATTGTTTACTGTAATTGGCTGTGGCATTTTAAATATACAGGATGTAATGATAGTTAAATATAGGGTTTTTGTGGTGGGTGTTTTTGTACAGGTGCCAATAATAGGTTGTGAACTGGGTAACCACTTTGTACACCCTGTACATTTAAAATTCCATAACCAAACACAGTAAAAAATTCAAATTCCCCGTACAAATTCAAATTTACCACAACCTAGACCGCAACAAAGTGACAAGACATCCTGAAATTCAAACCTCGCACACAAATTCAAATTTACAAGTTTACCACAACAAAATGGCCAACATCCGCGAATTCAAATCTTCAGCCCAAATTCAAACTTACTGCTACAAAATGGCCGACATCCGCAAATTCAAAAATACCAATCACAACGCAGCACTGTGAAGTCAGGAAAAAGGGGGTGGGGAGGCTGGCTGTGTCTTTACTACTTATAAATGTATAACAAATATTCGTCGAATAACAAGTAGAAAAAACTTTATCAAAGTTTAAGACTGCTATTTTGAAAAATAACCTTTTAAAGGGAGGGGATACTGTACACGTCAGATAATATAATACACTGGCATAATGTTACATAAAATTTCAAGTATTAACTCGAGAAACAGCCATACAGACGTATATAACATATAGGTATAGTAAAAGTTAAACTCAATTAAAAATTGCATTAAAACTTCGTATCTACGATACCGAAAAGAATTATTTGAAATATCCTTCCGCCACTAAAAATAACCCAGAAGGGAATCAAACAGACAACACATGAAGTTCTCATGGGACTAACAACAAATAAACTTCCCAGTAAGAATAAAAATTCGGCACACATTATTACAAAGAAAGGCGGTAGTATCCTCAAAGGACGGCGCAATCTGTGAAAAAAGGGGCACGCAAAAAAATTTCCACGGAACACTAATTAAAATGAAAAATTCACAATTTTCGAATTAATCAAGCTGCACGTTGCTTAATTCCTCTCAACACCAAGATCTCAATTTTTTCGTAAAACTCACATACTTTGCAAATAAGACCAATAACGTAAAAAGACCGGTCTACATCTTGCTCATAAAAACATTGTTTATTCATCAATGAAACTCTGCGTTTTCCGGCTAACCAATTAAGTGGTTTTTACACCGCCAAGTGTACCGTATACAATAAAGCTTCTAACAAAGGTGCTCTTTTCAGAGTAAATGGGTAAATTTTGTATAGAGATTGAGATACACTTTAATGAGAGTTTCTGCGCCTTTATAGAACCAACAAAAAAATTACATTAATGGAACTCCTCACTCGTTTTACCGTTTCTTAATTTTAAAGTACCGATTAACATAAATAGATCAAACTGAAAGAAAAGAGATGCAATTTCAGAGCGAAACGCTGAAATAGTTGACTAAAACCATCTGCAAAAATAATGAGCGTAGTTTCCTCAAGACATTTTTCACTTTAACTTCGTTGTATGCAGTAATGGAAAATGCAGAATAAAATGTACTTAATTTCATTCTTATCGTATGAAGAAAACTTTTTCCAACTATTCCTTTAAAGCTCAATGCAGGCATTCGAAGCATGTCGGTTTGACCCATTGTAAATCAATTCCTATGAGGAAATTATACATTAAAATTTTCAACAGTTTTAAAGATGCATTTAACATCATTAGAGCAAATCTGGTACTTGAAAATGTAAAGACCTTTAATTCAATGGGACAGGTTGTTTAATATTAAGAGGTACTTCTATTTCAGCGCTAAAATTAAAATTACTTTCTCCTCAAAGAGATGCAAATGTAAAATTTATCAAACGCCCGCACTATGTAATTAGCTTCATTACAATTTGATAACTTTAACAAGCATCTCGATTAAACAAATCTTTATTTTTTTTTAATTTAAACGGGAGCATAGATTAAACGAATTTAAACGGGAAAATAGACGTGGCAAAGGGCGAACTAAATACATGCATAAAACTTGGAACATGCCGCTCACAAAAGTTTAGTATATATATGATAAAGCAATGAGGCGGGCAATTATATAATATATAAAATGGCACGAATTGTGTGTGTTAAATAAGGGATTCGGTTGTGAGAGATCAACTCCCAAACATCGCAAAATCTCGATATACAAATTTTTAATTTACATAATTTTGGCATATTCTACAACGTAACACAAGTAAAATTAACAACGATGAATGTAAAATTCAACACTTTCGAATAAAGTATAGAATTACGGAAATGTGTTAATTTGCGAGTAATCAAAATTGAAATTCTGAAGTACGGCTTAAATATGAATAAAGGTACAATAACAAAATTTCATAAAGTAAAAAAAATGAATGCTTACGTTCGAGGTACGAAACCATAATGACCACAAAACGAGCATATAAAAGAATTTTTTTAATTGAAAAATGGTGGCGGAAATAGGGCCATACTGTGGTATCCTGTTACACTGACTATACAATCTAGTACCTTTCAGTCACTTGTTTTATAATAAATAGAATAAAATACCTCACTGACATATCACAATGATATTTTAATGTCTGCAATTACTAGTTATTTATGACGAGGATATCGATTTGTATAGCTTCACTACCGACAACTCCAGATTACAAGCACCACTTTTTGAGTTCGTCATTAGACTTGCAAGTAGTAATATACAGGGTGACAATTTGAAAACTTACCACCCCCCCATATCTTAGTAAATAAACGAGATATTTAAAAAAATCAAAATCCGTTTCGGTAATTTGGAGGGGGAATCATAATGACATAGTTGGCGACGCACCCCCTCCAACCCTCTGCGCCCCAGCCACCCCAACTTTTAAATCTTAAATAGTGACCCCCCATGTGTGATACGTCGTTGGAAAGCTCTGAAAAAATGCTTTCCAGCCAAGCCAAATAGCATTACATTTAGTAGTAATTATCGTGCAAATCAAAAAATAAACTAATATGATACATTTGAAATCTGTCGTATCTAAAACGCAACCGGCGAACATTAGACGAACTAAGAGAGAGAATAATTCAAGAATGTCGAAATATTGCAAAACCAACATAGGAAACGTTCGACAAGAGTTTGAGAATAGATTATAACTGGCGATCAAAAATGAGTTGCTGTCGAGTCGGCTTTGGAAGTTCAAGTTAAATCCGATTTTCCATGTTTATTTTTTGATTTGCACGATAATTACTAACCTAAATGTAATGCTATTTGGTATGGTTGGAAAGCATTTTTTCAGAGCTTTCCAACGACGTATCACACATGGGGGGTCACTATTTAAGATTCTGGGCACGCCAATATGTCATATGTTTCACTAAGATATGGGGGTGGTAAGTTTTCAAATTGTCACCCTGTATATTTTTAGATTTATAATTGCTTTACCAAAAATATACCAAATGTACCTAGCAAAAAAATGTACCCTCTTTCTCCTAATGCTGTTGACAAAAATCCAAAAAACCGGACGATTTGAGGGGAGGGGGCAAACTTTTATGCAAAAATAATTCTCACAATTTTATGCATGTGACTAAGGGCTGCAATCCCTCACAAATTTTTTAATAGAACGAGGAGTAAAAGGACACAATTGAAAATGGCTTTTTGTACTCATTGTATGGGAAGATAATGTTAACCAAGTATCCTCGATGCACGGGAAAACGACTTTCCCGCATCGCGGTGTTTTTTAGTTTCCGCTGGCGGGAAGGGGTTATGCACGTTCTTCAGTTGGTAGTACTTATAGAAAGCCACTTAATACGAACGTCATGTCATGGTTAACTGTCATTTGCTGTAAAATCAATTAAACCGTTGAGGGTATTTAGTGCGATTAATCGGAAACAGACGTACCTAAGTTTTAAGTAAATATATCAACAAGAATTTGAAACGTAATCAAATTATTTTTCAGAAGTGGAACTCAAGAAAAAGTAGAATTTATTGTTAAATCGTCTTAAAATGTGACCAGTGATATTCCGCAACTATTCGCATATTCAGTTTAAGAAAGCACATATTAACACACACAAAGCTTCGAAGGATTTTAAATGTAACGAGTGTATTTACGCAACTCAAGATAAATCACATTTGAGAACACATTTGTTCACACATGTCTTTACCAAAAATATACCAAATGTACCTAGCAAAAAAATGTACCCTCTTTCTCCTAATGCTGTTGACAAAAATCCAAAAAACCGGACGATTTGAGGGGAGGGGGCAAACTTTTATGCAAAAATAATTCTCACAATTTTATGCATGTGACTAAGGGCTGCAATCCCTCACAAATTTTTTAATAGAACGAGGAGTAAAAGGACACAATTGAAAATGGCTCTCCAAGTATCCTCGATTTTCAAAAGCAATTGGTAGTACTTACCACTTCGAACGTCACATTTAACTGTCAAAAATCAATTAAACCGTTGAGGGTATTCGATTAATCGGAAACAGACGTGTTTTAAGTAAATATATCGAACGTAATCAAATTATTTTTCAGAAGTTCAAGCGTCTTCCAGTGATAAACTATTCGCACAGTCACATATGCTTTGGAATTTTCATGTTTGTTCACCGACGTGTACCAATGCTTTGACATTGTTTTATGCAAAAATAATTCTCAGCATGTGACTAAGGGCTGCAATACAAAGTAAAAGGACACAATTGAAAATGGCTTACTCATTGTAAAGATAATGTTATATCCTCGATTATCAACAAAGTACTTATATTAATTCATGTCATGGTTAACTGTCATTTGCCAATTAAACCGTTGAGGGTATTTAGTGCGATTAATCGGAAACAGACGTACCTAAGTTTTAAGTAAATATATCAACAAGAATTTGAAACGTAATCAAATTATTTTTCAGAAGTGGAACTCAAGAAAAAGTAGAATTTATTGTTAAATCGTCTTAAAATGTGACCAGTGATATTCCGCAACTATTCGCATATTCAGTTTAAGAAAGCACATATTAACACACACAAAGCTTCGAAGGATTTTAAATGTAACGAGTGTATTTACGCAACTCAAGATAAATCACATTTGAGAACACATTTGTTCACACATGTCTTCTGGGAATATTAAATACGATCAGTACACTTACGCGGTCAATAAAAGCACTCTTTTCAAAGCATATTTGTTACCACTCAAGACTTCCAAGGATATTCAGTGCGAACGATGCAATGACGTGACCAGTAGTAGCACTCATTGCAAAGCAAAATATGTATTAACAAAAGACGTGCCAATTTTAATTGTGACCAGTGCAATTAAAAGTGGATAGTTACAAAATTATGTTATCAACAAAACATATTATTGTGCTACCAAATCATGATTAAAAAAAAACTAATTTACAATACGTGATTAATTTTGACCTTTTCTACGCAATTCGTTACACAAAATATTGTACCTAACCCTTTCGGAAAGCATTTTCCCGCATTCGCACTAAATAAAACAAAGTGCTCATTTAACTTACCGAACTTGTTAGATAAATAACTATTTCATTACCTAGACCGATTAGTTACCGAGAAATTGAGCTTTAAAATTCCAATGTTTCAAAACTAATAAATGACCAAAAAGAGAAGAACTTAAGTGCATTGCTCCAAATGACATCTGCTAACTAACTTCCATATGATAATACATTCTTGATTCAAGTTCAATCCCAGATCTTAACATTTGTCATGACCTCAAGAATTATTCGCAGACATTTGGTGCGAATTCTATATCGTACTTCTGTAAATTTTAGCTGGGACACTTTGTAGTATTATCTGTCACTTGTTACTAAGATTGCAATTGAAAAAGAGGCGCTCAGAGCCAGAAAAACATACCACGCAACAAGCGAGCGATAAAACAAATTATTTAAAAGAAGTCTTAATCACCTCAAACCGAAAGTGTTAATAATCCAAAATATTTAGTCGTAATGCGATTTTCCACAGACAGGATTCACAAACAAACAAACTGATGTTAATTCTGAAACTTCACTTCTCTGCCCGCACTTAAATCTCAATTTAGACCAGAGTGGGTTCGTTGTAATTACCTACTAATGTAAAATTTGGCTGTTTGATAATAGAAAAATTCTCTTTAACAGGTAACTTTGACAACCTTATAAAAAGGCTTTCACTTAAGCGATAAGCACGATAGGTCAGCAGTCCGGCTAAGCTTCTTCGTAAACGTAATACACGCGTCTTCGATAAAATTAAACATCTCTGTTTTCTTATACGCGAAAAACGATAACACGTGCGTATCTTGAAACTAATTAGCCTATACTTAAAGTACATTGACCAGTAGATAAAGTACGGAAATATGGTTGGAGGCATATAATAGCAAACTCAGAAGATATTTGCGAACACTAATTAATGGCTGTTTGCTTATTAACTGCTCTGATTCGTGAAATTACGTTTAACGATTGAAGCTCCGTTTCGCCGCTTTATTTTAAGCAATTTGATTTGGACGATCTATACGAAAACTCATTAATACTAAAACTACAGTATATTAGTATTCCAACCAACACGCTCAGAGTAGTTCCAACAAATAGCAAATATCAATCGTAAATATAGTACAAACCTTGAACAGTATAATGAACATTGCAGATGACACTGGTTGCGTTGTGGAGATGGAATGAATAGAATATGGTTGGGAGTTTTTTCATAATGCACTTTATGTTTCAATCGAGGACTAGAATAATAAAAACAGAAAAGTGGACAATCGATACTGCATGCATCTAAAAATGTTAGCAAGAAATTGACATCACGAAGTTGGTGCTTTCTTTCGACGAAGAGCGCGATAAAGTACTCTTCGAACAAGCGAAACAGTCTAAATAAGATTCAAGATGGCATGCAGAAATGAATAATAGAAAAGATTATATTGCCGGCGATGAGGAAACGCAATAAGAAAAGTCTGGATATAAAATATGGATAGGTAGTTCGGCCCGCAATTGTAAACTCGAAGCGAAACTAAAATATTCATGGTATTTTCGCTGCGAACAAAATTGTTTTTAATAATACCACCTTGTAGCGCGATAATAACTCCACGGTATTTCGAATCTACGTATCGAAAAAGAAAAAATGTAAGTAATAAAAAGTATTTCAGAATAAAGGGGAGAAACGAGTTCCACTGCTGATTTGTACTTTAACGTAAGTTGGTGGAGTCTCATGGGACTCTAAAGCAAAAGTTTTTCTCCGGCCGCAAGTGAGTAATAAAATTTCGTCAAAACGATCGTGAAGAAACTCATTAAGTAACTGCTGTATCTAAAACCCCCTAAAACGATCCGGATTAAATTGAAATTAGCGCCCACGAAGAAATTGGGAATCGAGAGAATATGAGTTATGGGGAGGAATTATGGATTGTCGCAGATAGGAAGGAAATATACCGTAATAAATGTTACTCACCTTCTTAGAAATATGAAGAGGATGAAAAATAGTCTACCCGATAGGGAGTTTATAAATAATCTAGCAGTGACAAGTACAAGGGCGACAAATGATATAGTGCTATTAAATGTGTATCCTAACGTTAAATTAATATATTAGCGGTGAAATTCCAAAGTTTGCAAATCGCAAGTTCGTTAAACGGAATAACTGTTCTAGACCGATATGCTAATTGCATAGCTAAAGTTTGCTGTATACTACGAAATAGGGTAACATCATTAATTTTGTGATTCGTTCCCATTAATGCTTAGGGGTACGTGTTACGCGCATTTGTCGAAACGCTATGCTATACAAGCAGTCGTTAATGTAATACTCTGGGTATGACAGAGTGGTGGTAAACAAACGAATTGAACTATAAGATAAATTACTGAAGGGGGCGAGAAACGTTGCACGCAAGTGAAGTGGAAAATCTGTGAGATTAACAATCTTCTGATACATTATCCGCTACATAAACTGTTAAGAAATATATATAGGTATCTATATAAGCAGTTGGCAACTGCGCGACTTAAAGTGGAAGAACTTCTTTGGGCGACTTCCAAAACATTATACTAGAAAACATTCCCTTTGAACGGAACGAAAACGAGGACATAAACTATTATTAGAAGTTCGTTCTTATCATCTTGCAAAGCTGGGAGTATAAAAGCCATTTTAAACAGCGTTAAAGTTCTGGAAGATCAATAGAATTCTGAAAACTGGATCGCGAAAATCTTTTGCACATAAATCTTTGTTCGCCACGCAACAAAGCTCCTTCGCCCCCTATTCCTGTAAGTCTATCCCTCGAGAAAGACCACCTAGCAAACTGATACCTTCCCGGTTTATAATTGCACGATTAATCATTCTCGGTAATAACCAAAGATCCCGGCACGTTCCGTAGGCATAATTACGAGACTATACTACATTATAATTAGGATACTTACACTATGCGAAGCTTTTAATACTCCAAGTTTCACCCGACAATAAAGAATTAAGTTTATGACGGTAATTTTATAAATAATTGTCTATGCTTACGAGTACATACAAATGCACTTTGTATGTAATTATGTTACAAGAAGATTGGATGCGATGCGTCCATCATTTTTAAATGCATAATATAAACCATCGCGACCACTTCGCCTGCGGAATCTTACAATTAAACGCTTTCGAAAAGACAATATCCTAAGATTATATTGGATAATACATTTCGCTCCTCGGAATTCTCTAATTTTGTACCGCCTTGAAAGATGGGGACTAGGAATTCAAATCGAATCTCACTGAAATTAATGTTGCAATTTGTATCCAAATCTTATCGTAGGTGTTAACATAACGTTCCCGAAGTGAAATAACACTTCCCATTCACACAATTTAACCGGTCTACACGATTTAGGAGCACTTTTATTTGCCCAAACTTAATGGCATACATTGAATTAATTAAAATGGTATAATTAGAATGTTTGAAGGATGGAAAGGACGTCGCCACAGCAATTGTATTAAACTGACGTCACGGTATGGGGCTCGATATCAACAGCTCCACAAAACGTAAATATACGTAGAGGGAGGAAAGAGGAGCCACTACCATTTTTTCTATGGAAATTGAAAAATAATACAGACACCTATCCATTTAACTAGCTAGATCCAATGCAGTCCTCGGCACAGGCAGTTTAAGGAAACAAAATCACGTTATTTGTAACAATTGTAAACAAAACCTGCTGTACCTAGTTATGGACAAGATACATTCAAGACGACACCATCTTTATAATGCAACGAACCCTATTTATTACAAATACATTTCGCGCATGTAATACAATCAATCTGTATTGAAGTCCGTCGAGAACATGTCAGCAGACTAGCTGACTAGCCTAGCACCGACTATATGTCCAGGGCAATAGAGGTTTCGGGCATTAAAACTAGTTGTCAGGTAAACTCCTGACTTGACTTTCCGACTACTTTTAATAGAGTCATTGCAATTATCTTTGGTCATAGTATAACATTTACAAAATGCCCTCTAGCGCCTTTATTTTGAACCCGGCGCAAAAAGTGTAGAAGGAATTAACATTTTTCACTCTGATGCTTACTTTTAGAGGAAAATGGTTTAGAAAAATATAATAAATAGTTTTCAAAACTTCTCAAAAACAAAGAAACACAACAAAATTGTAATCAACTTTTTTAAGCCATTTTGGCCAGTGTATGCGAAAAAAATTTAAAAAAAAATTTCAAGCCGTTATGGCTCTTTCAAACTTTTGACACCCTCAGCAACCGTATACTTTCCTTTATACCTGGAAAGTAAAAAAGTATAAAAAACGCAATGGATAAGAGGCATTTTTCCTACCGTCAACACACCAAGCTAAAGATAACAGACGAGAGCGTTATTAATACTAGGACTGGAAAAAAATACCGGTAAGCACGAGATCCTTACCCCATTCTCTTTCAAATGAGCGGCCTATCGTCGAAGTCTATACAGTTTAATGAAAAATAGTGGAGCGTAGGTATACAAATACAAACAAATTTTGAAATGGGCATTAGTTTTACTTTTATTCGAAGTGTCTACATTTTTTAAATTATTTCGTACATAGCATTGCACATTGTCTACATTAGAAATTTCGTTGAATACCTTCATAAATAAAACATACAGTGTGCCTAAACAGTAATTTTGAAACCGGTATTAGTTTTAGTTTCATTCAAAGTGCCTACATATGATATTTCATTTAAGTGCTTTCATAAATAAGGAAGTTGGCATTGCGCATGCGCAAACCCCAATTTTAAAACTGGCGTTAAGCTTAATTTACATTTGGCAAGTTTACTGGCGGAAAGTACTTTCTGCCAGTAAACTTGATACCCTATTTCTATTTAACTGGCACTTTCCGCGCATTTACACGTGGCAAGTTTACTGGTCGACAGTAATTTCCGCCAGTAAATCAGCCAAATGTAAATTAGGCTTTAGATTTGCTTGTATTCCAAGTGCCTATGTATTAAATTTCATTTAAATGCTTTAGTAAATAAGGAAGTTGGCATTGCGCATGCGTAAAACCAAATTTTGCAACTGCTGTTAGATTTGTCTTTATTCCAAAAGCCTATGTATAAAATTTCATTTTTCTACAACTGTCAAAAAAAACCAGTCATTTTCTGACGAATTTCGAAACGCGAAGAACTAGATTTTTAAACGGTTAATTAATAAGTAAGTTTGCTCTTGACAACGTGCGCGAAATCGTCAACAGTGAAAAAAAGTATTTCGCGCACGTGACAAAGTTGAACTTAAACAGCAATTTTAATTAACAATCTGTTCAGTTGTAGAAAAAATATTGTACAGAGTGAGCAACAAAGATTGAAGCGTGCCGCTTCAGCTAAATTGGCAATGTGCCGCTCATAGCATATGCTGATTTGATACAAGATACGAAATACGAATAGACGCACGTCACTGTGACAGCGCAGAACGTCATTTTCGTATACAACTTCATACAAAGAAGGTAGTTTTGATATTAATAGGAACAAGCGGTGATGACGCACGCTTCAATCATTGTTGCTCACACTGTATATAACGCTAGCGCGAAATTATTTCGCGCGTTTGACTGATATTTTAACTCGGCTTCGCCTCGTCAAAATACCTTCAGTCTCAATGCGCGAAATTGAACTTCGCGCTCTTGTTATATAAATAAATATTAAATGCTTTCATAAATAAGAAAGTTGGCATTGCGCATGCGCAAAACAACATTTTGAAAACGTCGTTAATTTTACATATATTCGTAGTGTTGCGTAAGTTTTTTTCAAATGAGACCCATATTGCCCAAATCGGTTCGGTAGTGTAGAAGGAGTACGTCTGACGGACGGACGGACGAACGGGCGGGCGACAAAGTGCAGCCAATAACGATTTTTCACTTTGAGGAAAATACGCAAAAACAGACTGTGTTTACAGGTAACTTTGTTGCAGCATGAAAGGGAAACCGTTCAATAAAATTACAAAATGTTAGTCGTCAATTGAACTTGTCCGAATTCAAATGTAGAATTTTATTTCCGAATCTCATTTTTGACACACAACGTAATTTCCGAACTGAATGGATCTAAATTCTAGGCAATGAGTCAAAAGTACTACACATTTGGTCAAAAACCTCCAGAATAAAAGGTTGTTAACTTGATGACAGATCATGGGAACTTCGGGCATCCGTAGAAAGCAAGAGTCAGAAATGCGCGTGCAAAGCACAAAGGGAAGATTACGAAAAAATAAGAGTGATTGTAAAAGCATGGGAAGATAAGCTAAAGCCGTTGATAGGTTGAAACCCAACCGACCGGAAGAAAAGTGATAATCTGATAATGAAGTACACGAGTAACTGCCAATCGATCGAAGTCCACGGCCCAAGATTGTAGCAAAATAAGAGATGGAGTTTTAGAAACTATGGCACATAGAAAAGAAAAAAGAAACAGGTCAAAACATAACTATGCAAAACTGCTATAAAATGAACAAAGATATTAGATTAAATCCTGCGAGATAGCCTTCTCCAAGTTAAGTGTATGAAACTTGTAACAAAGCGCCCGTTTTCCGTCCTGAAGTTCGTACCCAAAGTGACGACCGCACCATACATTTGTGAAGCCGACCAAAAACACCCGGTTTCGAGTTTGTTGCTTCGTTACGAAGGAGTTCGCGAACTTATTTATTTGCGCGAGGAGTGAGTTTTCTGTGTTTACATTTTGCATAATTGTTCCGGTATTTAATATTATTCTTACGGATACAGGAAGCTCTCGTGCCAGAGAGATATTTAATATTTTGATATTTCGGCATCGTTAATTAATTATATTAAGCATGTTAGATTCCCATAATAAGCGAGAACCAGGATAGAAACGAGTTCCAAATCGAATTGTTTACACGTTATTAGCCTTGCAGACATCATGCCTGGGTGTAGATAACGACAACAGTTATTGCGCCGCAAAATTCTAATTACACCAGGTGTTGATTGGATTAATGAGTATTGAAGTTTGAATGCGCTTAATTGGGTAAGAATGGTTAATGAAGGCGTTTTAATGATGTAGAAAAAACTGGCAGACGGCGTTCAGAGTTATCTCAAAATGAGCGCGCTTAAAAGACGAGAAGTTAGATGTCCATCTTATATTTTTCTGATAACTACATGCCGAGTAATTAAATAAAAACCGAATTAATTTGCGCCGCTTCAGTACTGAATACAGCGAGGAGCTGGAAATTCCCCATTCCAGTTCCCCAAAATTCAGATTTCTTAATAATTAGGTAAGCGCTGGATTTTGTGGGCATCTTTTGCCTTTTTGCGTGCTGTAAGTTTGATCTTTTGCCATTTGTAATTGCCGTAAGTTGTACCTTTCGCATTTTTTTACCGTCCCTAGTAAGTTCTGTAAAGGTACCATTCCGATCTTCTCGATTTACAGCCGCGGGCGATCCGAACCACCTCAATTAAGAAATATTTATGTAAAAAGACAGAAACAAGACACTAATCAAAATCACATTCTACAGAGATTCATTCTATAAGACCACTACGACTACCCCAACGTACAGGTGGAGATCCACTGTGATTAGGATTCCGGACTCGCACAAACAGAAGTTATCCATACGTCACTGATTTGCGATCCAGATTTTCTACTAGCATGACTTGTAATTTCCAAATTGTCTACTCCTAGACAACCATTCTGTTTAATGAAATGACATGACAAGTAATAGATAAAGAATCACTTTATCACCTTGTCTAAACAAAGGGACTATTTAGAATGGAAAGTCTTTCCGATAAGGTTATGTAGATAGAAAAATAGGACTTTTTTCTCAAAATAATTTACATTAAACTTTTCTGTAGGTTATCGATTTCGAAACAATGTAGGTAAATTAGTTTGAGAAAAAAATTGTATTTTTCTATCTACATAACCTATTCCAAAAATAATTAGTATGGAGCAATACGTTTATCAAAATCTTTCCGATAATTTAATTGCAGTAAGCGCATATTAAACATTACCTCAAAGTAATTCACCAAATAATATAATTAAACGATTTCAAATGGCCGGCAATTTATTTATTCGAAAAAATAAAACCAAAAAGTATAACTTGCGAGCGAATCAAGGCAACGAAGAAAACAAGGAATCAAGACGGTGGATTTTTCAGAAAAAAAGGAAATAAATATTTACGTGCTAAATGCTAATTTCTAAAACCGATGTTAACCTTTTGAAGGGGAGTGAAATACAAATTCTGACCTCCGGAATTGGGTATAACATGGAGGCGAATCTCACATTTCAACCCTATTCAATTGTATTTAGAATGTTTCCATTCGACCACAAATTCCAAAATATGTCCGATAAACACTCGGTAAATTTTAGTGCCTCCAAGACCGTTTCCTAATTTATCTAATCAAGCACGTGTAAGTAGTTACTGAGCCCGCAGAGATTATTCCCCCACATTGATTAGAGGTGTTACGATGAAAATGTACCTACATAATTACGAAACACACAAACTTCACAGTTCCGTTTCAATATTGCAAGACGAAAAATATTGTTAAAAAGAAGTAGCGTAAAATTTCGCTCGCATTTTTCCACTTTAGCTCTTGTCGTCTTCGCAAACAATAAATAAACACGCTAGATTAATTTTGAAGACGGGCGATAAAATCATTGAAGAAATTTTTATACGCTCATAAAATATGGCCGGATTATGCTCGCATGATAAAGCGGACCGTTTATGCATTAAGTTTGCCAGAAGCATCTTCAACATCGAAAAATAATTTGGGCTACGCAATTTTACAGCTGGAAAAAAGTAAGTTATTCACTATACGAAGGTTAAAATTTCCTGACAAATTCCACCAAAGACACAAACCATAACCGGTGAAACTATGCGCATACAGTGAATGCTGTGTTATTTTACATACATGTACGCGCAACCTGTTCGCATCAAGGCAAGAAGGGTGAGATAATTGGGGTTTTGTGCTACCAACTGAAACATTACTTTGAAATTTGACTATGAGAGGGATGTTGTAACTGTTATGTATTCTGCTTGCTAACGCCAACCGTACTCGGTCCATACACTGGATTCCACAAAATAAAGCAGAAAATTGCTCGTAATGTCCGCGCAAAAATTCACACGCGCTCACCGTCAACCCTAAACGCAAGAAGCCTTCACATATTCAAAATTTCAAAGAACTGTGATCAGTTTGGGTTACCTACCGTTTAGGTTTATTTCTTTCGGGAATGAAGGAGAGAACGAATTGATTTGAGGTGTCCACTCAAAGAAGGGTGAGTGATTTATAACTTGAATCTAACGAAGGAATGCAAGACATCGAAACCAAGCAATTTATAAATTTGCACTGGAAAAATAAATAGATTAATGGTGTATGTTCTGCGTGCATGTCTACTTCATCACGCAAAAGGCGTCGTAAATGTAATTTAATGCTTCGTGAATTGGATTAGTGACCCACTTCACGACGAGTAATTAAAAAGCCAAATCTTTCCGTTTTTTTCTTTCGCAATTAATGGCTTTATTCGAAACACATTCGCAATTTTATTGAAACAATGTTACAAACTGTACATATCGATTTGATAACTATTGGTTACCCACTCCCCGTTCTACTTTAACGCCAGAAAATCTGCAAAGCGCAATTTGATAAAAAATCATGAGATAGGAACTATTCCAATTAACGTTTCAATGCAAAAAAAAATATAAAGCTACAATATATTTTGATAATCCGCGTGAACATGTATAAATTAAGGAACGACAAGAGTAGACAGTCGCCATATTGGCCGATGCAAATCTATGGTAATGAGGAAGGTCTATCTGATTGTATAGCCGTCCGGGGCGTTCGTTGTTTATGCCATAGGAGCACATTGTTGCAGTTTCCATTGTAAGAGATGTTGTAAATATGTTTGGTGGTGTAGAGATGCTATCGACACTTTATTGCGTTTTAAACTAAATAACTCATTTAATTATTTGCAATATGAAATCATGGAATTCTCGCATAACTCCCAAAATGCACTGCACAAATGCTTTCTCTTTGTTCGTCCAATACGCGAGTTTTCCCTCTGATTGATCCGGAATTTGGCCCAATAAATTTTAATCAACACCAATATGACGATTTTTTCACTGACAATTACAACTTCGATATATATCGATAATAATTCACTAGTCTTATCATCGACAAGATGATTATTCCAATATTGGATGATAAAATAACATTTCATTTTGAATTGGACGTCACAGAGTCAAAGTAAAAAAATTTAAAACACAAATACGTTTACGGATCTTGGCGATCCGTAAGATTATCTCGAAAGCTATGTGTCCGAGAGAGGTACAGGAAAAAGATAATGAAGAGTTAGACGCGTGGCGGTGGCGTCTCGAAACGGGCTTGGCGGAAAAGGGCACTCACAAAGGGAAAACGTAACGTATAGATAACAGTAGTGGTTTTGATATTAACATAGTCAAGAAGTTGTGGAAAATAAAGTAAGTTATCGTGTACCTACCTACTTATAGGCAACCTATATTTTCAAGATTTTAGTCATAATGCCATGAATTCAATGCGTTTTTAATGAATGTATCAGAGACAATTCTTGCACTTCGAACTGTAGAACATTTTCTCCATGTTTAGACATGGGCGCGCGTGAGTTACTTTGGAAAATCCACGTGTAGATTTTGTTTTTTTTTCAATTTTTTAAAAGAATTTCGAAACTGGCGTTACGTTTATATTTGATAGAATAGCATTAGACATGACGTATATCCAGCTGAGTTGTGCGAGAGATTTTTAAACCTGCCATATCTACGTACAAGTTAACCACGTCGTTAGAAATTGCATCGTCTGTGGGCCCTTTTACATTTGCGAAATTTAATTTATTTTGAATTGAAGACGTCGGCGTCGGCGTCGTAGTGGGAAAATCTTGTCATTGAAAACAGTACAAACACGGCAAAGAATTATTATTGAGCGACCTGCCTTTCACGCGAAATTAATATCCCTTTATAGTCGCGTAAGAAATGCTCACCTTTATCTCGCTTCTTTAAGCAATTTTTCCCAAGGGAGTGCCGCTATTGTGCTTACATATTGATTGATTGATTGAGTGACTTATTTATTTATGCACACGCTGTTTCGTCTTCTTCCAGTTCTGAGTATTTTAGATTTACGTTTAGAAAAATGTCCACACACAGTCATCAGTACTCGAAAAAAAATTTGATATACATATTTACACCAATTAAGGTCGATTCGCATTTTATGGAATGTCAACGTCTCGTCACCGACCGGCAACGTCGCGTCAAAATATTGTATTATAGATTTCTTATGATAACCTTCACGTAGAGACGTAACGGAACGCACCGACAACGTCACCAACCGTTGAGATAAGTTTCAAACATTTCTTTGACGTGACGCTAATGCTAATTTTCTTCTATTTAATCTGAGCATGATAAGAACAGATGACCCAGAATAAAAAATCCAATCGCAACCATCCTAAGAAACTATTGACGTAAAGTGTGAATTGACAGCAAGATTTACGTGTCGTCGTCGGTCCGAGACGTGACGTTGACGTTCCGTAAAATGCGAATCGACCTTTAATGGCATCAACTTGGTCAAAAAAAAAGATGGGGATGACAACAGCCGCCATCGATGCGCCATCAAAGGTTAGTCACCAACCCGGTGATAAAGAATGAAGGCGGACGTAAGGTAACGCATTATTTCTGGGAAGTATGATGTATTTATTCGAGAATGAATAATGATTGTTTGCTATATAAGTAAGTTAATTTGTGTTTAGTTAGTTCCGACATCGAAGCCGAATTGATTATTTGTTCGCGCTCGTATGTGATAAATTTACATGTTATAGATTTTGTGCAAGTGAGTGATACATAATGATTAACTGTTATAAATCAATCCATTTAAAGAATTGGCACATATTTGTAAATACCGGAGGAAGGAAGGTATTGTATGATGGAGGTGGTGTTTCGTTAAATACTGCAAGCAGTAGGCTGCTGTTAGCTGGTTCGCGACGGTTGGAAAATAGTGTACGTCCATTTACTCTATTTATTTGCGCGGTCCGCCGGATTGAAGACGCAGTTCGTCATTATTATAATAATTCTGTACAGAACAAACTTAACTGAAGTTGTTACAAAGGAGTTCAACGCCTGAAAAAGTTAGTCACGTTGAAGTAAAGTAAGCAGTCGTACCGCGAGGCCTTCTGACTTCTGTTGAGGTTCTCTTGTTGTAAAACATTAAAAGTTATACGGTTCAAGGCCACCGATGATGTTCATCATCGTATTCAATATGCCAGTTTGTTTGGGTTGAGTTGCGCCTGTTTATCGAAAACGTGTTTACGACTAGATTATCTGGATTATTTAGAAAGAAAAAATGTAAGTAATTTTAAGATTTTTTATTTTCACTATCGACCGCTTAGGTGCGGGGTAATATGTCCAAACAGGCCGTGTAGCCTTTCTTTTCCCAGGAATTTGATTTAATTTTTTTAATGTGTCCGAATAAATTAACGCTATTGTTATTCAATTAATTGCGTATTCTTCCATTGTGTCAGATGTTTCTCCTCGAATCCCGGATTTATTTCACGTGTTAATCAAAAGTTACTTAATACATTATTTGGAATTTCTAAAGTTGATAGGGGCCATTAAATCTCCCAAATTACTAATTTAAAGTCAAATTGAGATTTTCCTTTGTAGTACATACCTGATATGTATGGGGAGAATTACAAAATTCTTAATTTAAAGATTATTTTATTTTTAGCTAGCTTGACAGGTATTTTGTGGGTGAAGTAGTTAACCGCATATCATTACCCGCAGCAATATATTTACGACTATAGTTACTCATTCTTTGTTAAATGTTTTTGTATTTGTGCATATTTAAACGCCTAAACAGTTCCAAGATAAACGCTTACTTACTTACATTATTTAGAATCCGACAAGTTCTTCTAGACATTGTAGTTTTGTCGGAAAGTCAGCACGTCCGTCGGTGCAATATCTTGGTCCAAGGAGGAACTTTGTGGCACATTTTAGGAAAAGATATTATTTATGCTGGAAATGATTCGTTGGAGAGCTATGCTACCAAAAGCCCCAAAATTTTCCCTTCTTTAATTTTCTTTTCAGAAATCATAACACATAGAAGGATATAATTAAAGGTTTGTGTAAGTCGTTTCCGATGTTGTATAAGTATAACGCTTTTCAAAATGCGAAATTTGGTGTTTGAGTAAAAGGAGCGAAGATGAAATTATTTAATGAAAATTCAAAAAAATTCAATAATATCAAATATTGGCCAGTCAACAAAAATAAATAGAAGTTCGCTAAATTTCTGGTGTAAACTCTTTATGTTATTAAGAACAATACCGGCGACCCTGTAACGATTTATTTTCTCCATTACAGAGCATTTGCGCTTTATTACTCGTTGAAATATCCCCGTAACACTTAAAGCAGTTTAATAGATGGCTTCACTAATTGTTCAAATTTGACAACGCCATTTTTCGGGGCATTGTGTTCTTGCTTGATTAGTTAGTGCGTCTCGATTTTCATCTTTCTTTCTTTCGTAAACCGTATCGAGTTACACTTCGTTTTACACAAAGAGCTGAAGCGTGAGTTAGAGCGCATGGAATTTTAATTGCCATCATTGATATATATTGATCTCTGGCGATTGGATTCAGATTGTGGGGATTTATTAATTGGACGGGATTCACCTATAACTCCTATAGTGAGGGGCGTTCGTCCTTTCTTACCATCAGTACCTCCATTTGCATTTCGCGTACTTACAGTATACCTTTCTTTAGACTTCGGTTGATATTTGTGTACCGCAATTTCCATCGACAACTGCCACTTCAACTACAATTATCCCTCTTATTTAAGAAGTATGCAAATTTTAACTTATCAAGGAAAGGGGTTATCTTTGATTTCTTTTAGGATTTTAATTTTTGGTACCAGCCCTAATCGTGCGAGAATACCTATCGGACATATTTTCCATTAGTAGAGATGTGCAAAGTATGGAACCAAGTAAATATCGCTGAAATTTTATGAGATATCATAATGGAACTGGGTGGATATATATTATATATTTGATTCGATTGTTTCTCTCAAATTTGATTTACCAGTTTACTCGCAAGTAACGTCTATTTGAAATTTGTATGCAACACGCTGTATTTTATTTGCATTTTTAATAGAACATTTTTACGATTAACAAAAATATCAGATTCGATATCACTAATTTGAAGGTAAATCAAGATATCTTTAAAGGAAAATCGTCATTTGTCTACTAATGAACTCGCCAATGCGCACAAAATTTGTTGTTCAGCAATAATAATAAAAAATAAATTAAGCAAATATAGCAAACGAGCTCCTGGGTATGGCTATAGCATGTGCAAAACCAAATTTTAATCCTGATGTTAGTTTTGCTTTTATTTAAAGTGTTTATGTACGAATTTTTATTTAAATGCCTCCATAAGTAAGAAAGTTGGCACTGCGCATGCGCAAAACCAAATTTTGAAACTGGCGTTAAATTTGCTTTTATTCCAAGTGGCTATGTATCAAATTTCATTTAAATACCTTCATACATAAGAAAGTTTGCAATTCGGTCCGTAAATGGTCGAGATGCACAAAGGGCACTGTGAATGCTGATCGATTAGACTCAACTTTTGGGATTGTGTATTTATATGGCTAAAGCTATGCGCATATTGAATTTCATGCAATTCGGTTCATAACTAACGGAGATGTCAAAAGGGCCTACTTTATTTTTTGGTCTACATTGCCAATTCACGAACTCCGATCTCAAATTTGATAAAGAATCCACCTGCAAAATTTCATCGTAATCGGTCCATTCGTTTATGAGCTATCGTGCTAACGGACGGACGGACGGACGGACTCGCTAGGAGCTCGTTAATAATCTAATGTAAGGTAATCGTGAGTGTCATATGAAGAACCCACAAGTGTGAAGTGAGTGTACGTGGCTGAATTCAAAATGTCAAAATTCAATTTAACATGCATATAAGACTGATTTCAGAATTCAGATTGATGGCAATTTGCAATCCCTACTGGCGGCATTCCCTTTTATAATACACTGATATAAAGTATGGTAAGTGGTGGAACAAACTGTAGATATAATCACAGAGTATAATAACGTTAATGAATAAACAAAGATTATACACTCTTTGATATAATATAATGTCTACCTCTTCTACTTATTGCTTAGGTGCATGTTGTGTTGCCTATAGGTTGAAAACCGTCAATTTCTCATGGTCTTTCCACCAGAAGCAGCTTACTTATATATAACACGATGATTATGTCGAGTTCGTGTTAAGTGTGTGTATTTGTTTGACGACCGAAGATGTCGTCACTATTTTTTTTAAGCATCCCTCATACCTAATTGTATATTCTATTCGGAGTAAATTAAAGACACTAATATGCGCAGTGTCGGCCGGCCTATTTCCAGAATACTCTGAAACACTTCGCATACTGATCTAATATGTACATTTAAGGAGACACCTAGCCGATGACAAAAGCGACCTCAGTCACAATAAGGAAACCGATTGAAAGTAGAAATGATACAATTTATTGCAGTACATTTTTTTGTGAAAATCCATTAGTTTTAGAATGATGAAGTACCAAAATAATTATACAGGTTCTAAGCTTGAAAGAAACCGATGGTAAGAAACGGAGGGGAGTTAAAAATTCCGTTAAAAAGTAGACGAAAAGATGGGGTGAAAACCAGTTGGAAATCGCGGCATGTCATTTTGACAAAGTCTATTGTTTAATACAGCTGACTTGGCAGCTATGAATCGCGTGAGAGCGTAATGCACGCAATCTACGGCTCTTTTCGTTTAATGTGCGCCCAAATATTGACGAACTGCTGACCCACTTTTCGCACCTCATAGAACTTTGGAATGCTTTATTGTTATTAAAAGAACCGAGCGTTACTTACACACATACCAACTTATCATCTTTAATAACGTAATGTTGATTTATCTTTTCCACTAAAGGTAGATCGTGAATCACAATTAATCACATTCCCCTGCCGCTAGAAGTCGTTTTGTTGGTAAGTAGCATCTACTTCAGTTTGATAAAGATGCAAAACCGAGGCACGCGAAAAAATAAAGAGCAAATCGATACCTCTCTAGAATATTTGTCTGATGAAAATAAACAAAATATAGTGCAAAAAAGAATTTAAATGAAAAGATTAAAATAAGAAACTCAATTAAAACTTTAAGACGAAATTCGTGTCAAAGTTTTTTAACAAGGAACACTGATATTACTTTGAAATTAAGGACGGCAAAAAAGGCGAAGATAATTGCAATGGAGAAGTGCATTCATTTCCGAATTCGAGATGACATTTAATTTGCAAACAATTTTAAAACACGTTAAATAAATTCGGGGAAGACGGGCCACTAATAATTAATTAAGAAAGCTTCTCCCTAGTTAGAATATCACCTTTCACATTATCTAATATGCTAAAAGTGACACGCGCTTCCCCAGCGTAAATTATGAGAGGTCCCGTACAAGAAAGAATGTTTACCTGTCATATGGGTCGTGTCATACGCATGTACGAGACGCGTGCCTATAAGACTTGTGTCCTGTTTGGGAATGATCGCCTCATTACCATTTCAGGATGAAGCTGACACGTGTAACTATAAGACCGGCCCACTTCGGGGTTACACGACCCTTAAAGTGCAAAAGGTCCGTGTCAAAGTTGGAAGGTAAATTAGGGTCGTGATTTCAAACGATTATTATTAGGTTCGTTAATCTTATTAAACACATGCGAATGGAAGTTATTGAAGAACGGCGTACAGACGACACTTAAAATTACAGTTGGGTTAATTTCGGCTGCTCTAAAAACCAATGTTATATGATAATGAGTTCATTTATAGGGGAAATTTATCAGCATGTGCAAGCGCGCTGCAGCTTAAAAAGTTTATGCAGAAGTAATTTGAGCCGAGAGGAATTAAGTTTGTGACGCTTATTGTGAGGAGCTTTTTACTTTCCACCGACGAGACTCAAAACTCGGTTCTGTAGTTAAACGCCGTGAAATAATTCATATTAAGAAAGTATGAGGAATGCTAAGAACTCTCACAATTTCTTATTTCGAGATTTCTAAAATTAAATATTTGGGCATTCTATTAAAATGCAAAATTGAAGTTATTGCTCAAGCATCCGAACACAGCTTTGAATACATAATGCAAATTCTCCATAATAACCTTATAAAACACGACAGGACATCACATGAATTTTATCTTTATTCCATTATCTTCGTATTCCGCCCGCGACATTATTTTAATGACACGGCACACCAATTACTAAAATTTCGCATTTAAACGCCGGCATCTTGAAGCATTAAACATTCCAAAAATATACACGACTGTTGAGGGAAAAGTACAACAAAAATTCATAACACTGGGGAATACATAATTAGCAGTGTATACCAGACAATATTAAAATGCTAATACGGTTATGGAGCAATATCGTGTCTCATTCTTTAAGCGACAAAAAGGAAAATGAGTCCAGAATTCGAGTGCAGAGTAATAGGGCGTGGGATAGCTTCTGGTAATGAAAGCCTTTAATAAGCCTTTTCCGTAATAGACTATACACTAATTGCGTTAGGATGATGCAATTTCTTATAAACGAGAAATATTGCATAAACAGGAAGAAATAGAAAGCTTCCAGAATAAAACAGAGAAGAAGAATCTAATTTACATGAAAGCTCGCCTATTACTTCATATTAAAAAAGACATTAACCACTCAACAATTAAAAAAGGGAAAATGCCGTTCTTTTATTTATCTCCGTAATACGTAAACTGTGTACGTTTTATGAACGCATGCACCAAATACGACATTTAAAATTTAACAACCACCCACCTTTCGCAAAATTAGATATGATCGTGTCGCAAGTTCAATTTCCGCTAACAAATTTTGATCCGCTAAAACACAACCGAAACGTTTTAAAATGTTACAAGGCAATCTGTCATTTATACGAACAACCGTCTGTAAAAGCGCGGTCCTGTCGTTTTCCTAATAGAATTTATTTTGTAATTTTTCTTATTATCTCTCGTCTCACTCCAGACAAAGTACCTACGAGTAAAATTTTCCTTTGCTTTCGTTTAACTATAGTAATTCATTCATTTATAGATTCAATCAGTTAATCCTGCCCAAAAAATCCGCTAATTGTAATTTTTAATGTGACGAAAGGGGCCAGAATTGGCTTGGATTTAGGATGTCTACTCCCTTTCACCACTTAAAAACCCTCTTCAGAGCTATTTTAACAAAAACAACAGGAATGTAAAACATGAGTAAAAAACGTTGAAAAGATATTTCGTAAATCTTGATATGAATAAAATTTGTTGTTTTCTCATAACCAGCTGACGCAAGCATCGGTACCAACTAAAAACCTATGACAGAAATTTGGCATTTTTTGAATAACCACCTGTAATTCTAAAATGCTTTGTCACAGATAGCCTATATTCTATAACACGGAGGTGCCTATCATACAATCTTCAAATAATAGTCCCCCTCTGAAGTATTTTTTGAGATACTGTTTTGTCAATAACTTTTACCCAAAATCGTCATGCAACCTTCATTTTTCATGCCTACTTTATGTCAGGAAAATGTTAGTTTCCATGACGGAGGCAGAGCAGTCTACTTTTCCTGCCGCACATGTCACTAAATGTCTCTAGTCATCATTGACAGATTGACATTAATCAAAAGTTCTATATGAAATTTGAGAGGGGGGCAGGGGGGCACGAAAAAAAGAAAGTGCATACTTTTGGTTATATCATGAGCCATAACGCAGGCGAAATTCCATTACCATTCAGTTGGTCTGTAAGTCAGAATTGTAACGTACATTTAATTACACGATTTATTTATTTACTTTTAATTCATAAAATAGACGGATTTATATAACATAATTATTTATTATCACTTGTACCTACTCAAATTTACATCATGCAGATTTATTACAAGCAAGCGCGAAGTCACTACCAATCAATCAATTCCGTGTCGATGTTGGAACTACTATTAAACATAATTTAATTTGCATATATAGCAAACGAAAAGTTTCTACAAAAATCACGAAACATCCTCGAATTAAAGAATGCGTTAGATCAGCTTACGTTCCTTATCGCCGCCGACGAATCTTTAATCGATTTTATGGCACCTCGATATCGCTCCGATGTCTCTAGTGTGTTGACGCGGATTTTATTATGGCGTATTATAACAAACAAAATCTGGAGGTCGTATATAAATTATCTAATAGAAATACTTCACTTCATCCAATTTTCAAGCGGTCATGACAAATAGGACAGATAAAATGACATTATTAATGCAACGTTGTCACGCTGTGCAGTTCCATTCAATTTTCTATAGTCTATTAAAAACGCTGGAATCTACGAAGCCCGTTTTATACCACTTCATGGATAATATGCACAGTTAATTATTATAATAACAATGATTTATTTATTTAGCGACGAAATTAATTGGTATTACCTACTTAATCTCGAAAATACGAGTAAAACAAGAAAAACGGTTCCAATGATGATTTATTAAAACAGGCCGGTTTTCCTAACTTATACCTACCTATGCATTTTTCAACAGATCCATTATTTAGAATTGGAACAGTAAATTATGCGGCTTTTGCAATTTGCGTGTACGACTGGGCGCGCAATACAAATTCCGACAATGAAAATAAGAACGGACGGAAATGCGCGGTTCATTGAAGAAGTCGCGTTGGCAGATGTCCACACTTCATTTAAAGTCCATATTTAAACGTCATTCGGGCGACGCATATGTTGATGTGGATAAATTGAGAAACAAAACTAGATAAAAGTAAATGTTTAAAGTATGTACTACCCAAAAAAAAGCATCAGTCACCACGCCCAGAATCACAACACGAAAAGGTTAAATTGAGGTATGTGCAGTCAACTGCCTTGGCGTGAGGTTACTTAATTTATTGCGATGACGGGCATCAGAGTCAAATATTTCTCGATCATTTAATTTGTAATGCGAAACACGAAGAGTATTTGTACTAGTAAACTTTCGTATCTACCAGTTACTGAAAGCTTTTCTTGATCCTCCTGCATAAAAGCATGCTAGAAACTTGTTCCACTGAGTGAGCTCCACTGAGTTTAGCCTTTTATACACTTTTACGCCTTTCTGTGATGTCGTTTTATTAACGTTAAACCACTTTGCTGCACTTAATATATTTCTGCGTTAACTTATAAGACTATATTCCTTTCAAACTTCAATTTTAAAAATCGAGCGTTGCCGCCCACTAAGAAACAATCGAAAATATATAAGGCTGCAACCCTGCCAAATTTAACATCGACTGCATCAAAATGTATTAAAATAACGATAATACAAACGGCCGGAAAGAGGGTTAGAGGTTCGACGTATATTAACGAGAAACAGGAACAAAACTGGCGGGCAAAAGGTTTATGTGACATACGATAACTATTGTTCTCAAAATTGAAGCATTATCAAATTGCAAACGTAGTTATAATGGAAATTTAACGGAGGTACAAAAGCTGACCGCCTTTAATTTTTCATCAGACTCCGCGTTCTTTTAGAAATTCCAAAGGCTGCATAACACAATAACAAACATTATAACTGGAAACGTAATTGAATTCCACGATTGCGAAATTTATTCTCACAACCTCGCCTTCCATCCACTAACCCATACGCATTCATATTTAAAATCTTCTAAAGTGTACCCCTTTTGACGAGAAAAACGTTTAATCATTTAAAATTTAAAATACGATATTAAATAGAAAACCAGTTATAAGGGAAACGGGTAAATTTAAACGATATCAAAACTTAGGATTAAGTATGTACCCTTATAAATTCTAAACCGTTAGCAAAAAATAAGAGGGTTAGACAATATCGCGTGGTCTTTTTACCATACGCACGTTTGATAAAAATAGTGGGAACTTGGGGAAAGCCGATGCGGTTAAATTGTTACCCTTATAAATAACGATTTCTGCATAAAATATAAATCTATGACACACATTTTAATTTTGTAATTTACCAATGCTCATCTACATGTTCTCTTCTATATTGAGTTGATTAATCAGCGGTGGACTGGATAAGGGCATAAGGTATAGAGACCAGGTGATTTTTTTTAATGTTTTAAAGAAATCTATTCCACGTTTCCAGGCGTCATAATAAACACTGTCTAAAATTTCAAACGTTGAACGGATAATAATTATCTTTAGCAATCGGGCGCACTTTCATTTGGATGGGTTCGTAAATCAGTTGAACCGCACGTGATCCATGAGGAATAAATGCAGCTCCAACGGACTCACTATTTGATGCGAAATTGGGCTGACCGGGAAATTGGCCGGTGCTTCTTTGAAAATGCGAATGAGAATGCTACAACTGAGAACGGCTTGCGAAATCGCAATACGATAACGAGGTTTTATGGCTTCAGAATCTGGAAAGCGTCTGGTTTTCGCAGGACGGTGCGATCTGGCACAGGCTTGTAACAATTCGTTGATTATGTAGTTGATAGTGATTCGTAGCAATGAGCCGTCGGTTGTGATTTGGTATACATGTCGCCAATTTTTTTCGTTTCAGAATAATAAAATTAGAGACTTTACATTTACCCGCAGAACACCCCTCGTAAAATATGTGTTCGGGGTGCAAATTGTAACGAATGATAAAATGATATTTGATAGATAGAAATGTCTATATTCAATTTATAATTCAAATCAAGTGCGTAATGATAAAATATGAGTGGTTGTGCGCAATTTCCTCGTTCAGTAGGAAATTAAAAATTAAATAAAATATGAGAATAGAAATTCGTGTCTATTCTAGAAACTCGTCAAATAATCCATGTATGCCTGGTTTCACAATAGGATATTATGCAATAAGCATCTAATGATTATTAAGACACGAGTATGAGAATTACCCAACGAGCCTTAGTGCAAATATGTGCGCCTACAAGAGAATCATCCCCTCTCCCAGAATTTTTACTCAAAAACGATGTTTTGTAGTAGATTCAGGTTTCATTTTCTATCGATGGTGGGAGTTTACCTCACTTGAATGCTACGACCCTGAGTATTGGTGTTTGGAGATCAAAGAATTGACATATTGTCTATTCCATTTCAAACACTGAAATTTCGTGATTGGGATGAGAAACTGACAACTGATTTTCTATACTACAAAAGATCTGACAGACAGATAGAAAGAACTCTTTCAAAATCCAAATGTTCCCTCTCATCCAAACAGACCGCTTAAGCCTTACATCAGTTACAATTTCCCTCGTAGATAATATTCATTATATATCGTATATATTTGTAAGCGAGTAGTGGTGGCGTGGTGCATCGCTCGCAGTCGCTATTGCCTGCCACGTCTAAATACTTTTGTGGAGGACGAATATAGTTTCTGTTGATTAGAATTTAACTTATCCCAAAACAAAAGATGAAGTGCAAGGTTAATGTATAGCAAGGTTTATCAATCGCCTAGTCGCTTAAACTCCAGAGAATAGGGGTGGTAGAAGAAATGAAATGTCCGATTTACCGTTTGCTCGCCCAAGTTGGGAGATTGTTTGCAACCCCGCCGATGTTGCAATTATCAGAGATAAGTATCCAGTTATAATTTCCCTCCAAAACCAAGCATGTGCAATAGACAACTTTGAACTTTCGTATTTGTGGAGCAACTTGTTCTAAATTTATTTTTATTTTGCCTTTATTTTTGAGTAGGCGGGGTTTCAGCCAACGCTGCTCTATACCAACCCAACCCACTACACATTTACAAATATCCATGCCCGAACCCGGATTCGAACCAGGGACCACACTCTAGCTTTAACTGAATTGCGCCACACGGGCCGGATGGTTGGTTGTAGGTTCCTCTAGATCAGGCATGTTACATACGCGGCCCGCGGTCCTAACACCTGCGGTCCACCACGATGTTTGCAAATTCCATTTAATTGTACCCTGCGTCCTACTTTGATTGAGACTGCAGTGTATTTAGGGTATTTTCAAAGATAAAAACTTTTTTTAAAAAGTTTTGGCGACTGTGTGCCATTTATTTTTGAAAGTTTTAATACCACAAACAAACTCAATCTAGCTACGTTTGTTTCTAAGATACAGGGTGAAAACGAAAATGTTGATTTTTTGATGTTATCATATCTTACTATCCATATAAGATAGAAAAAAGGTAAAAGGTAGAATCCAGTTGAGTAATCAAAAAAAAACTTTTGGGCTACCGTTTCTGAGATTTCACTCAAAGTTGGCATATCTCAATCTCATTTATATATTTATATCTCTATATTTTTTTACATAATTATATGGTATTTTTAAAAACTTTGGAAGGCATGTTTCTAACGTCAGCCATTTGTATTAATGGTATCGTTTGTCTTAGTTACCATGGATACAATAAGCAAATCAAAATCTCCATGAATCCATGGCCTACTATCGCTCAGCATGATGTGAACTTTTAAAGATTGTGATTCAATTACAATCAGAGATAAGTGACGAGTTATCCTGGCCGATCCTTTTTCAACTCTTATTTAAAAAAGGCATTATTTTTAGAAAACAGTTACCCCCCCCCCCCCCAAATTTTTTTAAGAATGAAAATGTATTTCGCTTACCTTCATACAAGATGATCATGAATTCTTTTTAAAACGATTAAAATGCAATTTTAATGCTGAATTTGCAACTTGCAAAAGCAACTTATACAACATGAACATCACGAAAATTGAGAACGTACGAATACAAAAGCTGCGGAAACAGACACGTTCCCAAGATACAAATTATGCTAAGCATAGTGCGGTTGAAGATCCTCGTTGTACTGTAGTTCAAAATAAGAGCTGAATTTCGAATGGAATGTTTGAGAATAACTCATACTCAATCCGTTATGTAGAACTTATTTCAGTTTCAGGGCTATATATCACATCTAGAAAGTTTTATAAAACAGATTTATAAGTATTGTGAGCGACAAAGCTGATATAAGTAAGCAAATATGGGACGAGACCTTCATGCCGAGCCGCAGATAAATTTCCACAAAAATGTCTGGAGAGAAAGCGAGTAGAATATGAGCATCAGGAATTCGGATAACATGTAAATATAAAAATGCCTCGGATGAGAAAATTATATAAGAAAAGAGGCCTTTGGGATAGTAGAATAGATGCTAACAAGAAGTTGATAGACCTCAAAATAATAAGACCAACCGAACGAAAAAAGACTGAACAGATCTCGCCGTGCAAGTAAAAGCGAGACGGACGAAGCGGCGGAATGGAGGTGATGTACTGAATAGCAAGTAGCGGCGAAATTAGAGGAAAGGAAATGTACTACATCGAGCGAAACGAATGAAATAAGAAAATGCTAAGGAAACCGCAATGGAAATATATAATACGACACAGAATAACTGCTTATTATAGAGTAGGGGTGAGGGTGATATATAATGTACGAGAAACCCAACTAGAGGCTAGGGAGCAATGCATTAGGCTCACATGGCCCTCATTATGAGCCATCTTGGCACAGGGCTAACTATGAGATTGCCCCCACGATCTTGTTGCGACTCAGGTGTCTACACAATCTCAACAAGATAAAATTGAACGTTTACTTACCCTTACATAATATTTGACCAAAAAAGTTCATATGGCCGGAAATTTCATGCCCCGCAAAAAAAATACTTTTCTATCAGAATTCAGAAAAAAAGTTCGTTACAATTAATACACAAAGATAAAGCGTCAAATAATGTTGTAATAATGAAGATTCTCATTTCGACGAAACTTTTTTGATAGCTTTATACTAAAAATTCTAAATAATTATACTTTCAAGGATTACTTTATCGCATATTTGTATGCCGAAAATAGTACAAAACTGAAGTATTCGGAATGTCGAATCAAAGATGTCAAGATAAAAGCTAACAAAAAAAAAAACTTTTAACTTGTCGTTTATATGCAATGCGGCGTATCGGAGCGCTATTGGACCAGCAGGAATACTTTCGATCAGACCTTAACTACCGGATGCTAAAATAGTATAACGGTTACATTCGCGTTTTGTAGATAGGTTTTTGGAGTTCACAGAACGCTAACTACACAAAAAAATTAAGGCAACAAAAGAATCGAGTGCATAAATTACCAATACACCGGCGATGCGATTTGCGAGATTAAATCAAAATTTATTACCTACAAGATTCTTAAAAATGAAATATTCAGCAGTTTGAACTAATAACTGGATGTTAGACAAAGCTGTAATTATAATGAACATAATAAATATAGCCTTAAACTCATTAACGCGCACTTTACGAGATTCGCACAGAACGCGGCTTGGAAATACAGACAACATCATTTATTTTGCATGAATACGTGTTATACTTTGTACGTAAAGACGTTAAAAGTTTGTCGCGTTTTCGAGGACTGCCTCATTTTGTTGGCTTATCTAGGGAGTTTCACGAAAATCTGATGAGAAATTCCGAGGAAGTTCAAAAGTGCTACATTTTGTATGATTACCATCAACAGTTAATAGTGCGGAAAATTCGCGGAGGTTTTTTGTTTACAAGAAAAGAACCATTAATTATAAAACCAAATAAGAAACTCCGCGAAATGAAGTAGGGTAGTTTCCGGTTGCATTACATCATACTGGATAATGTTTTTTAAATATAACCGGTATCTCCCCTTCGTTTAAGCTTAAGCGGTCGGCGGCGCAAATTAAAGCGTAGAAATTTATCCATTATCGTTATGCAAAATATTTTGGACGATAACACGAGCAAAACGCTGTGACCTACCTCACATAATTAAACGCGTTCGTTATGCAATTTAATCTACTTACTTACTCGGATATTTCACCAAAACAACGAGAGGGAACGTTCCGGTAATTACCTGCAACAAGAAAACATTCTAATTAGTCAATTATATTAAGCTCAATAGCATTAAAGTAACGTCAACACCTTTCAATACAAACGAACAGCAGCGAACTCAAACGTTTACTCTCAATACCTTTGATTAACTCTTCAAAACGTAATTGCTAATTAATATTCATGGTTTCGCTGATCTCTTTGTATAAACAAATTAGTGTTCGGGATCACAGAGCTCTAATAACGATTTCAGTTGCTGTGAAAGCCATATCGTTACGTCAATTAATATTCAATATAGTTTCAATTTAAAAGCAAAAAAAAGCTGGACAGTGTGTGATTTAAAAAGGCGTTTCAAAGAGCTTTGAATCGTTCCCGCCAAGTCTACGATTATAAGTTTTAAATATGTTGCACATTTTCTAGTAATTAGGACAGTCGTTATATTCGGTTATAAAATGTAGGTACGTAATAAAAATGTTGTAAGCACGAACCCCGTAATTCAAATTTTAGTGTCTACGGTATGGATTAGCAATAAATAATGATATTCGATTAAGGTTACCGTTGGAAAGTAAAGATATAGACCTAAATTACCAATTGCGAAAATGTTTTTGTACCTCCTATAAAAATATTACGACTTACAGAAATGGATATATTATGATTATTGAACAGTGGATTTTATGAAGGTACCTATACTCGTATTATGCACCCTCATTGGCAAAATCAATGACCCCCTAAACTGATCAACTACAGAGAACCAAGTTCAGGTTATTTAACGTGAATATATTTATTTAAAAAAAATTAGGTAATGTATATGGCCGCCGGCCGCCCCCTAGCGAGCATAATTTATTTCAAGTGTACAGTCGTGGTCAGAAGTAATGTGCTCCCTGCGATACCTCTGAAGGAAAAGTACTAATGTGTCTGTACCTACTTGATTTAGTTCAATTTCATTTCAATCTTAGAGACTTTCCTCATTTTCAAAAGCTCAAAATTAACAGGAGATCTGCTATATTGTGTGCTCCACTTGGAGATAATAGAGACAAGAGAGAAATATATTTGTAAACCAAAGCCATTTTGGAATTGATGGAAAGGTGTGAATTGTAACTTTGAAGGCTCCACATATGCGAACTAGGAGGTTTGGAAACGCTACCATTGATGCAATCCAATCCGAAATTTGAATCGAGTTCAGAATTGTTGCGTCTACTATCAATTTCTTTTTTTACTACTTGTTTTTGATCAAACGGAATAGGCCTCGGCCTATGTAAATGCAATGCAAATCACTGCAAATGTGCCATTACAGTTTTGCATGTTCCCAAGTCCTTTTCGAAAATATGTTGCTAACGATTCCAAGTTCGTTAATTTTAGAATGACATTTTCTTCTTCTATGATTTTCAAAACATTTGAAAATTCGAAAGCAATATTTGAATTCTTAGTAATTTTCGTACCAAAAGCATTAAACCAAGTAGCTCTAAATAAATTTGTGCTCGCCAGGCATATGTCAAAGTACCTATCAAATATCTCCTTAACATGATTTTGCTCATTGGATTTATTGCCGATTTATGATAAAATAAGGAGAAATACAGCTGATGATTAAGTAATTCGTATATTATTAGATGAGAAAAAAAATCTTTCGATTGGTGTCATTATAAACCCTCTACGTTAACATGGGGAGCAACGATCTGCAAAAATAGTGCATTATACGAAGGTAGAGAAGTCCAGTATTATTGCCTGAGCGTGCGTGCAAGAAAAAGTCTAGCAAGCCCGAGCAGGTCATATTTTGTTCTGTCATTGAGATATTTTCAAAGAGTAATTTCGTTCGAATGTTTTCAAAATGTGATAATTTAAAGTATATAATTTCTATTGAATTGACGGGTGGTGGTAATTATTCATTTTAGAGAACGACAGAGAATGACAGTTGTCATGAATGACCACCTTATTAACCACTTTGAACAACTGCCGAGAAAGCCTACTTTACAAGTGGAAAAACGGTTAATATAATCATGTCATCAGACGCTAGTAGTAAAAAAAAACGTTTTTCTCATGTTAACTGCCTATGTTCAGTTTTGAAATAGTGACCCGGTATACTATATTCCGTACATAATAGGCACCCTGTTTATTGATTATATAATACCTATAATATTTGCAAACAAAGTAGGGTTTCGAGACCCATCCCATAACAGTATTCCAATATTCGAATATTCCAGAGTACATTTGGCATGTATGCAAAATAAGTGTATCAGTCTTCTAAAGTCATCATACAATTCAAAGGAGGGTAACATGATAATAAAATATTAGCATAATTTGTACTCGATCATAAAAGAGGGTGAAAGGAGTAGAAATGTAACATTCAATCTTACTTGATTTCCGGACTAGGACTGAGTTCCATAGTCAGGTGCAAATCATTTACAACTAAAATAGACTATAAACATGGTCTCTAGACTAACAACAAGAACAAAGTAATCTCGAAGGATTAATTCTATGGACATCAATCAAGTCTACCTAATGCTCCTTGTGAAGATTGGTTTCGGTCGGATAGCCAATATTTTCGAACATTCAAGAACTCTACTGAGTCGCTTCTACAGCTCAGGTGGAATGATTCTCATTCAATACCCTGTCCATTGCTATGAATCGCATGAGTAGCAGGCATACAAGGGAGATCAGAAGGTTTGCTCCTTTTGCTGCATTTCAACCAGAAGTATCGCCAATTACTAGTTTATAACTCCGATCCATCATAATAGTGAATTTCAAAATCAGCGTCCTGCGAATTGTTAATTAAAATATAAAAATTGCACAGCGATCTACGTACACGAAATCTACAAGCTACCCTAAATTATCTAAACACATGTATATTAATCTCAAATGACGGCCACCCGCACCTATAGAAAACTTCCACTGTTACTACCTACGTACAAGCTACCCCAAATTGTATAAATACCCTTTAATCCCCTAACAAATAAGTAATCTAATCCCTCAAGTTAAAATCAACTAAACTGTCGACGATGTCAGTAAAAGGACCCCTGCTGGCAGTGACCAGACTCAATTTCGCCGAACTAATTATTAAATTTATCACAATAAAGGTTGACTAACTTAATGAATTTGTTTATGAGAGATTGGCAATTACTACAACGTTTCGTTTCGGAGAAATCATCATCAATGATCCGTAAAAAAAGTACATATTGTATTAGTAGCATTTTTTGTTACGAATACAGCGATACCTATACGTCACACAAAAAAACAAAAGCTGGAAACAGTTGGTTTCAACAAGACGGTGCATCCGCACACAACGCCCTAACCATATATTTCCATTACATAACACTTTAATTGCGGCACTTTTCACCATCTTCATATCTCCTACGCTTTCCGAGATCCCCATGAAAAACATCGTTATCTTGGACACCGCTGTTAGGCGCTTCTAAGATGTTTGGGAACTTAATTGTAGTAAATTCGGGTTACTGTACAGCGAGCTGTAGCGCCTTAGGAGAGGTGCCTATGGTGAAGTACGCCCCAAGTACCTATCAAAGACCTCCACATTGGAACGAACTCGGTGAGTTTTTTAGTCTGAACGATGTTTAACCCACCCCGCAAGATGATTGAACGTTTGTTTCGATGTGATACCGTAAACACACGATTCATCACCTGTGATGGCACTCGACAAGAAGTTTTCTTGTCTGAACGTCCAAGCAATTGACTGTTTGGTCAGCGGTCATGAGGGGTAGAACAAATTTCGAAGCAACGCGTTACCAGTTCAGTTTTTCCGTCAGATTTCGTAATATAATCCCAATCATTATCCGGCGGTCGATTTAACCGAACCGACAGGTTGATCTTGTCTACGTGTAAGGACGTTCCAGAAGCTCATCGTGCTTAATCGACAAATGGCCATCTTTAAAACGTTCGTAGCACAATAAACTTTCCAATTTTAACACAAAATTTCGTATCAACTCTTTGCTTGAACACTCGTAAAAATTCACCAAACTAAAAAAACACACTTCACAAACGAAGAAATAATGGTATGTCTAAACAACCGTCTTGTAATCCGTGGATTTGTACGAAGATCGCGACGACAAGTGGATTTCTCTGGAACCAACAATGTCTACGTATTCTCTGAACAAACCCCGTATACGTTGACAAACGCAGAGGAATGATTTACAAACTCAAGTAGCGAGCATTTCTAGCAGGTAAAACTCGCTTTCACTTGCATCTCCGTGTAGGTATATTACGTAACAGAAAAACTGTTAATATTGAGCACATGCACATTAAATTACCCAGACGCAACGAAAGACAATAAAAATTCCCTAATCGGTGTACAATGTGCAAACTCACAGAGTGGAACATGTGAAAGAATTATTTAAGAGTACTTAAAGGTAAATGTAGTCCATGTACTGTAATTACATAATTGACAATGAATGATAGGGTGCGATCGAGAATATTCATTAGTTTGAGGAAAGCGGCACGAGCAAACTATTTACGGCGGAAGGTTGTTGCACTATCCTACAATGCACGTAATTAAGAAGAGATGACACATAAATAACAAGCATGACACGCAAATGCTCAGAGACTCTAAACTTCATCTAAGTCATTTGTACTTAATGAACAATATGGTTCGCCACTTCATTACACAGTGACAAACTATTATACACTGCAAGGCACATTTTGGTCGACCTTTGCGTTTAAGGTAGGTATCGCTTCTCAGATTATACGTATGGTTTATTCGGAAATTTCTCCTAAAAATGTAATTAGAGCTCTGGCATCCCATTAGTAGAAAAAGAATTTCATACAACACGAAAATGATGATGGAGTTTATTAATAAACCAAAACGTGCACCTGCCTTAACCTACATCTGGAAACATCACATCTTCACGTTAAAACTAACGCGAAAAATTGATGACAGGTGGGACATAGTGGGTGGTGTATTTATAGCAAGCACACAAATTCATACGCGACTATAAAAAAATTCCTGATTTTCTAAAATCAAGCAAACAGAATTAGAACTTTCAGAAACAGAATTTAACTAAATTACAGCCTAAGTGCGTCAGGAATTAAAAATACATTAAAATCAATTTGTCTTTCCGTTTTATCGTTTCGACGTGAATGTAAAAAAAGACGTATACAATAATGGAAGCTGTTTGCCAATGGGGTTACACAAATTCGTTTAAACAAAACGAAATTTATTTTTTATTATACTTCATTGAAATCGCCTTATTTACACCTGTATTAGAAATAATGGTATCTGGCCTTTTCCAGGCTAGCGCACGGAAAAACTTTTCCCGGTCCCTTTGATTCTTTCCGTGCGCTGAATATAAATACCCAAAATATTGCTTTAAAATACAAATTTACAGGGAAGTAAACTAATTTTCAGAAATTCTATATGCGTTGTAATGTTTCATATGTAAGTATTTTACGTTTTAATTCGTAGATGTTTGAATATTTAGATAAACTTCTTTGATATTTTGTGACATTTTTTGACGTTTTGTCAACCTTATCTGAAATAAACTAATTAAACAAATCGCCTTTGAAATGGTTTGAGAGTAACCATGAAAACGCATTTTCTATAACTGTTACAAAATAAAAATGTTGGTGAGTTTGTTGTTTTTTGTTATCGATTTAAAAGAAGTATAATAACAAATATCGTTCATTACATGTCCAGAAATGCTTTTTCCGGGCTTGCATGACTTCCCGTATTCGGCTACGCCTCACACGGGAATTTGTCACGCGCGCACGGAAAAAGCCTGCTTTCCGGACTCGTAATGAAATATACTATTACTTATCAGTTGTCAACAATTTAAAGACTCGAGCTCATTATTTTAAATGGCAAAACTTTTGTTTTTTTAATGAACAGTATCGGTAATTCAGACGTTGACGAACTGGAGCTTTATGTAGGTACAGTAAAACCTCGTTAATCCGAATAGATTCGGACCACCGACCTTTCGGATTATCACATTTTCGGATTATCGCGAAACTAGTGAAAATAATAAATTTGGATACAAGCTTTAAGAAATAAACTTTATTCTTTTCAACGTGTTCCAGGGGTGTTATCGTTGTTACGAGGAACAAAATTATTTAGGACTATCGTGATTTCGGACTAGCGTGTATTCGGATTATCGAGGTTGTACTGTACTCACTTTTAGAATTAATCATTTTCCAAAAATTCGTTTTCGATTTGAGTTTATAGCCAAAAAGGTAAATATGCAAGAATATGAATACATAAATCTTGTTTTTATTGTGCACTCGTCAAACAAGAGACTTTCGCAACGAAAATTAATTAAAATTGCGAAGTAACACACGTAAATTACAAGTCGAATCGTAAGCGGGTGAAAATAATTTTAAACTCCATCAGGTTTATGAAGTCCATTACAAATTTGTAGAGCACACAGAAAATAGCTACAAAAATATTTTCCAATTAACTACAGAGCTGCACACAGTCAATTCTGATGTTATTAAGTTAGCCATTTTCCGGTTGACCCGTTTTGTGTCAGCTTAATTAATTTACCTAATTTTCAAACGATCCAAGTTTGCTTGGTAGCACTTGCTAAAATACAGTGTATTAAAACTATTAAGTTTTGTGATCAAAAGCACTTTTTTTAAATCCACATTTAATAGTGCCTAAGGTATATGTAAACAAGTTAACATTTATAGAAATTAGAGTTTAATGTTGCTAAACCTGCCATTATATAATCATTCTGTAGTGCGGATAATGTACTAAGCACATTCATGCATATGAAACAGTTTCAAAAGCAATCACTGAACGCGCCAGTAAAGCCACACTCTTCCTTAAGAGCAAATATCGCGTGGTGGATAAGATTCAATTAAGGCAAGACTAATTGGGCCGTGGTGGTTGCCGCAGCTTGCAGAAATAATTTGAATATAAGCAACATTTAATGTGAAGATATTTGCTTTTATAATAAAGCGACTCTTTAGAAAAGCGGCGGCACGCAGGAGAAGAGAATGTACGGGGGTTGGGGGAAAACAGCTTGAAATTTATATGACGATTATGGTTTTGGGCTCTCGCCTATATTGCACCCCTGCCCGACAGTTCATATTCATAAACATTGTTGCTTATATTAACTTAATTATAGGAGTTCGGTGGCGGCGGCGGCGAACGGGTCGACGCTTAGCCATTACGACTCATCGCAAGATAAGAAAACTTTGAACAAGTCTCGTTGTCCATTATTGCTCATTAAAAATAGATACAAGCAATCATTTGCCGTATGCCGGCAATTACATTACACATTCAGGGTAACCATTCCTTGACAAAATTCGTTTTATTATGTCGGGATCTAACAGAGAAAGCTTTTAGTTACGTGTATTGATCGCATCACCACCAACAATTTGAGCTGGTATCCCGTAATTCAAATCTCACAAATACTTTTTTTAACCGAAATGATTAGCTTTCAGAGAGAGATAACCATTTTTTGCAAGTAGGTTGAGCAAATTTAGTGCCTTTAAACACTCCAAATGGGTCTTGATTACCAGATTGTGGAGATGAAATTCCGTGTTTTTTAGCAATGGATGGACAAGAACACAAAATTCAAATGGTCCATAATTTAAACTTCTAAACTAAAGTTTCCAGTTAACTTCGTTTGTCGAGTCTGATGAACGTTACTGACCTCTGATGGTGGATAGATTATGGACAATTTTACCCACAAACGTTCCAAAGATATTTGAAGAGGATGAATGCGTTGGCATAGAAAATGTTCCGAGTGAAAAAAGCACTTTATTTTACCAGAGGCAGTTGTAAAACTTATACAGGGTGATTCACGTAGCCCATTCGTTAGAAGTTTTTCAAGTTGCAGTTGAAATGGAAACTTGAAACTTCGTTTACAACCATAATCAATTCAATAACTACCGGATATAGGCATACAGAAAGTTAATGAAAGTGGGCCTAAAATTTAAATCTATGTACATTCATTTTTGGCATCAGAAATAGTAGTTGCGATTTGAAAAACTGAAGCTTATGACGTTTAATCACTTTCGGCGGTCACTCAAAAAATGCCCGAGACTTTAAGGATTCGATTACAAAAAAGAGCACTAACTTATCTTGAACGGTTTAAGAGATATGAATTTTGGTTCCTCTCTCTTAAATTTTAGAGAAAAATTGATAAATGTCAAAAACTATGGCTGTAAATCAAATTTCAGGTTTCTATTTCAACTCCAAGTTTAAAAACTTCTATCGAACGGGCTACGTAAATCACTCTGTACGTATATACACAATCATAATACAAGCGATGATACGAAAAGAGAACTTAAGAGTTTCTACCATACGAACAGCTACCGAAAATTTGTCGTTTTTTTCATCAAACCAGTTTTGTTTGTTATCAAGTTCCGTGTTGTCAAGAACAAAGTTTCCAGAAGCAGTCAACGTTTGTGGTGCAAGCCAAGTGCGCGTTAAAATCGCAAACCTGTACAACCAGATTATTTGGATTAGGTTTAAAAAAACAAGTATGCAACGTTATTTTCTAACCGACTGATATTCCCGATTTACATTCCGTTTAAGTAACTATTTGATTTGTGCTCTTATTTAAATTCTTACGCCATCTAGGTATTTCCTTTGTAATCAATCCACTAGTTTAAGATGTTAATAAGTTCATTTATGTAGTAGATTTGTCATTACCTTAGTTCTTTATTTTCGCCGTTATAGATTTCTTTGTTGCGGTATCGGAGGTCGTGCAGATGTTTCCTATGGTACTTCTAATTAAACACCTTCTTAAATTTTATCTTGCCCACGAGTTGTATTTCTTCGTTACCGAAGATTTGACCGTACCGATATCGAGGCCGTTACTTTCTGATTACTACGAAGATGCATTGTGTTAGTTTGAGTACATTGTATCCTTGAGTTTAACTGTGTTATTTGAGACATTAGCTACCGTTACCTTGTAAACTAGTTTTTGAAGTTACCGAACTTTGCCCGAAGGCGACATCTAAATTTTTAGTTACGATATTTATTTTACGCCGAAGAATTTGTACATGTTATCTGATTTGCATTTTGAAATGCTTAGATTGCATTACTGTTGAATAGAAATTTAATTATTTGTGGATTGTAAAGTAGTTTTCTTGATTTTAAATGTCACGCTTATGCTCTTATGAAGATGTTGTAACGTGTAAGTATAATCCCCGGTCGGACCAACATTTTGCCTTTACTAGTGGAAAGTCATTCGAATTACTGATTTATATTGTTGAATATTAATTACGGTTTTCGTATACAAGTACCTACCTGATCGGTGTCAGACGTTAGCATTGCCCACGCAACATTTTATGTGCCTCGCTATTCACTACTCCTCTTGTTTGTGTTTGTGTTGTTGTCTGTTAGAGATCAGGCTGAACACACCCTTTTGAGCTCAACAAGGCCGTTGCGACCTGCAGTTCAAAAGGCAATTTTTATTTTTCTTCGACTCCTTGGTATTAATTACGTACTGCTTTTCGATACAATTGAATTGTAATTATTACATTTGATATTCGGTTAACAACTATAGCTCCGTTGTTTTTTGTCGAAGTCTGATTTGATATTAATACTTTCTGATTACGTATTGATCTCCTTTTTACAAAAAAAAATATTTAAACTTAAACATTGATCTATATATTACAGTGTGCTATTTGTAATACTAACCGTTCGTGTGCAATAGGGAGGGGGGCGCCTATCCGGTTTAGTATTACTACATTTTCCTTTCTGCTTCGTTTTGCTAGTATACAAGAACCCCGATATTCACCCCGATCCACCGCTACTTTGCCTGAGCTTAGCGTGTGCGTATCTCAAGGTAATTTTGTTACTTTTGCCCAAAGTGAACATAGCAAGTAATGCTTGCGTGCGGGGTATTATGTCCAAACAAGATCATAGAAAAAAATTCGGTTCATAAATACCAAACAATAAAGGTATACCTCGACACTGTACGCACGATTACCAAATTTTTTTAAGAGGACCGAAAGTTTAACAATAGACTTTTAGACAGTAAGTAGACTTGGTCACCTTTAACAAAAAACATTAGTGCAATATGTTTTTGGAATTGCTATTCCATCAAAATGCTATTAAAATTCCGTCACTTCAAATTGTTTATTATTATAAATATCTTACATAACTGCATAAGTTTCTGGTTATGATGCCTGCTGAAAAAAGATTAACAAAAGTAAGGTTTAGCACACATTAAAACGACATTAGCAATTACTAGTGTCTATAATATTTTTATCTCCATTTTAAAAATCTTATTCTAATCTTCGCCATACGACAGCTTAAAAGTACCTATGGTATAAGTATATCTATGAAAAGGCTTATTGCGTGAATTTCGTAAATCAATCCCTAATATACGAATTATGCAAAAAAGGTTGGATTAACATACCTATACACGTTTATACCTACAACGTTTTACAATGTTTATTGTTATGCATAAATTACGCAACCGATGCACGAATTATTCGCTTACCAACTCGACCAAATCGATATAATTTACCCCCTAACTCTTCATTAACTTAAATTAGATTCGCACTACAATTTTGTTTTATGCATCCATACTCGATTTTGTTAATGTTGAATTTCAGGTGAAGTGCGTTTTAGAAGCGCTCAACTTCAAACTCGTCATCTTCTCAGGCACTCCTTATTAAAGGAAAAATATCACTAAGTATTGAAAGGAAACTTATGCTTTTCGACTTAAGCGTCTATTATTGCTAATTAAACTTGAGAAGACACAACATACGGGAAAGTTTCTCTACTGACTAATTTTTTGTTTTCCATTACATAAGGCTTCATTACATACGCGCGATAGGGAAGGGATGTAATACTTACGAGGAAAAGATATGCAAAACTGCAATTAAATGCATCTAAAATGGAAAGGTTTTTAAATGGAAAACACCGACACTACACTATGAAAGAACAAAGTAATTTAAAACTAAAATGTGAAAATACACGAGAAGACGGGCGTGAGGTAAATGTAAATTTTTATTCAGAAAAGACAATTTCTCCTTTAATGTGTCAACAGGACGTAGAGCATCCAGTCGGACTATATCTATAGGTGTAGTTCGACGCATAAGAATTCACTGGCTCGGCTCGCTGAGAAACGTGTTAGGGTTGTTGATTACCATAGGGACGCATTAACCTTCCCGTTCACAGATAAAGAATTTAAGAAATAACATGAAGTTGAAGTTTCCTAAATGGACGGAAAACACAATGAAGGGAAGATAGAGAGCGAGAAGCTTGCGAAATTGAACGTATAAAAACGAATAAAAAATGAACATTTGAAATGAGAATATCAAATATTGAATAAGGCGGCGACTACAAAATCTGAAGATGAACGCAAACACGATCGGTTATTGCGTTTGTATAGGTCAATATTTTTTAAGGTGGTATTGAATTCTTGTCGAAAATTTGGTGGGTGGGGAATTAGGCTGTGATATGAATTATTAGTTGGATGTTTTATGTAACAAAGAAGGTGCACAAAAAGTGGACAGAAGAACCGGACTTTAAGACAAGGAAGACCGTGACATGACATTGTGCAAGGTTCACCAGCGGACAATAGAGTTAATTCAGCAAACGAAAGAAAGAAAGAAATCCAATTAGGCGGCCAACTCTGTCTTGCAAACGGACAGGTTTGGCAGAAGACTCGAAACGTGGGACGCGAAACCTCCACAAGCGATCGGAATACTAAACACCTCTACATGGCCACGATACATTATTTTCGATGATACCTGAGTACTGCAGTGCGCAATTTTCGCGTCGGTATCTGGCACCGCGTGACACACAATTAAGTAAATCATAAATCAAGCACCGTTTAACGAGTAAAATTAAAAATTCTTCTACAAGTCATCTCGCGTGATAAAAAGCGAGAACTCTCGGTAGGTATAACTGGCGAAATTTAATTACCGTCGCTGCTGCAACACCTACAGTTTACAGCAGTCTCAGAATAGCGACGTAAGGAATATTCTAAGCACGAAATTTTTTTCGGATAGTTAAACTTTTATCCCGTCCGTCACGGTATTTTACATAGAAAATTATCTTCAAACTAAACTGCACTTTTTTAAGATATGGTAATACATAATTAAATTGTAAGTTATAAACAAACTTCTGTCGTCATTTTTGGAGTTCCCGGGTGTTTTACTCCCATTTGAACTGCCCTGAATGCGAATGTTAAGGTCCGTATTCATATAGCGAACGAATTCGCCCGATTCTGCCAAATTCGTTCGACGATCATATTTCTGTCCGCATACCTCTGAACGGCTGCTTTCTCAATCATTCGTTTATTTTCGCGGGTGTATACGCAGTATATAGTCATTACGAATCAGAGTTGCCAACCCTGGGACAATTTTACGAGTACAATTGAAGTAAAATTGTAGTACAGTAAACCCAAAAAATAGTACGCAACATAAAAAACAAAACCAAGATTTCACAATGTCCACAATTTACACACAAAGCATAAAAGCAAGTCGCAAGATGGGCGATGGCATACGTAAGTAAACAAAACACACGTGATGACGTGATTCTGCGATCTGCGCGTATATTTAACCACAGACCACAGAACCACAGACCACAGACCAAAGTATATGAAGGACTGTGTATTATAGCTCCCTACGCCATCTAGTAGTGCAGAAATTATATTCTTTACGTTTATTTGATTATTTGATCCAAGAAAACAGTTTTTACGTACTTACTCATAATTATGGTACAATTTGCGTAGTATATCTATTGAAAAAGTACATAGGACAAGCATTCTCATTAATGGTACAAATACTACAATTATAGCACGGTTGGCAACACTGTTACGAATACTGTGAGAAAGTATATCTAACAAATTCGTTCACTTGTGATTGGTTGTACGTACACATTAGCCGAACCAATCCATTCGGACGAATTCGTTTGTTATACGAATACGAGCCTTAACAGAAACTCGTAAAACGCCTGATTTTTAATCCATAGATGTTAGGGAGGTAAAATGTAAGCAAAACGATTTTAATCAGAAATGCATCATTGAGGTGTGTAATGAGTTTTCTATATCAGCGGCAGAAGTAGTATTTCCAAGATGATCCCATTTCAAAAGTAAAATTAGAAAAAGCTACACTCAGGATATGAATGTGAAATAAGATTTCAATTACTTACTCTATCGAGAGTAAGGTTGAGACATGATCTTCCAAAATCAATAAAAAAGGCATCAATCAGCCCATGTTTCTCTTCACTCGAATCATGTTCGCTCTGTGATTCGATTTCTTCAAGCTGAAATTCATCGAAGATTGTGTGTTGTGTACGGGCGGGGATAACATTATGAGTGGTAGTGCAGTGCGAAAGTGGTGTAGGATATTTCATGAAAGACGAACTTATGTCCATGATGAAGGTGATCAGGGAAGGAAGTCCGTAGCAACAGACGACATTGTCGAAAAAGTGAGCACCGTAGTTTGAGAGCGTCGCCGGTTCACAATTTCTGAACTGTCTGCTAAATTTCCCGAAATTTCTCGATCGCCCCCTTATCACATTTTAGCAAAACGACTCGGCTACCACACATTTTTGCACAATGGGTCCCCAAACAGCTACGGACGTTCACAAACTGCGGAATAAAATTTAGTTGTTGCTGGGTCGAGAATCTTGAATATGAACTTGCGGACGTCGTTTAAACGAAGGTACAACGAGACGCTGTAGTGACTTGTTTCCAAAAGATTTCGGAATCTAGACAAACGGTTAGCAGCAGATCGCAAAGGTCACCAGAATCAGTGAAGGTTTCGTTTTTTTGCATCGCAATTCGAGTTAAGCAGGGTCGAATACAACCGCTTCTTGCCAAAATGTAAAAAAATGGAGTTAAGCTGCAGAAAAGAAGATTAATTAGTCGCCAATCTAATGAGACGTAGGATACTTCTTTAAAGAAGCTGGCACTTGGCCTCGTTGACCATACAGTTCAGTTCAGTTGGATAAAAAGCACCTTCACTCATTCAAGAATTCTTCGTATACTACAACGAACCTCTTCGCGCGTTTCCTCCAAATTACACATCTCTGTAGTTGTCACCGTCTCCTATTTTTGAGATTATAATACTTATGTAATGAGAGCATTTAAGTTTGGATTTGATTATTGAACTATTTCCCGCAGATACGTAAAATGGGATTTTGAAACAGTTTTGCAATATCTTCCGTGATAAGTAAAGAATTTATCTGGATGATTGGAGTCGAAATAAATGTGTCATTCCTACTTATGACATTTTCAATGTAATTTTTGAGTCGTCAAGACTGCGGGTGAAGAGATTGAATTTTTCTGGTTAAATCAGTTTGTTGCAACGTCTTCCCACCGAAAGTTCGTTGCGCCAAAACATCCACGCATTGATTCCGAGACACTAGTAAAAACGGCAAATTTGTCCATTTTAAGAAAAACTTGATTTTTGCGAAACAATAAAAGATTACGATCTGACAGAAGACACAATCGTTTCAAAAAATACAGATAAACCGACCGTTACATACAGTGTGGGCCTTTGAAAGTTTGCAACGACTGTATTTTCTTATTAAAGAAATATCAAAAAAATAAAGATACCAGAGGGAATTCAAATGACTATTCTTAAAAATAGCATAGCGTGGAACAAATACGTCATTAGGATTCTCCCTAGCTTTTACAACAACCACTTTTATCAGTTTATTGGTATAAAAAATAGAGCCATTGTAAGTTTCCAAAGGCCCCCAGTCTATGCACAGTCACAAATTGGAACTGTTATAATTCTGTATCAGAGATGAAATCTCAAAATCGATTGTCTTCCAGGACAAACTACTTACGACTGAATTTAGGACATCGCGATCAGATATGAAATCGGTCAAGTGTTATAATCCTTGAAATAATATTTTCGATCAATACACGAAACGAAAATCGTATTCAATTTTTACGAAAGAATATAATGGAATAGATTAATTATACATACAATCAAGCAAAGTTAAACACGGGACTTCCTTTCAATCCGCGCTGTCTAACCAAAGTGATGGAAGAAAGTGAAAGAAGACACTGACAAATAGTCATTGAGGTCAATGATGGGAACAGCTGTTTCGTTACATCGCAGCACTTTCAAAAGTTGTGTGCTTTTCATTTGATTAATGTTTTTCTCAATATAGCGATCTTACGCATAATACATCTTCTCCGGCCCATCAAGCACATACGCATACAAAACGATGTTAATATTATAAAACTTTTTCTATTCAAATTTGTTTTCGAATAAACCGAAATTTTTACGAAAAAAACTACTTCCGACTATAAAAGCGCAATGCAGACCCTTTTATTAGTAATGTACTTCGAAAGTTTAAGCGCTCTTAGCGCAATTTGAAAGTTTATCCAATTACATTCGTCACTCAATTTTTCCATTTTTCAATGTAGGTAAGACGAAATTGAGAACGCTGACAAAAGAGTAATAATACGTCGGTATCTATGCCGGCAATTTCGGATAAGTGAAAATTCCAAAACAACAAAACATGGGAAAGTTAAAAGCACTGTGCAGAATTTTCTTTCGATATTCGGAATAGGTATAATACAATTTCATTCTTGCTACACATGTCTGAAAGGAATTCGAAAGATACGGGAGACCGCGCTCTTTTGACGTTACCTTTATAAGTAGCTAAAAACGCTTGGAACATTATGGGGAAAACGCTTAGAAATATCTGAAAAAGAAGACAGGTATAATCTATTTTATGTACAAGCTTTTCGCAAAATTGGATAAGTATCCCGTAGATCAACTTGCCTTATCAGTGGTGATACGAATCCCACCCTAAATCTTTACCGACCCCTTTATGTGAGGTCGCGCTATTCACGACAACAAACTGCAAAAGAGTAACACAAGGTGTACGATTTAATACGATTTGTCACAGTTTCTTTCACGTTTTCCAACAGCTATTGAAACTTATCATTGCAGAGAAATTCGTTCCATTGCAAATAAACCATTCCCACGTAATTGAATTTAAGGATTGTCACCCAATGAATTCCGCTACCAAGAGCATTTGGATATTTTCTAATACCGAAATCTGAATAAAACACCAAAATTCATTACCCAACGACAGAAACAGCGATCGATTATCTTGTATCTATGAGGGCAATGGTATATATCGCATTGGAGGCGGCAGCGTCGGCAAGCGTCTAGACTTTTTGGCGTCGGGGCGGAGTACACTGCCGCAACCACTATGCTACTAGGTCATAGTCTAACAATATAGATACAATTTAATTAAAAGTGCCACGTTTTTACGCAATTACACACAGCCACCAAGATTCTCACAATTAATTAATTCCGGTATAGTTGAAGATGGAGAAAGATTTTATTAGATTTTATGACGGGCACCTGGGCTAAAAGAAGGGAAAAGTAAGCGCAAGATCTTATAAAAAACAGTAATATATCCTTGCTCTCGAGTTCGCCCGTGTTGCTTTATACTACACTAATACGAATATATGGTAGGATCAAGCGAACCTACATCACATTCTTTTACATCAGCATTGAAAAAATTAAGTTATTTTTTATTCAAATTGAATTGGATAAATACCTAAAAAAAAGTGCAAGTACAGTTACACTCGTAATTTAAGGGCACTTTCCGTCGGGGTAAGAAAACAATGTTCAGACACAAATAAGAAAAGTGGCGATAAAGGCGGACCTGAGAATGAGGACGTATGGCGTCATTGTTTCCAGGATTGCGTGCAACAGTGCCGGCGCCATGCGGTACGGGAAGATAACAGAAAGACGCCAGTTTGCAATTTTAACAAATTAAAGTTTTCCGCGAGGAAAGACTTGGTAAGAGTTGCGACTTGGCACGCAAAACCTTTACGTTAGAAATGCGGAAGGAAAGGTCCAAATTATATACCCTTCAAGTTTACTAAGTATCCCTTATCCCTAAAACTCGATTTTTGCTCAGATAACAATTCGTTTGAAAATGTATTCAGGCTACGCAATTAAATTCAATTAAATGCCTTAAAATTTTCCCCTTTTTTTACTTAGTAGAAAGAAGAATTCAATAGAACAAGTCAGGGCTGATTAAATTTACAATATCAGTAGCAGAAACATTAATAAAGAGCTTTACCACCCGTTGCCTGCCCAACTAGTTATGCCGCATAATTTTTGGCAGGTAGTACGCCACTGTTTCGAGACTATGTGTCTCTTGATTACAGATATACAGGGTGACAATTTGAAAACTTACCTCCCCTCATATCTTAGTAAATAAACGAGATATTTAAAAAAATCAAAATCCGTTTCGGTAATTCGGAGGGGGAATCACAATGACATAGTTGGCGACGCATCCCCTCCAACCCCCTGCGCCCCAGCCACCCCAACTTTTAAATCTTAAATAGTGACCCCCCATGTGTGATATGTCGTTGGAAAGCTCTGAAAAAATGCTTTCCAACCATACCAAATAGCATTACATTTAGGTTAGTAATTATCGTGCAAATCAAAAAAAAACTAATATGATACATTTGAAATCTGTCGTATTTAAAACGCAACCGGCGAACATTAGACGAACTAAGACAGAGAATAATTCAAGAATGTCGAAATATTGCAAAACCAACATTTGAAAAGGTTCGACAAGAGTTTGAGAATAGATTATAACTGGCGATCAAAAATGAGTTGCTATCAAGTCGGCTTTGGAAGTTGAAGTTAAATACGATTTTCCATGTTTATTTTTTGATTTGCACGATAATTACTAACCTAAATGTAATGCTATTTGGTATGGTTGGAAAGCATTTTTTCAGAGCTTTCCAACGACGTATCACACATGGGGGGTCACTATTTAAGATTTAAAAGTTGGTGTGGCTGGGGCGCAGGGGGTTGGAGGGGGTGCGTCGCCAACTATGTCATTGTGATTCCCCCTCCGAATTACCGAAACGGATTTTGATTTTTCTTTATTAAATACGTTTTAACGCGTTAGGGAGGATGAAGATGAAGATTGTTGTTAAAGAAGTTTCCCGGTTTGAACTGAAATGGTCTAATGTGAAACTAGAACAATTGGAGAGCGGATTAAGTTTAATGATTGCGACCGATCTATTACTTTACTGGAAGAAAATAGCTATTTGTGTATTAAGATCGCAAAATGATATATTGTCGATTGAAGGCAATCTCTTGAAATTGCGCTCGAATTACACACAAGATTTTTTTCTACAATCGAGCAGTTCGCATATTTCCAACTATTTAAATTTTTCACTCAAATGAAAGATGTCATTTACTCGTTGTCATTGGATACGCATATAAGTGACGAAGTGACATTCCTCAAAAAAGATGACGTTTGCGTTGTCAAATACGAGAGCAAATGTCTACTTTGGATATCGATTGCAGAAAAAAACACTTTTTCATTGCCACTTGTTGAGAGCTACCAGACATCGTGGGGAGATTCTGAATATAACGTTTCGTTTCCGATAAATCATCATCAACTTCACTTTTTATATGGAACGTAAAAAAAAGTACACACAGTATTGAGTAGCATTTTTTATTACGAATACAACGATGCACGGTACAAAAAAAGCGAAAGTTGGAAACTGTTGGTTTCAACAAGATGGTGCACCCACGCACAACGCCTCAATCGTGCGAGATCATATCCGAGAAATTTTCCAGGAAATCTGCCCATAGGTCTTCTCGCCCAATTATGGCGTTGTGCGTGGGTGCACTATCCTGTTGGAATCAAGAGTTTCCAACTTTTGTTTTTTGTGTGTCGTATATCGTTGTATTAGTAATAAAAAATGCTATTCAATACTGTGTGTACTTTGTTTACTGGGCATGTAAAAAAATCAAGTTGATGACTATTTCTTCGAAACGAAACGTTGCATTGAAATCTCTCAACATATACTGGTTGTATCTGTTGCCATATTAAAAAAAGTTCATTCTTTAATAATACCTAACGAAAAATATGCTTTCCATTAAAAAAGAAGTGACCTCGTTGACGCACGCCACTATAAATAATTTTAATTTTTTTATGATTTTTAGTACAATAAATTGCTTTCGCATACCTAACTTACGAAAGAATAACGATTTTTCAACCCAACTGTACTCTTTAAAAAGTAGTGGTTGCCATTAAAAATAAGCCATATGGCCATGCAAAAGTACACCTCTGACCACAAATTTCAAGTATATTGGTAGCAAACTTTTTGCAATTTTGGATACCATATCTGTAAAAAAACGTTGTTTTGGAGATATGTTCAGTGTTCCAGACAACATTTTCACTATGTGTAAAAAACACTCGTTTTACTTAGACAACGCACTAGTGGGAGTAGAAAGTTGAAATTTGTCATGTAGAGTTCCTTGGAGATAACGGGCAGCACTAAGAGTGGATTTCGCGAAATTTCTACGGGAACAGAAAAAAACGGCATTTTACGTTTTAGTCGAAACTGAGACAGGTACCTAAGAGATTTTTGACATTCAAAACCTAGGTTTATTTGAAGGCGTTAAGGTGTACTCCGAAAGCACTTCTCGAAATTTTCACATGAACTGAATTAAGACAGAGGATAATGTTTATACGGGCACAAGAGCGTAAAAATCTGGTATTTGCCGTGTAAATTGCTTGAGGAAACGATTTCTCGAAATTCCTACGGGAACGTGAAAAAAGAAATTTTATGTTTCACAGTCGAAACTGCGAGAGGATGTTGGTATCATCGAAAGCGTTAAGGCGTACTCAAAAAACACTTCCCCAAATTACCACGGGACAGGGAAAAAATGGGATCATGCGCGAACGATGTCGCGGGAAAGTGCTAGTACAACGCAAGTATGTACGTACGTAGACGTCAACAGGATTGCAGGAAAATGCGATATGACAAAAATTTCCCCTATAATGTGCTTTAAATTTCCAAAGAAGTTCACCGCGGAGGTTTCCCTTGCAAGAAGAAGATGAAATTCACGAAAGCTCACCCCTAAAATGTTCTTGCCTCAAGACTCGCTCCAAGATGCAGGGGGCGCAGTAAATTTTCTGTGGCGAATAAATATGCCGACAGCGATCTTACAGAGACGACATAAACAAAAACTATTAGAGAAAGGTTTAGCCCCCCTCCCCATTTTCGTATAGTGCCCGTTTGTGAGGTAGGATGTTAAGACAAATTTTCAAAATCGTACAAAATGAAATTTTCTCGTTTGTGGGCGAAGACGTGGAGGGGTGAATCAACCGGCTTGCTGCCATAGAAGTGTTTTAAAAAAATAAAAACATAAGGACAATTCCCCTGGAAATAGTTCAAAATCACAGGCGTTCCGAACGGGATTTATTAATGCTTTGTCCAAAAATGGGAGATTCGTTATATGGGACATTGACGAAACATCATCTGGGGAAAAACAACTCTACATCCTATTGAAAAAGGACTTCTTGGGTAGTGGATATAAATAATAGAAATCAATCACTTGCAGGCAGGCCGAGCAAAGGTTCTTCGATTTGGACATAGAAATCCACTTCGCTTCATTCACATGATCGCTTTCCCGAAGTTCTAAAAATATTCAGGATATATAAAAATTCAAAAAAGGGGCTCGTAGAGGATTAAAATAGACAATTTGCAAATGTCAAGCTTTTAGGTTCCGAATGGGGTGCGCATTTTTGTAAAAAAAATATTTTTTCATACAAAGAATCGAACCCTCGCAGCCCGGATGTGAGCCGGGTATCCTGTCGCTACTCTAGACCATTGTGGGATACAATATACCATGAATGAATGGAGTATTCCGAAATAGTGGTGAGGACGATTTAGATTTAAAAAAAATGACCAAGATTAAAATTTCCTTACTTTCTCATTTCACGGTTCAATTTATATAGCAGTTAATATTCGTGGAAACAACGGCATTTATATATTCGGTTATCTATCGAATAAGTTTAACTGAATTCAGAATGAAAGCAGCAAAATACAATGACGAGAAATGTTATCTTAAGCAATAGTGAACGTCTATTTTTTAATAACATTTATACTTACACAAGTACGTAAGAAACTCTAGACTAAGTAGAGTGTGTAATAAATAATACATTAAGCAATTCCATTTAACATAATCGTGAATAATAAAGATTCAATTACAGCTCTTTAATAAATTATATTGAGGGCGTTTGTGCGAAACGTTTACGAGCATTTTATTGTCGGTCAGGTCAGCCGTGCATAGTGATAGCTTTTCTGTTAAAGAGAGGAAGAGATGGGGCACCAAGACTTCCCACAAATTTGACATTCGCCGTACCGCAGATTATTTATTACTATTACCCAAATACTCTCGACTAGCTACCACCATCGAGCATTAATCGAAAGCGCTTTTGTATGAAAACGAACTGATATGTCGACGCAACGCTGTCCGCAATAAATGGAAATCTTGATGATCGTAAAGCTCGCTGCAATAAAGCTCAACTAGCGCTACAATTGCATTTGCCACGTTTATGTATCGAATTAGAGTAATCCACGCTACGAGGTGTATTTGTAGGTGTTTTGTGTAATGCCCACCAACAAAGAAAAATAAAGCACTTGAAGACAGTTCGATGTTGTGGAAGTTTTCACGCTAAAGCTTTTAAACTAGCAAAGTTCTTTTACACTAGCGATGAAGTAGGAAAAACTACGAGACGTTCCTGTAATTATGTAGATTGCAATTTTGGAATAAATATAATATGTTCAATGTCTAAGTATGCCATTACTCTGGAAGACAGTTGCCATTAAATTAAAATAGGAAATGCGTCCAAGACCGTCAATTCGCTCCAGTATAACTATAACTAACAGACGCGACACCATTATAGCGGTGAATTAAACTTTCAAGTACCTTATATTCAATGACTAACGATCTTTAGTTACAAAGACGTGTGTGATTATTATCGTTTATCATAGTTCGTTCTCTTGTTCTGGGATGTTAGCTTAACCTCGATGTTCTGAAATTGCACATAACTCTTGTACAGCGTGTGCAAGGCGAATCACGACTCGGTCGGCTTGTCCATTCAATGAATGCCTTTGCATATAATATACCGACCGGTTTTGTACGACCATGATGTGTTACATAAATGGAGCCCTTAGCAACAGACGAATTCTTATTGCAAAGGTGTGTTTACTCACCCACTAATTGCACCCATCGAAAAAAGCTCACCTGAAAATAAAAAAAAGAATGTTAATATGGCAACTTATAAGTATTAAAAGCGTTCGAAATTTAGCACAAAGGTGTCTACGGTGTAGTGATGCGTAATTATTTCATTTCTTTTTTAAGAATCTGGGAGATGGGAGGTGTGTTCCAAACTGTAAGTACCTAATTCTTAAAGAAAAATACGACGCTTTGTACCTTACGTCAAACTTACTCATGCATCTCCAGAAAAGAAATATGAAATGGATTATTTACTTCCAATAACTTGAAATCGTGACATACTGTTAAAAATAAAGCAGGTTGTTCTGACAAGAGCATAAATTAAGAACCGCCCGAAAAAAGCTTAAAACATTCATCCAAACGTCAATTTATTCAAAACTCGTTTCGACAAAAAGGGGCCGCGAATATATTTGCAATTGCAATAACCGTATATCTTAGCCCTTGCGCGTTGTACGACCGGCAAACTGATCCCTGTGGGAATCAATCGTCTTGCATACACATCGAACTCGCATTCGCCATAACTTATATTATATACGTGAAACTAAAAGAGAAAGAGGTAAATGGGAACGTTCATAAAGTAAGTGCAAAAATACTTTGGGCGCGTTTAATTTTGTAAGTTCATAGCGCGTACAATTCAATAGAGCGACTATAACCGCCATTCACTTCGACATTTCGACTGTAATGTGAGTTATTTCTTTCCTACCGAGTTTTCGAAGGCAATGATGTGCGGTAAATTCGCCCCGGAAGACTCGCCCCGGTAAATTCGCCTTCGAAAATTCGGCCCCCCAAGTAAATTCGCCCCCGGAATATTCGCCCCAAGTAAATTCGCCCCCGGAATATTCGTATTCGCCCCCAACAAATTCGTCCTCGGAATATTCGCCCCGACAAATTCGCCCCCGTAGCATTCGCCCCATAACATTTATTAACACTCGGCAGTAATAGATTGGTTTAAATTAATTAAATAATATTTGCAAAAATTACGATATTTGGAACTCAATACGGCAAAACTGACAACTCGAAATTGTTCATATTCAATCGTCTCTCACCCGTTAAAGGCTGATTCAACGGTTCAACGTCAACCGTATGTTTACAATACATTTTACAACAAATTGCGTTTACAAAGGAGTCTAATTACTCAGCCATTTATGGATGTATTGAAATGTTTTTGGCATCAATGTATAAACAGAGGATGGTTCTTTCTTTAGACTTACATTTGAAAATTGGTCCAGATTTGATGTAAATTTGTGTTGAAAAACACCAACATTGATGAAGTTTGCTGAAATATCAAATCATAATTAATATAATCTAAAAAAATCTAACTCGAAACATCCCATTTCTTTAAAATATAAAAAAAAAGTTTGCTTATATATTTATTAGTTAAGTAGCAATTAGTCTGCTACGGTACTCTTGTACTTGTTCCAAATTCAGCCCGTCGGATCAGCCTTAAATTTGAGAATTTTTGTAAAAAATGTGCAAATACCATAAGAGTTTTAAAATGTCCAAAGTATCCACTTGAGATCAAAAAATGTTGAACGTTGACCATTTACCAAAAATTTAGATCTTAAAAAGACAATGAATTTAGTATATACTTTGTGTCCTACTATTATGTATAAAAATGACAATACAGACACGTTTTTATTACTGATGCCATAAGAGTTCCTTTTTTGCTGTTGTCAGTTTGATTTTCAGATTTTTGTATTACGAAAGGTGAAATATTGTGTTTGATTTACAATAAAATGAACTCTTCGTCTATTAGGATTGTAATATTTAAAATCTTAGAAAATCGTGCACAAAATTCTTTTTTTTAAGTAAATCTAACTACCTAATTAAAAAATAATACAAAACTTACCAGCACCACATGAAACCGATCTTCAATACTCAAAACTATTTTTTCACACGAGTTTATAACAAACTCAAAATCAACACAGTTATTACAAAAAAAATTAAAATTAAGCAAAATTCATTTTATGAACTGCTAGCCCTGTTACCTCCGAGAATTAATAAATCTTATGGGGCGAATCCTACGGGAGCGGAATCGCCGGGGGCGAATCTTCTAGGAGCGAATTTGTCGGGGACGAACTTGCCGGGGGCGAATTTTCCGGGGCGAATCTTTCTGGGGCGAATCTTACGGAGGCGGATAGTCCGGGGGCGAATTTACTTGAGGGCGAGATTTCTTGGGGCGAATTTTCCGGGGCGAATTTTCTGGGGCGAATCTTACGGAGGCGGATAGTCCGGGGGCGACTTTACTTGGGGGCGAGTTTTCTTGGGGGCGAATTTTCCGGGGCGAATTTTCTGGGGCGAATCTTACGGGCGAATTTTCGGGGGCGAATCATCCTCAATCTTTATATCATATTCCCATCTGAAATACTCTTACGCTTCAAGTTGTTTTCCTTTTCGAAAAAATCTACACAGATAAAATGTTGAGTATTGACAATCAAAGAACTTCTATAAGAGCGACTTATAACTTTGTTTCTTTTAGTTACTCCCATATTACATAACTTTATCTGACATTTCCAGAATCCATCTGTTTGTTTTTGCAGCTAGGCCAACGAATCCTCGACTTTCAAGTGGGCTTGACGTAATTCCCGCTATACTAGCGTTTGTTTAATAATGGCATTATTGTATCAACTTACGTTACAACTTCCTACTTTTTGTGGATTCGTTTCTTCGACCAACGATATGATTAGATTCATAAAAATTAAAACAAGAGCTATTGGTTTTTACGAAACCGTTGCTTCTGCGATGCCTATGAAAATATACGAGGCGAATTCTCTTGTCCCTATTCTACTTCGAATTTGTTCTTTAATTTAATCACCTACCTTTTGCGTTCTTCTATGTTGAATATTAAAACGAATTTATTGCGAAATGAAAATGTAACTTTTAAATCGTAAGGAACGCTATGGGTAGGAACGTGGACTTCAAAATGATGCATCAGCATGACCGACATCATTTGTTGTGTGAAATACTGTTTAATTATATTGATAATGGTTAAAAGGAGATGAGGAATTAAGATCAAATTTGAGCCATAGTTTTCCGACTCTACATTTTATGTACATGGTGGTTCAAATTCGTTGCTCACCACTGGGACCCTTGTGAAACATCTTTGAAAATAACTGAGACATCACCGAAAAACAGAAAATGTCATTTTCCCTAGCTTAAACGTTTGGAAATAAACGGTTCCCGGTAGCACCTTCTATATGGGCACTTTTTTTCGGAGAATTACGCTAGATGTAGAAGCTCCAGGCTACTACTTTCTTATTTCTTATGGACGCCATATTGGATTCTTACGGAGTCAGATAGAAATTTGACCCAAAATTGGTATTTTTTAAATGCAACATCCTGTATATCTTAACTTCAATTTTTTACATTCTTTTTTCCGATTACATGGATGCATCATAACCTATATTTTTTTAATATAATTAAATATTATATTATACCATTTATCGATGTGCTCCATGTTTTGATTTTAATGATGGTATGTAAATAAAATTCAGACTCAAAATGATTTTATTATATTATATTATTTTATTATGTTATTTTATAGTATTTTATATACATTATATGATACATTTATTTGTATAATAAAATAATTTTGAGTCTGAATCTTATTTACATATTATATATTATATCATATTTTTCAAAATTTTGAAATGACATATTTCTACGGTGAACGAATTTTATTTATTATTTATTTATTTATTGGTATGGACTCTCCTAGTTAACATCGATATAATAAACAAAACATAATCTCAATCGATATAAACGGTAAAAAATAAGGTTTTTATTGATTTACATGGATAAAATTTAAAAAAAATATAGGTTGTGTTTATACTTTTGCCGATTATTAACAATCCTCGAGATTGTATTGTATTTCTTTCTGTCTGCCCGTCTGTCAGTCTATCCGTCTGCCTAGCGGTCTGCACGATAACTTTTGTATTTGCGAAATCCAACTTTTTTATTGGTTAAATTACTTAACTGAAATTTTGAATGTAGGCCTTAGATGTAGACCTTGAATAAAAGTAAAACTAGTGCAGGAGTCAAAAAATATGTTGTGCGCATACGCCTTCCGATTTTTTTATTTGGTAAAGTATTTAAATTAATTGTTGTATCTAAACATCTCGAATAAAAGTGAAACCAATACCAAATCAAATAAGTTGTTTTGCGCATGCACAATCCGATACGACTAAAAACACGTGAAACAAGTATTGCGCATGCCCAGACCCATCACCCACAATCGTTATTTGTAAACCAATCCTTCTGAAATTTTAGGTTAGGATTCTTCTTATAAAATGAAATTAACGTAGCACGTCAAAAATGGATTACATTATGGATTATGGATTAAGAAACAAAAAAGGAGAAATCTACGAAAAATACATACCATTTTGCAAAGAAATATATATTTTATCCTTTGGTACAAGAAATTGTCCAGTGTATTGTCTAATTCTTGGAAGTAGAGATTGATTTGGAACCGTTATGGTAGACTTTTATCAAAAATTTAAGATTGATCGGACAAAATTAAATCAAATTTCGGAAATTTCGAAATTTTAATAAAAACATTAATACAATTTATCAACATGTCGATACCTAAATTCTATTAAAAAAATATGCCGAATACTTGTTTCCTAACAGAAACAAGCTTTCACAAGAGTGTCTTCAGAAAATGGTAAATGTAGGGAAAAAGTTTCCCACGAGACTTAATTATTTTCCTAAGCAAATAAAAGTATAAAAGTATTCAATAAAAAGTGTAAGATTCAATTTGAAAAAATTAAGATGCCCTACACTAGGCTTTTAAGGGGCAATTATATGAAAATGTGCATAACATCATTAAATGGGCCCCACCATATAAGTCATTTCTTATATCCCCGCTAGTGTACACAATAATCGATTGTCTCAAGATAAGTGGGACACCCTGTACATAAATTAATTAAGTGACATTCAAAGTATATAGGATTACGAAACTGGTAGGCTCAAAGTACTCATAAATGAAATGACCGCTATACCTCAGTTCGTCAGGGACAGTTAAACCCTAATAAATCATCCCCTGAAGCTGATATATTTTCTCGCGCATTTAATTGACCAGTGACGCATCTTGAAACTATTGACATACAAAATACAGAGCGACCCTAGGACCCATTGACTTAAAAAGCAATAAAACTAGAAAATATTGGAATAACCAGCCAACAAAGCGAACCACCCCGTATAACTTATAATATTTAACCCCTCAAACCGCCAAATCCTACAGAAATTCGCCTCTAAACCTTTAATTTCGGGAACCGCCATTAAAATTATTCCAACCACTAAAATCTTATAGCAACTTACGCGTCTACACCTAATATATGCAAAAAGTAAACAAATTTAAACGCGTGTCGAGTCGAGTCGCGTTTTGCAGTTCAAGTACGATTTCCCATGTAAACAAAAATTCCATAGGTAACTCGACAGCAACTCATTTTTTATCGCATACTACTTGAACCACTAAAGAGGGTAGCGGGTATCCAGGTATTGTGCGCGAACGGGAAAAAATAATTGCATACCTACCGTCTAATTAATTTAAACAATGCCAAAATATTGAACATCCCAATTTAACAGATGGAAATCAACCACTATTTAGATGGTCAATCGTGTTATCAGAATTTCATTTCAAAATTTCACAGACAATGAAAATTGCGTGATAATCCAGATTATCTCAGTAGAGCCATTTAGGTAAATTAGACCCGCAAAATTCCAATTATTCAAACTACGAATCTTTTTACAAATTAAGTAAATTGAAACCTTTATATTGGCAATTTATTTAAAAGCCCATATGATTTTTCATTGGCTCATGGGTTTGTAACCTAGGCGCCATAAAAGATTAGTCATCGACGATAAAGAACGAAGGTGAATGTGATCTTTCCGGGAAATATGAGGTGTTTTTTTCTAGAATGTTCGGAAGCCCTCGAGAACACTGGAATTTTGGTAAATAATCAAATCGAATTGCGTTTCAGGGCCAATTTCAATAGTTCGCGCTGTTATAAATTGTGTATAGGTGAGTGAAATAATATTTGAACACATTTTAACATAAAACAATTCATTTCAAGACATAAATTTTTTGATAATTAATTGTAAATAAATAAATCACGTAATTAAATTTACGTTGCAGTATTTTATCGATGCGTAGGACAACCTAGATTTGTAGATGCTTGGTAATTAGCAGTAGGTACATCAATAGCACAAATAGCTTTCTTTAATTACTTAACATATTCGAAACGTGTTTCTAGTTAACAAAGCCATTTTCAATTCGTTTATTGGAGTATCGCTCTCCACGACGGATGGTGGTAACGTTAATTAATGCCCATTAACTTGACACATTTTAATTGCGTCATAGAATTTGAGGAAGGTTCATAGACTGGTGAAAGTGTATACTCGATGCTATTGAAAGGGCGCTTGATTGATTAATATTGGTAACGCATCAAATTCCGGCACTCGTTTAAATAAGTTTTCTTGGCATTTCGGCACGTTCATACACACTCGTCCCTTTTTCAAATAAAACAATCGCCCTAAGTCGAATTCATTAACATAAAATCGACTACGTTAATCAATTATATTTTATTTTCGAGCATCGCCCATTCTATAAAATTTAGGCGACCGGAAACATTCCCGAAAACAGCTTGAGGCCAGCGAGGAGATATTTAAAATTGTGTTCGCTGAAAAATATACACGTTAAACGTGCCCTGCATGTGAATGGCGTAAACCATCCTAATCGATGGATAACAGAATTGAACGTATCTTATCATTATTCCCAGTATAATACCACCGTAAAGGCAGTTTTGCACTAGCTCGGAATACTGTTTGCATACGAAATATCGCAAACAAAACTCGCGAGAAATCCGAAACATGTTGACCAAAAAAAGAACTTTCCACTGGATATAGATGAAACACACTTAATGCCGTTCGGTTTATTTAATAAACCCCAATTTCGGACACTTTTAGCTTTTCGTAGTTTCGTGTTGTCGTCTTGAATTATTTCAGGTTGTGAGGAAAATTTATTACCAGTCTAGATGTTTCAGATTCTCCGACATCCTAACATTGTTATTAAACTGAAGGTTCCTCATTTTATCTACTTCAATATTTAGTTTGTTTTACTGTTTCCTTTGCTACCTTGATATTTCTCATGATGAGGGGGGCGACATCTACATACGAAATAATGTCTGTCCTTACCGATACTATAGACCTTTTAGGTACACCCCTTAAGAAAGGATGCTACTATCAAGTAAAGTGTAATGTTAGGCAATATAGAACTATAGACGAATTGCTAGGTTAAAAAAAAGGAAATGTGTTGAAAAGAGGAATAAGTACGTATTTGTGGATAAACCCGTTTACAACATTGATAGTAACATAATAACATCAATTTAACAGCAACATATTGAATGGTGATGGTAATTACACGGTCAACGATATTTTTTGATTTTGATTTCTTTAATTTGTGGTATTATTAATGTTCTGAGTCTCCTCACATTGTTATGTAACTTGTGCCATTCTTATATATTGCCGTTTTATATCTTAAAAGCCAGAGTGTTATATGTCAGATGTTATGTACCGATAAGTCAATTGCGCCAACCTATTATTCTTCTAACTACAATCTCCCTATATGATACTTATATAATACTACAACATTAATGGTACCTAACAAAAACTTACACTTATGTATACTTACTTTATGAATTTGGCAGATCAGACTCCCATTACACCTTAACGAATGAAATAACATACAGAGTGTCAATTTTAAAACTTGCAGTCGACCATATTTTTCAAACTAAAGAAGATATTGAAAATCGCGAAAAACCGTTTCGGGGGTGTCGAGGGGGAACCAGAATGACGTTATGAGTGACAACCCCCCTCACCCCCCTCAACCCCCCAGTCCCCCTCTTCAAAAATCCTAAATGATAACCCCATACTTGTGACACATTCTTGGAAAGCTACTGCTTTCCAGTGGTATCAATCATTAACAAAAAAAATAAAAATTAAGCCATACCTATGTTCAAGATTTGGTCGCTAAATTCGAAGAAACGGGATCTGTTATCAATAAAAAAAGAAAGCAACCAAGATTGCTTAATGAAACAGCTCAGATTTAAGTTCTTGGCCAATTTGCCATAAATCCTTCAATGTCAACATTTATTTTTTTTGTTAATTATTAAATTTTTGTTAAATTGTCTTTAATCAATATTGACTTTATTCATACCACTGGAAAGCATTTCTCAGTTGCTTTCCAACTATATGTCACAAGTGTGGGAGTGCCATTTAGGATTTTTGAAGAAGGGGGGCTGGGGAGGTTAAGGGGGGTGGGGGGTTGTCACTCATAACGTCATTCTGGTTGTGAACTATTTGTGTATCTCCTTTTCTATAGGTGTACCCCAATCTAAAATATTGGATTCAGAGATTACATTTTTGTACCTTATGCATGTTGCAATGGAAATGAGATTATATAAACTAAAGGATCACAAATTCACAATTAAAAGTAAAACGGTGCAAAACAACATACCTCTTGATGGAAACGCACGTGCAGGTGATTGAAAATCCATAGAACTTAGAATAAAGCCAGTGTGCCCACGTTTTTTTATGAAATCAGTGAGTAAATAACTATTTAGACACCTCTTGGTCCAAATACACGTGGTCATCCAAAATGCGTCAAATTCACTTCCGGTGCATCGAAAGAATACGTCTGAATGTTTTCCCAACGAAAACGGCGTACGTACAAACAAAAATATATACAGGGTGTAGCACCTAAGATCCCTCGGATCATAACTCCTCTACCATATAAGATATCGAAAAAAGTCTTAGAACAGAATTGTACACAATTACCGCCGGCATGTTTCTAAAATATTTTTGATCACCAGGGGCGTGCTGTATTCCAGTGGCCTATCAAACTTGCATTTTTTTAAATGGAACACTCCATATTTTATTACTGATTAGGAGAGTACTTGAAAAGTACTTATTTTTTATGTAACATGGTATACCCTTAACTAACGATTTCGCTGTTATAACCTTTTTTCCTCAAAATTTGACAGTTTTTCGAACTTTTTTTTGAGAGAAACTAAATCGCGCAAACGGCTAATTTTTGGATTGTGGCACAGATTGAGACCTCTTCTACAATCCACAATTTTTTTAGGTATTTTATCGAAAAAATAAAATTTTTGATTGACCTTCACTAAATGTCATATTTTTTAAAAATTTCAAATGGCACCCCCCTAAACAAATTATATCTCTGGGTAGCCAAAACTACAAATTTTCCACTGATATAAACAAAACCACACATTCCATAACAAAATTTCAGAGAAAAACCAAGTCGGACCGCCAATTTGTAAAAAAACGTTCTTTTCCGAACTCAAGTGTGCCATGATAAAACAAAAGATGTTCAATTATGATTGTATGATTGTTTTTTAATCAACGTTGCAAAAATGTTCCAAACTTAAGCAGGAATGGTTGATATAATGTTTATTCTTAGGGACGTTAAATTGTTTACTGGCGTAACAAATGTACGCTGGGAGATATCCTGTTTATTAATTTATTTATTTTATTTACTATCCCGCTCTTGTTCTGGTACTCAACAGGCTTGCGCCCAATTACAAACTAACCCGTTTTAAGATCATTAAAAGTCGTTCGGGATTGGTTGAAAAAAATGTACCAACCAATAGAAAATTAAAACATTGCGATTTTAATTTATCATTTTTTGATTTTAGATTAAGTTATTAAAGATTATAGTAGGGGGCATTCGTCGTCTGACATCCAGAGTAATAATTACGTTTATATATAATTGAATAATCTAATTTAAAGGTGTTAAATTATTAATAATTATATATAAATAATAAATATAAATATAACTAGAAGAACAAAATTTGCGTCGTAATTACGGCAAAAAATTAGTAGTTCCGGCGATTCTGTAAACAATTCTGGATAGGTCAAACTTGAGACCATTTTCCCAGTAGGGCATGATGTGCTGGCAGAAACCGGTTGAGTGCTGCGAAATAATTCCTTTGTGTTTCTTTCATAGATAACATCAAAAACAAAGTATCTCAAAAACTAGTGGACGTTAAAGCTTTGACAGTAAATTGGTTGCTGCTTTGTTTGGATTAAGTACATGAAGCTTTTAGAGTATCTATTCATTCAGGTACCACCAATTTATAAATCCGATAGGTAAACTCGGTGGCAGTTTGGAAACGTACCGAGGGACGTACAACCTAGATAAAATTGCTACGTATAATGCTAACGTATGATGCAGGTACAACGTTTACACAGCTTTGTGTTACCTACATGAGCTGCATTGGAAAATGCAAACAAGCTTTGTTCAATTCCATTACTTTTTTTCCAAGTTTGAAATCACGTTATACTATTGACCGGTGCAGAGCAGTAATTAAAACCGTTAATTAAATATCTAGCTCCAATTAATCAGCTAAAATTGTACGAACCAACTTCGCATGAAGAGGCGTATAATAAGTACTTTAGTGAAATAATTTTAATTATTGCATACGATCGATTGGTCCTGCAGTATACTAGTAGGTATGCCAATTATGATAATATTAAAGAAACCGTGCAGTGTCTATTGCGAGACTATTTATTTTCAAGTCAGAGTAAATTTCCCGGTAGGATTATGATAAAATTGCAAAGAGATGCAGTTCCCGGCAATAAAACTCTATTTCGAGCAATCCCTATATACCTAGAAACAAATTTCGAAGAACAATAGCGGACGTGAAATTAGCAATCATTCAACGCTTTACAGTTGAATCGCGTGTGGAAACAGCCCACTTGTTACATAGATATATCCGCTCATTTTCTATTTTGTTTCATTTTTCAAGCCCGATATTCATACATTAATAGAAGCGTCACCGCCCAATTATTCTGGAGTAAATTGCTTGAAATGTAACGTGGGGACTATTCTTCTACAAGAAACAAATTCAGAATATGCAATTACTTTTTAGAAATACCTAATAAGCACATCTTGCGACTATCTTAATTTTCTTTCATGAGACAGTATATCACATAGTACTTCTTTCAGTTTACTGTCGATGCTAAATTTGAAATTAATTATTGGTTTATTTTCTACAGGGAAGAGGTTTTACCTTCCCAATTTCGATGGTATAAAAATATCGTTAAAATAATTTGATTTTTCAGTTCACCTTATGCAAGCGAAATCTCGTACCATAAATTGGATTCAAATTTTAGTACCATGAAATAATAAAACCCAATTAAGAAAAGAAATGGAGCACGTCTTGTACACTTGTGAATTGAACAGAATATATTGTTACTATCTATGCCAAAATAGCCTCATTTTATAATGCTTATATAGTAAGAAAATTTGATACAATAATAAAGTAGGTACGTGCACTCGAAACAAATAAATTAATTCTAATCCTTTTTTGTTAATTATTTTGCAGGAGTTATATTGTTAATTGTAATATATACTTTTCGGAAAACAAGTTTAGTATTTTTGTTTAAAGTGCATAGTATACTCAGTACAGTGTAACGGTCCATTCAATTGTTTTGATCTTCTCTATCATGTAAATATATTCTGGTCTGAACAACGTCATGTTCCGTCTAAACACCAAAAACAATGAGGGGGCATCCTGTATATGGGAGTTTTAAATTTTTTAAAGATAAATCTGGGGAAGTATTTCCGTATAGGCATAAGATTGGTTTATTTTACTTGAATTTGTTATTTCAGTGTTGATTTTTCCTTTTAGAATTGTTTGTAATTGTGTATTATTTTCTTGTTTAAATTTTATCAATTTTGTAAATTGTTATGTATTTAAATGTAAAACGTGAAATTGCGTGTTTAAATCTTTATCACACTGTATTATCAGTGAAAATTTAATTGACGGCCGTATATTATTGTTGTTAAGAGATAATGTGTTTTGAAGAATTGCGAGTGGTTTCGGTGTAAGTGGGGATGCGTTCCTTCGAAGCGGGCGTTAGGTAACGTAAATTTTTTGATTTGTACACAAAATAACGATCGGTTCTCTTTAAGAAATTGCGAAAAATGTCATTCTTAAAGAAATAGATCTCTGTAGATTGGCAGAATGTAGTATGTTGGGACTCATCTGGAACGAATTTTGGGAGTTTTCATTCTTTTGAAATTGTATTGTCAATTAAATGAGAATATTCCTAGCTGTAAGGTGTTTATTTTTGTAAATATTCTCATATTGTTATTGTTATTGAAGGTTAAATAGGGGTGTTAAAAATGAAACGTATCCACGTTATAAAGTTTACATTTACATTTGTTCACCATAAACGTATAAAGTTATATTTATGTTCAAATCGCATTTTGCTCATTAAAACAATTTAATGCAACCTAGCAAATGAACAATACCTATTCGTTGATTATTTTCCTTCTACTACCTTCCAAAACGATACGTTTCATCAAAACATTCAGTGTGAAAACTAAGTATTTGGTTATCTGTAGACAAACAAGGTACCTCTCACTTAAATTTTTAAGGAAATGGAACAAAATCTATAACATCCTAAATCACTAGTAATGAACTCGACGTCGATGTTGCAACTTCCGTTAAACACGATCAAATTTGCTAATATAGCAAACATAAAGTTTATAGAGAAATCACGGAACATTCTCGAAGTCGGCATATCACATTTCATCGAAAGAAAGGCCGTCGTATCCGCTTTCGTTTATTATCGCCGATGGCTATAATCTTTTGTCGACTTTATGGCGGCTGGTGGCGTCCCGATATCTCTCTGGATTTCTAGAATATTCGCTACAACATGTTCTTATACGTGATATTGGACAACGTCCACCAATGTTTACTGGACTATATAATAATTTATAGGAATGTTGTGCCTGCAGTATTTAATTGTGTTATATTATTAATTAGGGGTGAATAGTGTATTTCCGATTGGAATCAACGATTCTTATAAAGAGCACTTGCATGATTAATAAAGACGATTCACTGTATCAGTTATCCTTAACGTTATTTTATTGATCGCCGAATTTATGATGTATATTTTATAAACGAAATCGATTCGTTTCCTACTAGCTCATGGTTTCCTCGTTTTAAATAACGCAGTTGTAGTTCCCTGGTAGAAATCGCCGTTATTTATTATAATCGGTACTTCTAATTCGATTACATTGAAAATTGAATTGTAGAAGTCGATTTTGGAGTAGATATTTTTCGGATTGTCAATAAAAGCAAAGTGCCGAAAGTTAAAAATCTATATTTAATGTACGTAATCGACTTAGGAATGGTTAGCTAAACTCGAAAATCGTATTTGTACACGTAAACACGGTTTAAATCATTTTCAGAATTTGAACTATTTTATTGGGATGCCTCACATTCACACTGTAAATACGAAATCTACGGTGTCAGTAATAAATGACGTTAAATGAGTTACGATATTTTACAACCGCAAAACTGATTCCCTTCCTTCCGTATGCATCAATTTTAATGTCCCGCAATTATTTATCCGGCGCGGTACCGCTTAAACCATTAAAATATAAAGATCTTTTTATTAGTAGTTCAGTTTTAATGGTAACTATTTGTTTCGAAAAATTATGGCGTTCGCGATAGTGCAAGAGTAATTGTTATTAGGGGTAACGTTGACAAATTACAATTTTATGAGAACAGTTTATGTAATATGTACCGCACATTTCGCATCGGGGCCGTTTCGTAGACCTTACAATTTAGAGTTTATGGAGTTAGGTAAGTTTAAAGTCAACGATGTAATATTTCAAAATTACTTTTATTCGCCGGTGAGACCCCAAATGGCGTGTGAGCGGTTTCTCTCGTCGTATTTTTAGAGTTTCTAAACTAAAAAGTAAATCCGCGCGAAATAATCTTGCATTTTGTTCAAAAAAGATGCGTTATAAAGTTTCAACGTCAACACATTGTCATACGAGGGGCGACTGGAATTTTGAGCAAAAACTTTTTTGTATGTACCTAGTTTGTAAGTCAACATTTAATTTGTGCTCCGTAGAACGTCGGATATCTCGAGTAAATTTGCATTTATCTTCAAAAGGAACTTGTTTTCCGGCGACACAAGATATTCTGCAGAAGATTCATTAATAAATTATTTCACCAACAGGCATGATTAATGAAACCAGATGCCATAATTCCGACAGAAGAACTTCCTAGCTCAAACCAGATATTTAAAAAAACTTTTTTGACAGTCTCACATCCCTCATACCTAATGTGCACTGATAAAATTTGAACAAAACCAAAATAACCGTTTTTTAACCTTCAAATATTTTTTTTGTAATTAAGCTACATAATTTGTGTAAGTTGTACACAAAAAAAGAAAGTCTTTTGAATAATTTGATACAAATTTTGCTTTGCTATTTGAAAAAAAAATTCGGTGCCGTTGCAGCGCTCCAACATGTTCAAAAATACGGCCCACGTTGGGCGCCAAATAAATAATTCTGTGTGACGTTATACCACCCAACATCACGTACCTAGCTAGCTCTTCTTAGGCAATTGTTTCATTTTTCATTTTAAAATTTTAACACTGATAGGTAACCAGTTGCACTGCTTATCTCGCACGTGGCATTGTTTATCGCAAAACCAATTAATTTTTGTCCGATACCAACTTTTTACCAACACTTGACCTGACCAGAAGTTGATACGAAATTTCATAGTGCCAAAACAATACTTCTTCAAATGTAAGCTCGCTTTTTCTCTTCCCCAATGAACCTTACACTGAAAAACAGGATAGGTGTAACGATTTATTTTCATCATTTCAAAGGATTATTATTGTTCATGGTTTATTATCTGTTGAAAGATCCCCGTAGTAGATTAATAGATGAATCCTCTTATTTTTAGAATTTGACAATGCTATTTTTCGGCGCATTTTCTTGATTTGTCGGTTTTCATATTCCTCTTTCTGTGGTAAACCGTATCGCCTTACACTTCGTTTAAACAAACAGCTGAAGCATGAGTTAGAACGCATAGAATTTTAATTGCCATCATATCATCCATATACATTGATCTCTGGCGATTGGATTGATAATTTGGGGATTCCAAAGTAATTAAATGGACGGAACCTATACACTCGTGAGGATATAAATTTGCGTTCCTCCCTTTCTTATCGTTTCGACTGATATTTGTATAACACAATTTCCATCGACAATTGCTGCTTCATCTACAATTATCCATCTTATTTAAGAGATATGTCAATTTTAGATTATCAAGGATTTCTTTTAGGGTTTTAATTTTTGGTACTAGTTTAAGGACCAGGCAATATATTGATGATTTAAATTCGGTTCGGTTGCAAAAGTAAATTTACGGCAAATCTCAAAAAAAGATCCTATTTCATAGTGCTTTTCTATTTATCTAACGTCCATTTCGGGTAGGGACAAACTGGATTTCCCGCTCCGTCCGCTTGTACCTTCGATACATTCAAACAAATTAATTTTTTTAATTAAATACGCCTTTCCCCAACCTTGGAAAAATACGGGGCCGATGTTAATATTCAAGTCAATTAGGAGCGGTTTTTTTTAAACAAGGCCCAGCTGAATCGAACGGGTTTCTGCAACTCAATTATTTAGCTACTGTTAATTTCACTCACTTAATTGGCTGTATTCAAATTTACAGAAATTAATATAATCATTGTTAATTGGCTGATTAGTCAGGCTGATAACGGCGTAAACCTATACATGGCCTTGCAGTTCCAGTGCGCGTTTTAATTTACCATAGGAAACAAAACCTGCTAGAATGCTGAATTTCTGAAATTCTAAAATAATTTGTTCTCCCCTTCTAAATGAGCTTTCGGACAAAACAAAACCTGAAATATCTGGAAGAGAACGGTTGCAAACGGCGGCGGGTGGGTTAATCGCAATCACGGTGGCGGCTGAAACATAACTCTAGAAATTAAATCAATGTCCTCGATACTTTCGGCACGATTCTTACGTAACGAAGCCCCTCTTTATACCGGGCGTTCATACACAGAGTGGTTACCAATACTGGGTGCTTCGTTACAATGCTTATCATCTGGTAATCTATAAGATGCTGTACCGAGGATGAACCTAGACTTTTCGAAGAGCAGCGATAGAAATAGTCACAGGTAAGATGGAAATTCTAGTCATACATACAAACCATAACAATTCAACCCAATCTTCGTAGAATATAGATTTATATTTTAATAATGTGAACAGTAAAAGTAAATGAAGGCAATGCGGTAAAGTTCATTTAACAAAAAAAACGCTCTTGTTGTTGTTTTCTTCCACCTTACGTGTTGAAATGTATTAAATTAAGAAATTCCCATATCTTTTGACTGAAATATAAAACCCCCTTCTACCTCTTTTACAGGAAATTGAGTTGGTCCTATTAGTGTAATGTCTTTCAAAGCCCATGTTCTTGCTACAATTATCCAGAAAATAAAGTCAAAACCCATTGTGCCAAAGGCCCAATTTTAATATGGGTGGTAAGTGGTAAATGATAAATTTTATTGGCCTATCTAAACGAACCATTCCTTTCACTATTGGTAAAAAGCGACCTGTTAGAAAACAATATACAAAGGATGCGGTTGTTGGGGTTGGTGACCACTTTTCTCTCAGCTCCCCAGCAGAAGTATTTTCGAGAGGGAATAAAACAAATTTCATAATTAGAGCGAAGGCGTTCTTTATTTCTTGAATGACTGCACGACTTGATTCTCTCACCTTTCAAATTAAATTCAAACGTCGAAATTCATGGACGAAATAAAAGAAGCGGCGACCCCATTTTACTCTAAATAAAATTACTTTCATTTGTATGGTTGCGTGTGCGCCTTGGATTAGGAAATATTTAGGCAGGAGCATAAACGTCGGTTGCGGTGAAAATATGAAATCTAAGTTAAAACCTGAAGTGTAAATGAAAATGTAGCAGTAGTCTTTTTGATGATATTTAACACGAGAGAGTCTGACGTTGAGTTACTTGTGTCAAGGAAATTTAATTGAAGGGACTTTCTCTGGGGAGTTTTTCAGCAAGAACAATTAGTTCCCTTCACCTAATATCCCTCGTCTTCTGTAAAGGAAAAAAAACAGGAGAATAAAAGTGTAACAATATGCCGTACTGCCTTTGTTAATTGTCTTACACTTAAATATAATTGGATGTTGAAATTTTATTTTTAGTATTTAACATTTTTGTATTCTCCCAGTTTAAGTAAAATGCCCATAAACATCGTCAGGGGTTAAGAAATTTTAGTTTTAAGAGATTTTCTGGAACGCTTTCTGATGTAGCTTTCGGTTAATAAAATACCACTCAACGTGAATCTCTTCTCCGGTATAAAGCATTTGAATGCCTTTTTCGAGCAACTTTAATGCCACTGTTTAAATGACTCGGAATTTTCCTCTAACTTTAATAAAATGATGGGGAGAATTCTAAAGGTGTACTGGCAATCAATTAGTTAGCGTTTATTATATGTATCAATGTCCGTACATTATCAGAACGAAACGCTGGAAATTTCATTATATTGTACTGAAAACTGGGCGTGTTTCACTTTGGCTTTGTCGGTTCGCACCCCTAACATTTCCACTTCAATAATGTATTATTTCAATATGCATCCTAAGGTTATTTAACCGATGCCCTCTTTTTGTCTATCAGTGAATAAATTCCATTAATACAGAAACTTGTTTCCCCAATTACGCGTCCATCAATGTCGAATCGCACAAAAGGAATCACGCTAAGAATTTTTGACAAAAGACTAAGTTATTTATACCCGATTGGAAATTGCTGCATTGAGCTTTGAGACTCGAAATTTGATTAAGTGCGAACTTAAAGGAAATGCCAGTTGCAAGTGGAAGAATTCTTCTCAAAAGGTCAGTTAGTGCGGGAATACTCTCTTTCAAACGGTCTTCTACCGTAAATCCGATCAAAGACATTTGTCGCAATGCCTTGCATAACATGTAACACGTTTCTGTTACATATGCTGTGACGCCAAAGCTTTCCATCTCAAACAGATGCGATTGATTCAATTATTCTACAGATTTTTCTCTTCTACAAAAAAGGTATTTATGTACGACAAACTGCAATATACTATTCAGAAACATTTGTGTTTAATAATTGCGATTCGGTATACTATACGTATTGTGTTCATTTATTTTCTCTAACCATTTTCAGTTTGAGCTTTTTTTACTTTTAATTTGTGAGAATAGAACACGTTTGTTTTCTATTATTCCATTACTACATTAGAACTTATAATTAACGCTTTTCCAATCACAACAGAACACAATTTCGTGAGGTTCACAGCAGAGCTGCCTTCATCAGCGAAACACTAAAAGAGAATGTGATTTGTAGTAATATTACAAACGTAAGTGAAACTTTACGAGGTGTAAATAACCTAATGGCCTTTCCTCGTCATTAATAAGTTCCATTTAATTCACTCTGACTATTTACTTGCTTAACTAACTATGGTATGGCTATTTTTAAGTATGTATATGTAAAATAACATTATGTTTATCTGATGGAAAAGTTTTCAGATAGACCTCTGGTGTGTGTTGTATAATTAGGTCATTTTACATATATCCTTCCTAACTTGCTAGAACAGAAAATATGGGGGAACACTCGAGAGAAACATAAGGAGGAACTTGATTAACCTATTTTAGGCAAAATTAATTGGAACTTGAGATGCGTTTGATATGAAGTTTATATGAACTTAAAGAAAACAAGAAGAAAGTGAGAATAGCTTGAATCAGATTTAGCAGAACAAATTTAGATGAACTTGAAAAGAAGGCCTTGCTAAATTTGAAACGAAGTTAGGAAATTTGAAGAGGCACTTCGTTTAAAAAGAAACTAAAAAGAAATTGAGAAAGTAACGTGGAAGTAATTTGAGGAAATCTCCCTAAGGAGAATTTGAGGTCACTCTGGAAAAGTTTATTAACTTGAAAAAAGAAGTTTGAAGGCAAATTGAGGGAAAAATATCCAGTGCTCGCGAAGAAAGCTTGCGAAAATGTGAAAACTTAGAAGTTAAGAATGTCTCTCAACCAAATGGCCTTGAAAATTTACAGTGTGACACTGTGACGGCAAAAAAAAATAACGATCTAGTTTTACAAACTATAGGAACTGATATTCATAACAATACATTCAATAAAATAGTAGGTAAACAAAATTATTTTTTCCAAACACATTGTAATTTCCTATTTTGTATTTGTTTGGTTAAACAAGATACACAGTAATTGTTTTATAATGACAAATGGTACATTCAGGTTGTAGTGAATTTGTTTATAGTAGTTTATAACGTGTTTTTTTTCAATTTCAAATTAGTATTCAATATTCTTACTCTATCTATGCATTTCCTCTGTAATTCCGTTTAGTTTACATGTTCTGTGGTAGAGTTGTTATTACCTTAGTTCTTTATTTTGGCGCTAGAGGTCACGCTATGTACCTTTCTGCACATAATTCTATCTTTTCTTCTTTAATTTCCCTTGTGTACAAGCTTGTTCCTTTTAGAGAAAATCCTGCTTTCATAGTGGTTACTTGTAAATTTTTCTTAAAACGGCAGTATTTTTACTTGACTTATGTCTACCGGAAAAGGGGTTCTTTGTATTAAATATTATCATAGTTCTTTAGATTTTTAATAAATAACGCACAATAACGTTTTATTTGCCTATAACCTGAACGTTAAGTTAGCCGTCTAGTGATCCTTTTTGGGACGTCTGCGTATACTCATCGGTATAATGGGTTCGATTTCGAGCTACGTAACTTCAACGTAATGGTCGCCAGGGGATGGGTCGCTGACAGTTGGTTCTGTGAATAGCGTGAGATCCGATGCGTGATATCGACTGATTATTGTGACGTATAGCTCCCAACTCATACCTAGTGGGTGTGATATCCCGTTTGACGCCATAGGGTCACTTCGGCACAAAATTGGCTGTAATGCCTTTCTCGGGATTTTTCAGGACGTACGTTTTTACTAAGACCGACGCTTTTAGTCAAACCGCTAATCCCACACCATCCTATCCATCAATCGTAATTGGTAAATAGAGTTCTACAAGGGACTTGAAGGCATAGAACGTGGAGAAAAGCTTGAGGGAATTCTGTTCTGTTGTGCCGGAGGGTCTGGGTTGGCATTTTAGGCATTTGGGCCGGATTACGCTTGGTGCGCCACGTATCTTCTGCAACAATGCGAGGAATGAGGCCAGATGCGCCATCTTCTCCCCGAGGCTACTCTTAAGCAATACATAAATCATGTCTATCTGAATATTTTGGTAATTGAAGCACGAAGTTGACATATGAACAATTCGGTATATATGATTTGGTAACGGGGCAATTTCTTCGAGTAAGCGTCCTTCAAAACCTTCACTTCATCCGGAGACGTGAGCGTGGTATGTTTTATTTCTTGCGACCAAGACGCCGCTAGACCGTCTAACAACGCTGGGAGACCTCGTAACGCGTTGGCGCGATAATGTTGAAACAATCCTTAAAAGTAGTGATAGAGTCTAGAAAAGCTTCAACGTCGAACAGACCATCCAAACCTCGATCCAAACGTTGTGTTGCCTCTTAAAAGAACTTGAAACTGCTCGGCTGCCAACACTAGCAGTTGATCAATCTGAACGAAGTCTAAAGCCCGATTCACATTATCGGTTCCGTCACGGTCAGATCACTGTCCGCTCACGGTGCGGTCAATTGTTATAGCGTGTAGTCCTTAAGGCCGATTCACATTATCGGTCAGGTTACAGTCATAGCATGCCCATAAGAAATACACGCTACAATAATGGACCGCACCGTGAGCAGACTGACCGTAACGTGACCGATAATGTGTTATCGGTCCTAAACGTCGAATTCAAAATGTTATGGCTTCACTCGATGCAATACAAAATACAAATACTATTGCGCGTCGTATTAATTACAACGATTGAGGCGTCCGTTACAGTTGAAATTAATTAAACTTTCGCATGACTTATCGCAAACACTTAAATAAACATTTTATAAATTCAATATAAACTCAAATGAAACAAACCAACTCTGTGCTTATTCGTAAATACCCCCCAGATTTACTTATCATACACAGAATATCCCGTCATTATTTTTGGTGTTGAGACCGAAGTAACGTCTACATGACGTTTACACAACAATATTTTTCTATTTCGGTGTTACAATGAGAATTTTGTGCAACCGTTTTCGGCAAAAACAGTGTTTCAATGAGTTCCATTGTAACATTGTTTTTGGTAACTTTTCATCTCTAAGTTGGCAGTTCGCCAAGACGTCAACGTCAAATCATCCGATGTAAAATCAAATTACGTAAAATTTATGTGTTTTCCTTGATTTTTGGTACACGAAGAACTTAATACATTCCAAATCAGCAGTTTACACATCCACCATAAATAAATTTATCTACGAATAAAAATTACACATTCACGGAATTTAAAGTTTCCAAATGTCAGTGTTGTGTTTATCTACGCTGCCAACTTAAAATTTGTCAACGTAAATGGTGTTGCCAACTTAAGACATATTAATTCTAAAGTTTCCTGTAGTTTTTCATAATTACTTTTTAATTAAATTAAAGCCCCGAAATAGAAAAAATAGTATGAAAAACACGTGTTACAATGCTTTATTGTAAACTCCTATCTTGTGGACACTCGTGGCTCCGCTTCGCTACGCCACTCGTGCCACAAGATAGTCGTATTACAATAGGTCGCATTGTAACACAATATACAATTATGGTATTTTGAGCGTTAACGTCTACGAGTATAAAAGCAAGCCATTGCCAATATTGGGTGTAGCTGACTTAATTTTAGTGGAAACAAATATCACCATTAGATGGAAGGACTGTTATTGTATTAAGTAAAATAAGGAATTGATTCCACCTGGTCACAATTTTTCCGTTGAATACACCATACCATTTTAAACAAGTTTTTCATACCAGCAATAATTATTAATGATGAGGTATCGACAAATGTCGCTGTGTCAAATAGTGGCAAAGCATCCCAAAACAGATTACAATCAATATACAATAAAAGCACGTGAATTCCAACTTGAAACGGAAATCGCCGTTTCGTTCCTTTTAGGTCCCTTTGATGTGACGTTGCAATGTTGCTGCAATCGGCAATAGGCGTCGAACTTCGCGCTGTTATTGCGCGAGCCTTTGATATATTTCTGTTTTCCAACTTTCCCAATTTTTTTTGTCTCGGATCGCAATTATTGGATATGATATTGCCTTTAATACAGCATGTCGGCACATCCTTTATGAATCCTTGCTCTCTCCATTGTTTGTCCTTGTTATTTCCTTCACGCGATTTTCTCAACTTGTCAGTTACAATAATGAGACTACACCTGAGTAAGCAATCCATCCCTCCATTGACGTATTAATTAGAACCGCAGAGCTACACAATGGGTCTGCATTGTCCTCGACCAAAAATAAAACACGATCCTTCTCTTATAATATGTAAACGGCAGTCAGATCAAAGTAGATGCTGACAGGTGGATTATAAACCGTTTTCCAGATGATAGATTATTTTTAGATATGAAAAAAAGCGTACGGATTTAAATCTCATTTATTTCTCGTTCGGCCTGTTGAGCGAGATTATTCAAATTTTGCAAATAAATCGCATTTACCTACATAATGAGGCATTACCGTGACTAATCTAATTATAAATTATTTAGCTTAGTATCGCAAAGGCTATCGAATAAAATCGTTGCCACATTCTCTAAATTTCTAGTTTTTTCGCACTCAAATTATTTGATTACGACCACGACCGGAATAACAAAACGGTTACGGTAATGTTTAATACAATAAAACGAAATTGACACATTTCATTAGCAACCCGTACACGTTTATAGCGTCGTAGTATCAAGAAAGCGAGTTTAACAAATTGTTGTGCAGTAGAAGTCAATATGTAGCAAGTTTCATTATTCATCGCCCTTTCTAAAGGACAAACGTTGTGTAGATCCGTTCTTTAGTTTCAGCAAATTTGCATAAGGAATCGAATACACGGTACCTGAAATGCATTTTCATTAAAAATCCCGCGTTATCCTTCGTGCGTTTACCGATTGCAATTATTTCTATTTGAGCTTCCAATTTGAATTCAGAAATTAATAAAGCAAGTTCGAATAACGTGCCTGAAATTTGCTTGTTTCTAAATGTGGATATACGTCCGGAGCTGAAATGAAATTCAATTTTAATTACGTGTACTACATTTTGATGCGAAACGGCCTCCGCTCATGTAAATCTATGTTAAGTTTGGTTAGTTTAGCAAAACGTCACAATTTCAACGCATTAAACTCTCTGTGGCGTTATAGTTGCTTTTACATCGACATTTTGGTTGTATGGCAATATAGCGGTTAGTACCAATACCGAATATGGGGAACGGCAATAAAAGTCACAATTTTTCAACAATATTTGGGTCAAGTTTAATTTAAATGGAGAAGCTCGTTCGGAAACATATTGCTTGAAATCTAACACTTAGAAATCCAATACGCGAATCTGGAACAACAACTATAAACTCCCACCAAAAAAGGTTTATAAAGGCAAGGGATAACTTTCTCCTATTACTTTGCATTAATAATATTGTGCGATGTTGCAAGATCGTAAAATATTTTATTGCCACGGCTACAATTTTTATATAAGCTCGATAGATCAGATTTTAGCTGAACACATAAATTTTTTTATTACTATTGTCACTTTAACGCCTCCAAGAAAAAATTACATTTACGATACAAACATATTAGTGCATTTTGAATATTGTGGGAAAACTACACACGCCCTCAAAACGCTGTCATGGGAACCTTTGTTGTCAATGTAACCTTGAACGTACGAATGTCTGTATATACTCCGTTCAATAGTTATTGTCCCGGTAGTAAGCCATGCTCGAGTGATTAACTTCACTGTATATATGTGCCGTCACTCCTTAGATTATGTCCATTTTCTACAAATTGATAATTACCTGTGAATGTGCAAAACCTAGTTGCCAGATTTAGTTTTGAATTTTGTGGCACTTTTATTATAAGTTTACATATAAATTTCATGAGAAACGACTTGCTGAATACGTTTCATACTTTATTGAGTAGGCACATTGTAAATTGTATGCAGGTAATCCAAGAACTTCGTGCCCATTGTCTTAAAAAACTTCCTCAGTCACGTAACGTTTGTTCTTGTCATTTCTAAAAGGTTGCATTAAACTCCAAAGATAATTTTTGATAATAAATTTTTGAAATGCGTACTATACCGATATTAGACCACCTTCCACCCCCCAGCGTTCCATTTACTTTTAAAAGTCCACAGTGCGAGCAAAAAATCCACCGTACCCACGTGCGTGCGAACAGGCTCGGACCCGCGACGCTATTTAGGGTGGGAATTGTGCCGTCCTTCAAGTGGATCCCTCGTCAAAAATGTATTTTGTGACCATCTTTGAAAGGCGATAGCGAGCAAACATTTGTACCACACGCGCATTAGTAAGGGAAGTATTGCATTGGTGTAAAGAGTAACCCACTTTTTTTTACAGAAATATACGTTTTGAAACACCAGAACTTCGAATCGAACAAAATCTTGATCCTGCCGGTCTCTCTGTCGGTCCGTCTGTACTCTCATTTTCGGCTAAACGACTGAACCGATTGGAACCAAATTATTCTTACACATAACTGAAAACTCTGCTTAGGGGTTGGCCTTTGCGCACCTTAACATGTTCGCTGCTTAATCGGTCATTTGTGGTTCGATCGGGTCCTTTGTTTTTTGCCTGTGGGTGAAGGATGGGCTTTCAAGGAATGTCGAAATCGAGTACCCTTTAACTTTCTGAGAGGGCGATGAAGTCGACGAGCAAAAAACTGACGATATCGACCTGCCCGTTTGGTGTTATTCGAAAGTAAATGGACAAGGAATTTTACGTCCCTCAAAGTTGGGTCAACTTTTTAGAAAAGCGTTCGAAAGACGGCCGAATTTTTAGCACTTCACGGTCGAAAAGTTGGGAAACTATCACCAGCCATAGAGGATGTAGAGGATTCCGACGATACGGAAAATTCCGAGAATTCAAATATCAATAGAATTTTAATTGTCAGAAATTGAATGTAAATTGAATTCAGCGGCCATCGCATTGAGTTTAATATGGATCGTTAGTTAATTAAAAGCAAATATGAATTTCCATTATGACGTTTGCAACTTTTAAAATCAAAATATAGTCTGACGATTAACTTAAAGAGGTGGCCAAAGGCTACATTATAACAAAACCTTAATGTTCCTAATAATTTCCCCCCAAAATCACAAACGTCTGCCAGATTTTCATCATTTAATTTTCAGTTTTTTTAAGCAATATGCACGATTATTAGCGATTTCCCAAATTAGATACTTATTAGAGCGTAAAATTTGTTCAAATCAAGAAAGTTTCTTGTTTATCTAAGCATTCGGGAGATTAATTAAAGCCTATCGGACTCATTTTTGTTAACAGAAATTTCTTAATTAAATTATTGTTTGTGAAAATGGATATAATTTGACGCTTTTTTTAACTTTATAATATTCGACTCGGAAATTGGACAAGGATTTGTTTTGCTCCGCCATTGTTATACATTAATCTCACGCACGTGTCTCTTCGTAACTTTCCATGTTTCTGTGGCGTATCGTCTTTAATTTCAGCCACATAACGGATCACCTGACTAATTAGATTAATGAAGGCTTAGTCGACGGGGACACAAAGTTATGGAACGAATAAATCGGAAAATCGTTAAAGTAACAGCATCCTCGACAGATTACTTCTCAAATAACTTATTCACTTGGCTTTTGAACTTTGAGAGATAAATGACGACGGTGACACCGACCTTGGATCTATTAACCCCGTTTAAGTACTGGCTATTAAAGGTGATTAAATTCTAGTACACCCGGGGTAGTTTTTCCTGTACCGAATTTTGTGTCGTTTTGATAAATTAAGGGTTGCTTTTCACTACGGTAAAACAAAATAAATCATTTCAAATTCGAGGTATTGATTGGAAGCCGAAGCAGGTGATGTTCAAACATGACAGTTAGTAAATGGGTGCAGTCTTGCTATACGTATTTCACCGGCCAATATTTGCTTAATTTGTAGGTAAACAAGGTTAAATTACTTCATCTTGAAAGGTGACAACAGTGTTTTTTAACATTACGGAAATTAGGCGGTCTTGTTTGTAGAAATGCACGGTTGCGTAAAAAGTTGTAAGTAGACGAGGAATTAGTAATCAGATTGTTATTACCTAGATGTGGGCCTGGATCCTGATTAATTAACTCTAAAATATAATAATTTGTCTGTTTTCCACATCTTGCAGCAATCGTTTCCAGGTTATGAGAAAGGAAACATCGACCTGAATGCTAAAATTATTTCTGTGAGATTATGGGTAACGGGTAATTATCAGTCTCGGGAAATTACCTGTTCCTGTGAGATATACTCGTAGATATTGCTGTGTCTAGTGGACGTTATTTCGGTCTAAGCACCAAAAATAATGTCGGGACACCCTGTATATGAAAATGGCTTCAATTTATTAAGCAATCCTGGTAGATTATTTACAAATTAAACACAAAGATTGTTTGTTTTCCTTGAATTTGTATTTCCGTAGTTATTTTTCACTTATAATTGCACAAGAGGTTTTTATTTTACCGAGTAAATTTGGGTTGTTTAGGTAATGAAAATCTGTTACCTAGTAATTAGACGAGAAAAACTGTCAACTAATAAAAATGCGACACCGCAGGTGGAGCATTTTTAGGTTGACAGTTTTTCGAGTCCAATTGCTAAAAGGAAACAGATTTGAATTGCCACAACCCAAATTTACTCGGTTTAAATACAAACCTCGAGTGTAATTCGGCAGGACAATTTAACGAACAAGAAATTCACCAAATTAATCAATTATTGACAGACGTCAAACTAGTCATATGGGAAAGGATAATGCGATTATTGGTTCGAAAATGAATAAGTGAAAAAACCACTAGTGCATTTGTCGCTGGAAAAATTGCAGGTAACTTTTGCCGCTGTCAAAGTGACAATTTCACTGCGGCTTATGCGATTTTTTATACATGAGTTGAATTGTCATAGAAATTTGTTGGGTGCGTAATTTTGCCTTTTAATTTTATCGCTCTGTAATTGTTCAATTTAGATAAGGTCTTAGAAGTAAGACACATTTGGTCGATTTCAACAAGGAGGTTTTTTATCTCTGTTAGGTGCCTTATTAGACGAGGACGCCACCGGTGGCGATGAGAAATCCTAACATACGAGTCCTTTGGACAGTTGAAAAAAATCAATTTCTGCAATTTTCTGTATTTGTTCATTACCAACAATTACGAATCTTTACCAATCCAAGTACATTCAGAAAATCTTCTGGAAAAATGATACAATGAATAAAAAGTTGCGGAAAACGTGAAGGTTTCCTACCTCTAGGCCACACGACATACCTTCGCATAGTAATTGGACAAGGAATAAACTGTTGTAAATATTGGTTGATACCTGCAAAACGAGCAGACGTAGTCTGCGGAATCGCGCTAATATTACGCGACCATTTCTTCAATATCGTAGAATCTAATCGTAGCAAACCAACTACGCAAGTGACAATTGTATCCACTACCCTGCAAGTACCTACATGGGAGTTTTACACCGTGCCAGCACGGAATTTGCTACGTCATTTACCTTAACTGATAAAGTTACTTAAACATAGCATTTAAGAATTATTTCTAGAATCCATTGCTAAAACTTGCACCTTAGGACGACATGGACGACGCCGTGTTAAGGTTTTAGTAAGTTGCCAGTCTTTTAACACGAAAACACGAGAAGAGGTCAAGATTCACGGCATAAAAGCCATAGAATGGAGTGACCTAAATGTTGCAGAAAGGCGTACGCCGCTGGCATTTGATATTGTTGAACAGCGCTTCCTTTATGTTTAGCTATTACTTATTAAATATCCGTAAATAACCTGCACAACAAGCGCCATGACAGTTTTACCTACCTCAATGTTCAATTTCAGCAAAACATGCAATGAGCTCTCGATGTCCGTTGAAATTTTGCGGAGAGCAATTGAATCTGTAATTAGTTCAATTTTATGATATTGGCGATATTGTACGCGTGCTTTTGCTCAATTAACAACGTAATGTAATCCATACCAATCTGCAACCTGCTGCGGTCACCATTTTCCATGCGTTATGAAGCTCAATTTATGTTGGCGAATTTTATGCCCTGCTCTGGAAATTTAATTTCTGTTGCACTAGTTTAGGGGGTTGATGCAATGTACTATGTAAAATTTTCATGAACAGCGGCACGCCTTTCTATTTTATTTAATACCATCTCGACGCATACATTTGCAATGTAAATGCGGCACGTACGGCCTTTGCATCGCATAACAGTAACATTCATGATTAAGGTTTCATAGTTCGAAAATATCGCCGCTGGAATAAGAAATAAGTTTTTATTGTGATACGAAATCATATTAAGATAACATGGAAGTGTACGCATTATTTCTTGCTTCCCCTACGAAAGGTAGTCGAACAAAAATATCAGAACGAGCAAAGTGATTTTAGGGGTAGTTTCCGGAATGTGTAGCTTTATCGTGCTTTTGTGCGAAAATAATTGCAATTTTTGTAACAAAGACCTACTCGAATTAAAAATGTAGAGATTGTGAATGAATGGAAATGTAGGGAGATTATATAGGTTTAAAAAGCTCAAAATTCCAAATTCATTCCATCAAATTACAGGAAGTGCAATAAAGGGTGAAAAATGAGATCCTAATAAAACATGATTTTTCTTGTCAGATGACATGTTGCGGAAACGCGTCATTTATCATTGTTTCCGGTCACGTGACGACAATCAGCCAAATGACTGCGAAGATGAACTACACTGCAGTCTGGAGCTTGCAAGTTTGCCCCCGTAAGGGTGGTATAAATTACCTGCGAGAGGCGGCTTTCTTAATATCTCAACTAACAAAGTAAGCGCTGTTTGTTAGGTCTTAAGCAAATGAAGACAAATGAGAAGCATTATTACCTTAGTTTGGGCTCGGATATCTGTCACAAGGACGTGCTGACGTCGCATATACATTTTAAAGACGTCTTTGTTCATTACACTTTGATGCTACTACTGTTACTGCTGCGTCTGCTGCTGACTCCTCAGATTGTCAAATTAACGTTATGCGTGTCACTTGTCATCCCATTGTGGCCGTGCGTACAATAGTTAACGTTCTAAATTTAATCGACGGCACGAAAATTTTACTTTACCTACCTACCCTTCTGTTGAACTACAAAGTTCACAGCCTTCCAACACATTTTTATGCTGGATAAACTGGCAGTCTAATTATAGCAAGGGTTGCATTCGGTTACTCTATCTGAAGCATTTATAAGTAATCAGTAAACGGTTTCTTGCACACAAACCACCCTAAAGATAAAATGACATTTTCTTGCCGTTGACGTCACAGTTATGACGCCATTATTTTATTTTATTCGAAATTTCCAAAACGTTAATTATGTGGAACCAAAGTTCGAGATTTTTTTCTAAAACAGGATGATGGTGTGGGAACCAGTTTTCTACATAATTTTGTTGACAAATATTGCTTATATAGTAGTGAAGTGACCCCTCCCCCCCCAAATTTATAAAAGTCAACTAGCGTTAGAATTTGTTATTTAAAAAGCGGATTGGTCCGATAGTTACGGGCTAAGTGAATTATAAAAGTGAGTGAAAGGGAAGAAATTCAGTGCCAATATTTGTTACCGAAAAACGCTGTAATGAAGCAGACTTGCTTCGGTTTCATTGTGGACATCGTAAAACCACCTATGGAAATTGGACGAGGAGGATATCAGGTAAAATAAATGGGGGAAAGCAGCATAGAAAACTCAGTTGCCAAAACCACTACGTGAAATTTACCAAAGAGCAGAACGGTGGACATTTTAATTATGACGACAATCGTTTCATCCGCCTAAGGTCAGCGAGTTTCTGCGATTGCAACAATATAAAGGTACCTATTATTTTTCTTTACGTACATAAGTGACTCATCTTTCACGCGGGCCGGCGAGTAGGGTAGTCACGTACCAACAGCGAGAGCATGCGGATGTAGTTGTCATTAATGATTACGTTATATTATTATTGATATTTGCAGAATTAATAAAAATGTTCGATAACAAATACGAGAGATTTATTGTGGACTATAAGGATAGCACAATTTATTGGCGACGAGGTAAATACCTGTATACTTAAATGTACTTTTCTGTTTTGTAAGATCACCTATCAATATGAGGTGTAAGTGTAAGATTAAGCAGTAAAAATAATTACCAACAGCACAGTTAACCACGTTTACGTGAGTAGAGCCAAAGCGCAAGCGACAAAAGAGCGTAGAAACAGGTGACCGCGAAAAAAACAAACTATTGCACTTGGGTGGAGTTCAGCTACAAGAAGTTGCTTTTAATATACCGTGGGCATTGATAGACGTTAATCGGGAAGGAAACATTGACGTTTTTGAAATATTGAAGTATTTTTATCCGCCAGGTAATTCTACGTTTCAGCGGCACTTATTCTGTAGTATGAAACCTTTAGGAATCGAAGGCTCAAACAAATTTTTAGTGCGCATCCGTCAGCAAGCTGCCATGTGCACTTTCGGAAAAATCGCACAAAAAGCCGTAGAGATCAGCCTGAAGGATAAACTTATCGAGAGCTGGTCATCAACCGATGAGCAAGCGAATGCTGCAGAAGGAACACACAGATATAATCCTCCAGCGAAATCATCAGAATCAATAAACTGCAGCAATATGGACAACGAGCGGTAAGGTGACATCCGGTTGACGAGTATTGACCAAAATTTAATCAGTTAATCGCTTGACCAGTGGCTACCTACTACTGAAAACAGAATTGAAAAATTCAAAAGCGTTCGTGAGTTCGTGTACACAGACGGATGGACGGACGAACGAATGGACGGACGGACAGACAGAAAGTCCAAAATCATGAACTCGCTTTTTGTAGCTCGTCAGAGACGTAATAGATACGTAAAGGGAGAATGCATTCGCTATGGACGAAAACACTATCAGGCGTCCGATAATAACTGTCCAGCACGGACAATTAAATGTCACACGTGTAGTGCAGTGGGGCACTTCGCTGGACGCTGCAGGACGACGAATGATAGCCGATTTTATACGACCAGGCTAACCACACCAAAGGGACCGCTGGAAAAGAAAATAAAATTGAGGTCCACAGTGAACCATATACTATGCGATCAGAAATGATTTGCTGTCGAGTCGAGTTTACGCGGGAAATCGTACTTAACTTGAACTTCCAAAGGCGACTTCGACAGCAACTCATGAAGATGAGATAGACCAAAGCCAAGAAAACCATGAGTTCGAATGTTTCCAGGTAGCTGAACCGACACCAAAATCAAAGCAACAAGAAGATTTCATCCACCACTGCTGCTGAGGACGGCAATAATGAGCTGATTGAATGTAATCTTGGAGGGGTTGCCATTACTATGCTTGTAGATTCGGGGATACTGGGACTTTGACCTTGCATTGTACTGTAAATCGGTAAATGCAGCGCATTCTCTACCCTGTCCCTTTGGTTGAGTATATAAAAAAATGTTTGGGACAAAAGCTGTAGAGAATATTATTCTTTACCATTTTTATAATAAATGCAAATGGCACTAAAACAATAGGTAACGGGATATTTGCAAAAAAGCCGATTTTACAAATTTACACCCTCCCACGGGGTAGAATAACCGAATCGCCCTTTCAATTTGTGCCTGACCGGTACAGAAGGTGTAAAGGAACCACCACCAAAATCCAAGGTGCGAAATATTCTGGGATGGAAATGTCAGAGAGCGAATTTTTAGGATGGAAATTATTCTGTACCGAACTATCCTGTGAGCGAAAATTATTCCGGTGCGAATTATCCGGCAGTCGTGAGCAAATTTTCCGGATATATTATTCCTGTGCAAACAATCTGGGAATTTTTTTGGGTTGCCCCTTGCCCAGATGTCAAATTATCCAGGATGTGAAATATCATGGAACCGAAATGCCCAAGACCCAATTTTAACCTACGAAGTATTTCGGTGAGAATTATTCAAGAGCGAATTATCAAAAAACGAAGGATGGGAAACCCATTTAGCTTCAGCTAGGTCATTCATTCCATACTATGTTCATGCCTAGCTTGTTGAATGTGCTGAAATACTGTTCGAATCAATCCAACAGTCTTATTATCCCAAATAGACCGCTAATTATTGAAAGAAATCCAGTTAAGCATCAAATTGATCGTTTAAATGCACCAAGGCTTCATTCCCACTTCACTGCTTGTGGTAATTTACGATTTATAAATTCCAACGTCTCCCATAAGCGCCTCGCTAGCTTACAATACAAATTTACTTGGATGCGATCAATCTTTGATAAAATTTTTACTAAATTAAGAACTGAAGACTAACAGGTAGACTGATTGCACGAATTAAAAGCGAAATGAACCGATTAAAGCAAATCATCCTTAATTCTGAACCCACTACAACAACCTCAATGTGCTAGCTAATCCTCCCTTAAAAATAAACCTTTATGTTAAGACTGATTGAATCCAATACCACACTTTGATCATTAAACTCTTGAGGGATCGTGTTTTATAAAATTTCAGATCAAGCACTATTAGCTGTAAGATTGATAAACCGTTCGTAATTAAAAGTGACGCACCATTTTACGACAGCAATAACACTTTGTTGTCATTGCCGAACAGTAGGTGTCGTTTAATTTAGAGCTTTAGCAATGGTTACGCTGCGGCATCCATTTTAAATAAATCTTCAGTTGTTGACAGAAACGCACTTAGGCAATGTCTGAAAATGAGTAACCGGGTTAAGTGCGCGCTACCATGTCGGTAAAGGTATTGAGTGCTAAATAATGTAGTTAACCGCCGTTAATGTAGTGTTATCTACATCAATTAACACCTCAACAGGTTTTAGTTGGTCGTTTGGGCTTAAATCATTTTTAAAAACACTACTACGCTCTATTTTGATCAACACCTTTGCAATAATAGAAATATACGATTGAACTGTTTTCATCTATATGGGGAATTTCTAATTTAGAATAATATTGGAATTAATTTCGCACTCAAAGGGCGGCTGTAATTCAAAATCCGAACGAAACAAATTGTTCACGTTATTACGCGTCATTATAGCTTATTGACGGTAATCCATTACAGCGCCGTTTCTATAAAATAATTATTCATTCCACAATATCAGTCAACAATTCGATGTAATGGTAAGAGCAACATAATTTCCATTCCAAATGTGAACTTAGTCAATTAGTTTATACCATAAGCGTGTTCTGCCCCAAATTCCACATTTCCCCCAAAAGTTCTCTCAGAAATTCGTTTATTTGACTTTCCTGCAAGTTCACACAAAGCGGCTGTGTGCAATATACGTACATTTTTGGATAATAAGTGAATTAAATAGTCGAGCCATACCTTCGTATGTATGTATGTTAGCGAAGCGCACAATCATTCATTTTATTAAAATTAAATTTCCCATTCTGTTATTGACAGTATAGAAAATCAACGTTGTGTATGTGATTTATATTACGTGTCCATGCTGAAAACTTTTCAGACCTTTTTAATACATGCAAGATTTTTAGTTCCGTGTTTTGATGTAATTAGACTTTATTTATCCACGCTTTAATAATCACAACTGAAAGGGCCCTTACAATATTCACACCACGAGACGGGGCCTGAATGAAAGGAGGCGTTAAAACAAAGGGTCAGTAGCGACAGGAAAACATCATAAAAATCTCAGTATACAAGATCTAAACAGTGTTTATTGTTCCTAGCATACAATGCGGCGTTAGTATTCAACATATCCGCCATACAGAGAGAAGGCGCCCCTAAGCTTTTGTCGCAACGACGCGACGCGACGTCCGTAAAGTAGCGGTACAAAGCTACTTGTAAGAATAATTTGGTTTTTATTGCTAATTTATACTTCAAGCACCTTGTACGTTGGGATAACAAAAATCTTCACTTGTTTCGAGAAGATCGCACTCCATTTCTGTAAAAAATCAATGTCTAGGCGGCTATTAATGGGAAACCAATTAGTGGCTCGATATTGTTATACTGGTATTTTCATAATTTCTTGGAAGAAGATGACCCAATCTTTGGAGAGTCAAGTGCAGAACATTGCTAGAGCAAGACAATATGCACTTTCAGCAAGATGGAGCTCTTCCACATTATGCTCCATTATTAGGCAGTGACTCAATTGATCTATCTAAATGGACGTGTATTTGCAATGAGGGTTGACAGTATAGTTGAATTCCGCAGTTCTAATTTAATAAGCGTGTACCTGAAACCATAAAACATTTTTTTGGACAGTAAAAGTTTATTTAAAAATAGAGGCTGATTAGCAAAAAAATAATGAACATGTGCGGTTTTAAAGATTTATTCAAAACGATATGATTGTGGCGGCCTCTGTGACGTAATAAGCCCGACCAATCAGCTCCTAAAACCATTCAGATGACATAACGACTTGGCAATATTGCAGGAGAATGGCATTTATAACTTGCGTTATCTGTCACAGACACTTGTCACTTTCGTGCTAGATGCAGTTAAACCACAGCCGTCTATAATTACAAGCCATGCTGAGAAGTTTGGCAACGTTGTTCGAAAGTCAATCGGTGGGCCGATGTAAGTTTTAATGGCGTCTTGTTGCTCTTGAAAAATGGTATTTTCCTCTCCCCTGTGTTTCGCCTTGGCGGTTTTAATATAGAAGAAAGATACTTAGGCAGCTTACAATTGTACATATATTTTTTCATTTACAGAAATGGATAATAACATTTTTATTTGACTTTAAAATTCGGAACGCTGTAAATTGGTAACTGCATCATAATGTGTTTTCCATAGAGATCTCCGAAATTGGTGAATTTCTGTCGAAAGAGGTCGAGGTGAAGCACACGCTTGAGCACTTAATTTCGGTAAAAGGACAGTAAATCGCTGCGCATCAGCGAGGTTATATCAACAACCATGTGTGATTCGGAATGGCAGACTTTAAGCCAGTCGTACTCCAGTGGGTCTAGGTACGAAGCTTTTAAAGAGGGGAGCCCCATAGACTTCAAATTCCCTTACCATGAACTCTTGGGAATAAGTTGAAAGGTTCCTTCAGAAAATCGATTTGACATGTCCGTGCTAGAATACCTGAAATACAAACTAATTGTATTTTTTCACGATAAACACTTACCGTACTTGCGTACCAGGTAGTGTGTAGGTCATATTTGAGCTTCTTACAGATACTTTGAACAAATACAAGTGCTTGTAAAGGATCCAGTAAGGAGTAGCCTGCTTTAGAGGTTATGACAACAAATCGATATATTTCGTTTAGCAACTTACCTGAATAATAATTTCTGTTCATTCCGTAGGGAGTAACACAAATTGTCGCAATCTCGCTCTGTTAAAACGGGTAAATAGGAATATTACACCCAAAACACATATAAAATACACTCAAAATCTGTCAAGTTGAATTAGGAAATCGGCCTACCATGCAGTGTTGCCATAATTCTCAGCACGGCTTGTAATTATAGACGGCTGTGGCTAGATGCAGTTAAACATCCCTCTCAAAACGTCAAATGTGACAAACGTCAGACCCTCGCGTAAGGTTGCCAGCTCACTTCTACGTGATTGGTTGTAGGTTTGTGACATATTTAGTCTGAAGCGTTTCAAATTCGGACTAAAAACACAGCTTTTCAATAATTTATTTTGGGTTTATTTTACTCGCAAATAAAAATTAAGGACACACGGGTCTTTTTATTTTTAATGTACTTTGTGGATCAGAAATAAAAAATGAAGGCGGGATGACCCCATTTTTAATTTTTTATCATAATTGCAATCGATGTTTTGGTTTGAAATGGAAATATGGAGACAGCCTGGAAAGTCAGCACGACTGCTTTGTTTTTTCCCTAATCGCTAGGATCGAGAGAGCCGTATCTTCTGAGTTCTCTAGGTTCAGCAGAAATGTATTATTATGATATAGGTATTTTAACCTTGAACTTGATTTTTGTTTTTCTTTGTGTTCAATAAGATAACTTTCTATATGTCGTATGTTGTTACACTCCATATGAACCGCAAAGGTCTAGATTCTAGTTGTTTGGCAAAAGAAAGGAATTAGAAAGTAAAAGACAATAGCTATAATTGTAACTAAATAATTCATTAAATTCAGTTTACCCAAGATAGTTATGAAACCATTATTTTCATGTGTACTTAATGTCATGAAATTTTCGTCAATCAAATGGTTGCTTGCACACGGATCCAACTGGGAACTGCGATTAATTAATTATTACGTTGTTACCAAAAGACTCGGTTCTGAATTGAGGTTGTATAGTGTCGTGTAAACAACGTCAGATAGACGTTATTTAGGTTGGGATAATGGAGAAGATAAGGACGGCCCATTCTGTATGTGTAAATGTTTTAATTTAGTTTTAATCTGGAAGAAATTAGTTTCTTTCAGGGGAATTTATAATTATACTGTCTATTTGTCAATTTTTAATTACTTAACAACATCTTTAAATTTTATCATTCATGTAAATTTGTTTGTTTAGATTTAAGTGTTATCTGCTCGGACGCGATAAGAACGTTGTTATCGCCAAAGTTAATTGATTTTCGAAATACATGTGTGTTTAGCGCTGATAAAGGCTACAATTGTGATTTCTTTTGCGCGTAATTACGTTGATTGGTGTTACATTTAATTTGACAGAGAGAGGATTATGATCTAGTGGATCTAGTGGAAGTGGTGTTCCGCTTAAAAAGCAAAAATAGGGAAGAGACGGGGCTGTTCAAGTCACCACGCGACGGGTAAAAGAGCGTGCATGTCTTGTACGCTAATTTTATGAAGTAATTGGTTTTTTTATTTGTTTGAAGACGCAGTTTTCGCCTTATCAGAATAATCTGTGCAGATGTAATTAACTTAAAGCCTTGTGAAGGGTTAATGTGGTAAGTCTGTTAACGAAGAGGTTGCGTCGGTTTGGACAGTTTGTAATACATAACAAGACTTTGTTGCAAGGTTTTCCTGCTTAACAAAAGTCTAAATGTTGTGCCATTAGGAATAGTGTTAATTAAGCCAGTTTGCGTTGTCATTGTATCAATCGAATAAATAGTGGTAAAGTTTTCTTGAAGCTGTCAACGAGTGTTTTTGTATCAGTGCCGATTGCCTCAGAATATCGCACGACCGTTTGTTACGATCAGATTAAGAACTTATCGTTTACAGTAACCTTAAAATTTTCTTTGTTTATTTGTGTCGGCCACCTGCGTGTGGGTTGAATGTAGTGGGCTTGTGCCTCTATTTATTTTTAGTTTTTATTGATTATTTATTGCGTTTTGAGTTCTTAAATAAATTCTTTTGTCTGTTAATAACTCTTTCACCACTTCTGCGCTACTAGAAGTGAGTACCTATGTGGCCATATCCCTTTCTTCCGTGCCCTACACGTGTTGTTTATAAAATCTTTTAAATAAATTACCCTCATGTAATAAAAAAAAACATTTCATAATACAAATTTGATTAGAATATAATATGCAGTTATGTATTTCAATAAATTTTTACTATATTTAAAGTATATTTAAATGCATTTAAAATATGTCTTCGGATATTCTACTCCCCGTGTAGTGAAAAACATCCTACAGTATGCAAAAATGTTCTGCAGGCGTCGAAGAAGGGATAATTCCTTTGTACTTTTCTAAGAAAGACGAAAATATGACATATGTTGGTATACTGCATAGTGTTTCAAGAACTTAGCTTGGTTTTTGCAGGCTGAAAAACTTCAAGCCAATCCTTACAAAATTCAATTCAAGCCAAACCAAGCTTAGAACTTAATTTTCTAGCTTTCCCCAACAAGCTTCGAGCTTTTCAGAACAAAGCATTTTTATAAATTTTCCAACGTTCCGTTTTTATGACGAATAATTAACAAATACTAACTAAGCTGATAGGTTGTCCTGTTTAGAAAATGTCTTGTCATATATTTGTCTATGTTTACTAATTGGATGTCTTTTTAACGACGTTGTCTCGCCATTTTTCATTTTTAAACTTACAGTCTTATTTTACCCAGTGTGCATTGCGCTACTTTGTCTTTTTTGTGCTCGTTTTAGCAATAACAAATAAATTAAGCTTATATATTTTATTTTATAGCATATGTTCAATTGACATTTTATATGTTTGAATGAGTAGGCTAAGGCGTTCTTTAATCCTAAAGATAGATAAAGTGGTCACTTTAACCGAGGGTAGATAAAGTGAAACAGATGACTGTACATTTTAATGACATCTGTCATTCTTATTTCAAATGCACGATATAAAATAACGTTCAGAACATATGACAATTCTGTTTCTATGGGAACGGCAGAACCTATAAGGTTGCTATTTTTGACGTCTCTAAATTCAATTCAGAATTGTCAGAAGCTTTACAATGATTTATATGGCTTCTGCTATAAAATAAAGTTTCGTATTATACACGACGATAAAGGGAAACTAACCATCTTGTGAAAGTGAAAGTCTTTCATTCAATGGTTAAAATATCCCTTTACCGTCTTGTATAATAAATAACTATAAACTCAAGCTACTTGGCTTGGTGAATTTACTTCAAAATCGAATGGACATCTTTATTTTACATCCATTTCTAGTGGGAGAGTCAATTTTGATGGCGACTTAATTAAATAGTGATATTTGAACATACTTGAGTTTCCAATGTAGAAACGGGCCACTACTACTTAGTTTTTCCACACGTCTTGATTTCATATGATTTCTTTGTACTGTTACCTCTTTCTTAGAAACCTAAACTTAAAATCTGCAACACTGGAAGTGCCTGTTCTTCATTGAGTTTCACCAGTAGCAAACCTCTTCATACGTCAAAAATTTCACCAAACCATAAGGGATATCTTAAGCACTATACCACAGAAGTTAATGCGCTTATAGTTACTCTTTGATCTTACCATTAAATGTATCTGACAGTTCATTTTCGTATAAACAAATGTATCCACATTGGTAGTTATTTATCAACCAAATTAAATTGAAACGTGAAAAACGGATGACGCTTGTGTTCAGTCAGGTAATCCTGATATGAATCAGTCATTACGTTAACGAGCTTAATCTTTTGTTAATACGAATTTGTTTACCAGTAGGCGGAAAGCACAAAAATTATTTAAAGACGGACCATTCTTTAACAACGTGAAACTATTTCCAAATTTTATAGGTCCATAAAAAGAAATTAATTTCCTGGGAAGTAATTAGCCGTTAATTAAATATGAACGACAAATCTCCCCAAACCTAATCCGGCTCTTTTTATAACACCTACAGGCTACAGCATTCAGTATCAATTTCGAAACACTAAAACTTACCCCTTACCTTTCCTCCACCTACAAATATTAGGGGCATTCTTGCGAACTTACGCAAAGCAATTTGCTTCACGGTGTAATTTCGATAGGTTTAGGGTACTCTAAGAGGATAGACGTGGAATGATTTTCTGCCAGCCAAACATTTCAACGCACTGATTAATTCAAAATGGTTAATTTATCATTGAATTATCTTCTTAGGAGGATCCATTCGCTTAATCCTGCCATATACTATAAATCAACTCGAAATAAATTACTTTGTTTAGTTATTAATTGTTTGTAACAAATACGCCGTTTAATTAGAATTTAAATTCTATTTCATGGCCCTTTAGCAGATTTTCAACATTGCAATTGATGTTGAACCGTTTATTTGCGAAACGGTGGCTGCGCGAGGAGAAAAAATCAATTTAAAGCGAAATTCTTGTCGAGTGCGTTTTAGATTCGATCAAAGGTAATGAATTTTTGATTGAAATTTGGAAGGAATTGGTAAAGATTTTTCATTTTAGTTGAGGACATTGGAAGTTAAAGGGAAGGATAATTACAACTTTGGAGTTTTGTGATACATATATTTCTTTGGGAAAAAGTTTTGTGCTTTCTGTGCAGTTTTAGAAGAATAAAATGAACACTGTTTCCGTTATCGCATTTGCTTAGTTCTGTAGGAGTAAAAGCAAGGGTGAAATTTGCATAATTCAATTTACTTGATAACGTTAGAAGTTTATATGATTACGAATACTTTCTCCTTTTTCTGCAAATCGATGGAAGAAGCGAATCGTACTTTAAGGGACGATGCTGAATTTTAATGAGTAATTATAACTTACAAAGAGCGGATCCCTTGCTACAATTCGAAATTCCTAATACACTTATATAGTCTTTCGTATATGCGCAATGGGAAACATTTATCACGATTTTGCCAAGCGGTAAGGTAAACTGCTGTATTGAAATAATCGCATGTTTGTATTAAACTTCCCTGATCGTTACATACGAAAGCACTTAATGGGGCTTGTTTTATAGCGGCAAATATTGTATTGGTCAAAACTTAACGCGCGGTTCAGATATTAACCGCTACAAGAAGGGTACATTTTACGATATATCTTAATTGACTTTATAAATGCTAGCGTAGAAACTATGCGATTTTTAGACAGTATTGCGCTGTACAAAGTTTAAAGCGAAGGGATGTGGTTTGATACAGAATGCGTGCATTACTAACTGAAACTTTTAGTACAACATGACCACTATATGCTTGTTAGTGTACATACTTCATTTAATAACTTTCTACGACATACTACATATATCAAAGATACAGTATGCAGCATTTATATACATTTTAAGAGGTAAATTCAAGTGAAACAGTTCCGTAAGCCACTTAATTTTAACACTACTGGATTGTTCCGCGGAAGCTCGTGGCTTAGAAAAATATATATGTCTGGTAGCGCAATGTTTAATGTTTCTAACGATACAAAACGGTTCAAAGCCGTGTATATGGGCTCAGGTCAGGGACCAGGACCGAACCGAAAAAGAACCGCAAACTGGACCGTGACCGGTATTTTTTTCAGGACCGAAAACTGAACCGAAAACGTTATTCCTTCAGAAATGAAAACTTTTTAGAACCGAAACACTTGCTATTTTTTTCGGTGCTTTTCGGTTTTTTACGGTTCTTAACAGGTTATTGGAAGCTGAAGGACGCACCGGCAAATACGTCCTGAAAATTGATAAAATAAAATTGTGGATCATAATTTTTAATAAGGTCTCAAAATTGAAGGCAGTACAGGTGGCGGTGGCGGCAATTTAGCTACTTCTGTAAATGTAAATAATAAAAGAAGGGGTGAGGTCTTAGAAAATAAAAATAAAATACAATAGGGTCTTTTTGACATAAATTTTTGTGTATTTTCTCTATTTTTTATTTATAAATTAAGTTTAAATAGATATTTCCCTCGTCCTCTTTTATTCCCCTTGTCGTTGTAAATTAGCTACACTGACGATACGTCACGTTTTGGCATTCATGACTTTTTACTTCTTTTCCACACCTATTAATTAACAAATTACGTTGCTATAATGAATTTTTTGAGTGCCATACTTTCTAAAAGACTAGAACCGAAAATAACTGTTATGAACCGAAAAAAATTCGCAAACTAGCCGTTATTTTTTTTAGAACCGAAACCGGACCGGACCCGCCGTTATAAATATTTTCTCCTAAATATAAACAGAACCGGAACCGTCATTTCATTTGGGCCCGGGTCCCTGGCTCAGGTGTTTTTTAGGATCAAAAGATTATCGGGGTAAAAACGTGTCGAGTAGCCCATTTTCTACAACTTGGATATAATTTCAAAAATTGACGCTTACCCGCTACCCTAACATGACACACTGTCAAGTATATTTCATCGCTTGTCTTCACAATAATTATCACTTTCCTGCGCTACAAAATTTATGAAAATTCCGTTGTTGTCATTATAATGGTTTTGTGATTAATTACTGCAAGATTATAAATTTTAATTTAGTTTGTTATGTAAACGCAGAGGAGAAAACACGGCATGTTTAAGCTGCATGGAATTGCATCGTGCTTCGTTGCATCCTTTTTTTATCCACGTTTGATCAGCAACATGCACGAATCGCGCTGGGGGTTTTTCGGTCCATTTGGGTGTCCACATTTCATTTGGCGTGTCCAACTCCACTCGGGTGGATCGGATGTTAATTGCTGAGCATGTCAATCAAAACATAACTCCCAGGAAATGTTAAGGAGCATATGGGCCAATTTTCATAGCTTTACTCAAAAGTGAGAACTTGATCTCATTTTAGGACCTAAAGCACCCAGAAGAGCGTTTCCAAGTGCGAAATGCGAGTGATTTTTTTTAATTTATCGTAATTTGACTGTACCAGTGACGTAACATGCAATTTTAACCAAGTCTAAGCATTTTATTATTTTGTTTCCCAAATGGAGGAATTTCAGGCATGTGCAACGCAAGCCATTACACGGTTGTTGTAACTTTATTTGTTTTATTTTGTACTTCCAAAACCACAGTGTTTGAAATGGCAACATTTCTTAGACTATTCGTGAATTCGAAGTAAGAGTTGCTACATGGGACTACTCGCTTGAAGCATTAGAGTAGAAACTCGACTTCAGTATTGAGGGTTCCCGGTTGGAATCCGGTTTCGGGTATGGATATTTTGTATATGTATAGAGGGTTGGGTTGCGAGAGAAGCCTAGGCGGAACCACTTAAAATAAATGCAAACATAAATGGCATTTTTAAATGGGAAAGGGAACAACGACTAAAAAGTCTTCTGAAGGAACGGTCACATAATTCGTTCCGGTTTGTTAGAACAACTAACTAAATGCATAAAAATTGCCATTGACTACGTCCTTGCAAATTGAATTTGATCTTAAAAGTTGACGCGTATCCGTTACCTTACACACCATACTACTTAAACAGCAAATAAAGTAATTTAACAAAAATGTAGCCTCAACCATTTCCTACTCGAATTTAATTTTTTACTGTGCGAACCTTAGTAGCTTGTAAGTATTTGTAAATGTAGTGAACGTGGGATTTGGAAAAACCCAAATTACACGGAAACAATGGAGCGGGATCCATACACCGTAGCAGACAATAAGGCACGACACGGACCTAGGGCTGTGAGAGTCGTAATGCCATTGACCTTCAACGCGTCATCCGCTGGCTTAGGGGGTAAAATAATTATATATATAATAATTATCAATTTTTTTCCGTTTGGACCTCTGATTGGACGCAACGTCGGATTACCTGTATTATTATGGGCTAATGTCAACTCTAACTGACCGTTTATGAGCCACCTGTGTAAACTTGGCTTGATCCACATCCTTACTAAACCTATATTACGAGTATATATCTGTAGTAGAACATTTTCTTAGCTGTATACTATCACAAACCAATGTTTACCTAACTAAAGGCACCTTGTGTAAGAGCTGCTTCAATCGATAACCGAATTCGAACTAAGATTAAGAGGTTTATAATTGGGAGAATCATTAAAAAATGTTGTGTGCAACAAGATTAACTTTTCAGTCTTATACAAGGTATCGTGGTAAATATTTTTGATCATTTGTCGAGTGGTGTAAAAGCTGTGCAAGTTTCAATAATCCACTACTATCGCTTTCCAGAACTGTGTTTTAATACCTCGACTGCACTAATCTATACGGAGTTTAGTGTAAATATCGAAAATGATAGTGATAGCAGTCCCAACAGTAGATATTCCGGAATGCGTTTCTGTTTATGGGTGTAGAATTTTGTAATATACCTTTATGGGGCTCTCAAAAGAGTAGAAAAGTGACCAATTTTGTACAAATTGGACATGGTTTCAAATATTTGCCTACCCATTGCCCTACATATTAGACATGCTGAACAATTTATTGAATCCCTTCATGTAATGCTGAAAATTGTCACATCTCGCAAGAGATTCCACGAGGTTTTGACTATGTGCGATCATTTTCCCACCGCATGATACAGATCTTGTGCTCGCTGTTCAAATTCCCACCGTGACGCAACCCTACCGGTCAATTGCCCCTCAGTGCATGTGTAGAGGTGAGTTAGATATCTATTAAGCATAATATATGGGTGTCAATGATATTTTGAAGCCGAAAATCCCATTTTGCCCAAAATTAATATTTCTAAAAAGTAAAATTACCAAATAAGAACTACATATTTTACTACTAACCGGTCCAATTTACAAAGGCAGTTTTATATTTGTTGTAATTACGAGAACAATTGAATTGTTACCGTAAAATTTTGTTTTAATTGTTGTAATTCGCTCATAATTGAATTTTTTTCTTAATTACGCGTTCTTTGTATTACGTTTCTAATTATTCTTTCATGATAGCTAAAAAAATACGACTTTTAACAATTTCCTAGGTCATGGCGTGAGTCCAAGTGATCCGAACCTAATACCTCTCTTTGGATCTTTGCCTGCTAATACATACAAAGTGGCGCTTTTAAAATCGTGCTCCCAAATTAACCATAGAACGGATTGTGTTACCGTTATGAGGTTTTCGATAAGTATTCAGCGGGACACATTTGACAATGGTTTTCATTTATTTCGCTCTACTAACGTTCTCTCCGTTCAAAATCTGTTCAACATTCTAATGCATGGTAAAATTAAATATTTTCTTGTAGCTTTACAGTATGAAATATTATTTTATTGGTATTTTTAAATTGGCAAAGTAAAAAGGGACGAGACAAATATTTCCGAGGTAATTAAAAAGGTAAAACTAAACGTCTCTAACAGAACATCTAACTCATAATCCATTTTTCCTCATAAGACCAGTTTTAAATTGGAATCAATGGAATCTGTTAATATTATGCGACCAAAAATGGGATGCTGTCGGGTCACCTTTTGAATTTTTTACATGCTCGTAAATACTAATAGGATAAATTCTATTCTTAGATCACGCTTTTTTTTGCATAGCTTTATTTTGAAAATGACTGTAATTCATCTGTAATTACTCATCATCTGCTAACCGACATTGGAGAATTATTTAGCTAATCGTTTGTGGATCACTAGTGGTTACTACAATTACAAGCAAGTAAAAAGCTCATGTTAGTAAGAGAATAGTTTGTTTCCGTTCACGAGTATGCAAACAATGTAACATGGGCCATAATTTACTTATGCATTTTTATTAATTTAGAATAACAAGTGTGTTTTGATTTTGTTATACAATGAGCCGTATGAAGTAAAATGAAACAACAATTTACAAATAGAATATTCCGATCGTCTCTGAGCAACTTGCAATATTGGAAGAAAAAAACGTGGTACATATTTGAATACCTCGACTATACTAACTCATACGATGGGTGTACTAATCTATACGGAGAATGTGTGATAGTAGGTGACAGGTAACTGTTTCGTTTTCTCTAGCATATTTGCGGTTGATTTTAATTTTAATACTCGCCTACTCTTAGAAAATCTAAATAAAGCAGTTCAAGTTAGAGAATTCTAATCGAAAACGATTAGATTTAGATTTGTAATACACCGAGAAAAGTTTCCAATATTGCTCTGTGGTGATTGCTTTAGTGGCTTCTCAGGTGTGAAGAAAATGCGTTGCGAGAACTCAATTTATAAATGCCCGAACATGCCAAGCCCCCTACGGAGTTTTCATGCGAGAGTCAGAGTCTTTCGTTAAAAGGTTAAATAGAATAAATACCGGCCTTCTGAAATGATTTCTGATCAAATTTCGTATTGAAATTAAGGTTATTTCCTAAAACTGGCATGGTTAATTTAAAGTTTTACTGTTAGGTTTATTATGTCACAAAGTTAGGTCGCGGTAGTTAATGTGTGTATTCAAAATATTAGTACAAGGAAGGATATGGGAGTGAAAACGTTACAACGGTTGAAGCCCCTTTGAGAACCAACTTCATGACGTCAATATTAGCTTGCCAACCTGAGCGCACTTGGGAGTAAACTTCACAACAAATTTGCGTAATGAGCGATTTTTTGTGGAAATATCCGAATGCTTTTTACAAAACTGTTTACATTTTTCATAGCGCTGCAAAGGTTTCAAGTAAAAAAAAGATCCGTATGTAAACATGAAAAAGTGTTCGGAAAACAAGGCTAAACGAGGGCGGCAAAAAATGTATATATAATCAACAGCAGTTATATTGAACAGCATCTGCCGTAGACAACCTCATAAGAAAAATAAACATTCAAAAGCACTTTTAGGTGCCAATTCTGTACGAGTGGCGATACACCTTTTGGGCATTTGGCCGAAAAATTCTACCGTATTTTTATTATCCAATGTAGCTAAACTGGGACGGGCAGCTAAACTTGTTCGCAAACTGCGATACATCGCTGTCATAAGTTTTGTATTTCATTTGGGAATTAGCATTCGTAAATTTGTTTACGCGAGAAATTTTGAGGTACGACTGAGGGAACAAATTGTGTAATTTACTAAAAAAAAAAGAAGACGTTGTGAACTTGTCAGATTACAGTAAATCCTATTACAAGAAAATATTAGTGCAGTCGAAATATAATCCCATTAAACGAAGGGTTTTCAGAAGAAACCCCCGCCTGCAATCTTTTTGATACCAGTTTTAGAATGTGTATTATTAGATTCCTTTTGCGCTTTATTAAATTGCAGAGGGCAGCATTATGTAAGCTTCTTTAGAGAGGTTTAAAAAATGCCTAGTTACTTTGCATCGTAAACAGAACAAGAGAAATCTAGGGGAATTTTTAAACTTTCAAATGCGAAATTAGTGGGATTATGAAGTAATTATTCCGATGGAGAGAACGTCAAAGGCATTAGTACGCGCGGGGTACCCCTATTTCTTAATCCCGAAAGATCTGGTGATTATACTCTAGTTTGCGGTTCGTTTGTCCCCTGCAAATTCGGAAAATAGGCCAGTGGAATACAATTGTTAAATCGACTTAAGATCGGTGTAGATTTTGTTATTGCGGGAAGCCGACGATGTTCGCTAGGGACATAAACGTTATGAGGAAGACGTAATTTTCGGTTAGGTTTTAAGTAGCGTATTTTAATTAATTAAGCATTAAGTCTCGCGAAGGGTTAGCGGACAATATTCCTTGTAATCCAGAATAATAGAGTTGTTCAAATACAAATTGGTTACTTTATTTCATTTGCTTTAACCGTTACTTAAAGCTCAGAAAGGCAATTTCGGCGAAATTGAAATTTACCTACTAGAATTAAGTAATTAAACGTAAGGTTCGTGAACCCCCGGTTGTTAATAAATGCTCATTTTTGCGCTCGCATTCCCACACAGTCCGGAGGGAGTATTTTGCCAAAAATAACCATTGGGCGATTTGTATGCGTTTTAGATGTAAACCCGGCTGCTGGAGAAATTATCTCCCGGGGTTGTGAAATGCATTTTTCATTTGGAGGCAAGAAACGCTGACAGATTTTCGGATTTGAATTATTAAAGCGATCGAATCATCCCCAATTGTAGCCGGTAAATGTTAAAGTGTAAGTGTTTCAGGTCACGCGAAGCTTTTCTATAATTCACTCAAATGAAAAAAGGGATGCTGTGTGGAGTTCAGTGAGATCGGGATGCAGCTTACCTCTTTTAGACGCGACTGAAGCCGCCACGGCCAACAAGATGGGCATAAGCGCAGCCGCCACGAAGACCTGTCCACAGTGTAACCACAACATTTTTTACGTATAATCCGCATGATTCACAGCCATACTCGGATAGTTTGAGGGCGAGCGGACACGCACTAGCCACGACACGCACCCTGCCTGCTGTGGACCACTGCAAGCTTCATCGTGAAGTGCGTGCGCGCGGATCCCCGGTCTAAGAGCGTCGCGACGGCGCGATAACAACAGCCCTACCCTGCTCACACCCTACAGCTTCCAGCAGGACCGAACCGAATAACCCACCCTGACGCTGTTCCGATGTGATTCTCTTTATATCGAACTATACGCCTGCTGCCTGCGATTTCCTGTTAACTGTCAGTCCATGTCTGTGTCGTCGCAGCGGGAAAATACAATTTCCTAATATGACTACAAATTACTTATAGGAAAACATAACACCCCGCAAATTCTGAAATCGCACGGGAGCCGTACATGATGGTTAAAGCGTATAAAACAACTTCAATCTCTTCGACTATTCCCAAAAGGCAGAAAGACTTAAAACCGAGGTACCCTGCTAAGTGCTAAATCGTGCTAGAAGGCCACATCTCGTCTCCAATCGAAATGAAATCAACAATATCTTCCATCCCGGTAACAAATTGTAATGCACCTTTAATAATTAATCAAGTCGGATTTTCGGATTTCAAGTTTAGCTAACCACGCCCTGCGTTGTTTACAAGACCAACATGTAACTTTGGAAAGGGTTCCTCATTTGCCTTCTCTCAGCTTTTGAGGATTGCGTCTGTGTATCGGTCAGTTTCAACACTTTCACTGTTGTGTTGATACGACTTCAAAGTTGTCAAGTGTAATTACTTTGTAATGGAGTAACGGAAATTAAGGACACGACGCCGATTGGGTGGGACAACGCCATCTGTTTAGATATTTACAATTTCAATTAAAAGAAAATAAAAGCGAAACGACATGCGTTTTATTAATCATAAAAACTAATGCGAAACGACGAAATTGCTACATAAGTAGATAGAGATGAAATATTGCACCTGTAAACGCTTTCCATTCGGTAATTAAAATCGCGCAGTATAATTGCAATATTGATTTCCGGCAAATTATTGGAGTCAACATTAATGACCAGGCACTACCTACACTTACTTTTGTGCCGTCTTTCTTTTGCAATCAACGTGATTTTAAAAAAATAATGACCAATTTCGTATGACTAATTGGTTAATCCATGTTGTTCACAAAATCAGTATGCAAATGTTAAATGCAATTAGCAACTCGAAACGCGTTAGGTTATTGCTGTCAGTCCGTTTACAATCAATTACAAAGCCTATTCCGCAATGATGCTGCCACGTTCGAAATTAAAGCCCGTTTTAGCAACTTAAATAAGGTGTGTCTGCCTTTTTCCATTGCACAACCATTATAAATTTACACAATTACCAATTATTGGAAAATAGCTCCCTTGTTTTCTAACAGGTGAAAACAGTCTTAATAATGATGCGTGATTGTATAACAATGAAAGTTTCGAAAGTTTATTATTCGCGCTGCTACATTTTCGTATGAATTTTGTTTATTTCTACATAAGTGATCTCTGAAACTTCAGAACTGCACCATGTCATAATAAATTGTTCACTACTAGTTTAATTGCTTATTCGCAGCTTTTTTCACTAAACCGATGGAAACATTTTTCTAGCCCGGTTCATTTTATATTCGGTAAGTTTATTTATTAGTTTTATATGTCGCATATATTGACATAAACTGATAAACCTAATTGGCGTATATAAATCTTCCTATTTCCTTATAGAAGCTTTATCGGTGCCTTTGGAAACATAATTGAGAATGGGCGTTTACAAAAGGTTTGGAACGTGCATTATTCCGGTAATGGTGATTTGTATTTGTCCGTTTTGGTAATATTTTGGGCCCGAAAGAAAGACCCGAAGACAAATCTGTGACCTTGTATGGATTCTACGCATCCCATTTGAAATAGGTATAGGGTGTAATTTTCATGTTTTTTTGAAAAAATGTCCAAATTGTCACATTTTCCATAGAACACCCAAGTATACTGGAAACATGCCTTTGTTGTGACCGATGCGTTTGCTGTTCCAAATGGCATCGCCGTGTATTCGAACAATGCTCGCCGAGGTACCGTAAATGCAGTTTTTTCGTATGAATCGGGATAAAGAGGTACTTGATAGAACGCCTGCTTGAAATCTATAGAATGTAAATAACGCACTTCTCGAAGTCTGTCTAAAATACCATTAACGTAAGGGAAGGGATATGCATCTTCTTTTTGTAAGAGACTTGAATTTTCTACCGTCAAACCATAATCGGTTCTCTTCGCTCTCTTTTTTCTTAAGCAACACCCATTACATGGCGAGGTAGATGGAAGAACAATTCCCACTTCTAGCGTTTTATCTAAAGCTTTTTTTCGTGAATCCGTATTGCTGGAGGTAAAGGGAAAAATTTTTTTAAATCTTTTTTTAAAATATTTTGCGTCACCCACATCAATGTAGTGAGCGGCTTTGGTTGTGCGCCCTAAACCAAGACCAGATAAAGACATACCTACACAGATCAATTATTTGATTTAAAGATCCTTTTTGGTCAGAGTTTACATCATCAACACTACAAACTGCTTTAGACGAAATTTCCGAAGAAATCCTTTGAGAAATTTGTTTGAATTCCAAAACTATATAGTGCATCCGCGCTTAAAATAATTGGTATTGTGATTCTGGTAAACGCAACCGCAGGTATGGTTTGCAAATCCCGCATTTTTGACACTGAGAATAAGAAAAATCTGGATTGCCACAAACGAAACAGAAAATTTATAGTAGAATACAAGGAATATAGAAAATTGAACTTTAAATCAAAAGAAGAACAAAATCAAACGGGTTTTAATTAATGACCGGTAGACTGGAATTTATATCTTAGTTATTTTAAGATGTATTACTACCAAATGTGAAAGCAACATGTTTATTACGATGTTTATAATAATTTTTCAAATTGTTGACCTATACTTCCAATGATTTATCCAAGGGGTCACTCTACCCCCGCGAAATGTTGTTGCAAATTCATTCCCGATGTAGGAATCGCCGCATACACCCTGCAATCCCAGAAGTCCTTCCACAGTATCTCTGCATTCGGGATCAAAATATGTGGCTAAATAATATATACAACGAGATATATGACAATGATGACGTTTGAAACGAGCGAAGAAAAAATCTGAACATTTGGGGATGAATAATGGGTCATAAAACCTACATTTTAAGTAGTTTAAAACTTTCTTTCACTGGGAAAGTTCTTAGGTGCTGATAACCCCAACAATGTTTAAATTGCAACCTTTGTCGAATTTCACCTTAGTACGCATGGACTTTCGGTTTCTTCGTTAAAGTTAACCCGTGAAAAACTACGTTTTATATTCACGAACCCTATGATCAAACACTATGGCAACGGTGTACTATTGTTTAGTGAATGTGTAAAAAGAAACAAATTTTGTTGAAATCATACACGGAAGTTTCTTAAAAAAATTCATCATGCCTGGGTGTCAAGACGAAGCAGCTGCAAAAACATCCAAACAGCCTCAAGCGGTTAATGTCACAGCTCCTGTTAGTGTAAGTCCGCCAGATAAATTTCCTTTTGCTAATCCAGGTGCATGGACAGCATAGAAGAAGAGGTTCGAGAGATATATGTCAGTATGTTAGCTGACCAAAAACAGAAGAGGAAAAAATTGCTGCGCTGATACGTAAGTCCCAAAATTGGCATTTGTTCCATTTCTCCCTACAATTTATTGTTATACCCTGTATACTGAATTTCTGTAAGATTGTGATCACATCCACAAATCTTTTCTATAGGCGCCGCGCCGTGGTGATCTGGATTTAATTTTATTTAGCAATTTCTTGATGGCGACTTTTATTCATGGCTACATAATAACCTATTCATTCAATGTTAATATCATGTATGTCAGACAGCTACTAAGATATAATGTAATACCATCGTATATATTAGAAAGGAATGAATCTCTAATAAATTAAGGCGGAGAAATATTTGTTAAATGGTGTCCACATTCTATTTTGTTGTAATAAGGAAAAGATTGTTACGAGGACAAAGACAATCAAAACTTTTATTTTCGGCATAAATGCTCCTCTCAAGGAATACATTCGAAAGTAAGATAATGTTATAATCTTGTTCCTTTTGTTGTATTCGTAAACTATTTCCTTTTATTCGGTATTGAATTCCGTTAGCTATAAGTGGTAACTTTTCAACTTGATCATTTAGACGCCGTATTCTCTTTGAACACTTCTGTGATTCAATCATTCTTTACCGTTGAAAAAGCCAGCACGCGTTATTTGAGATTACTGACAATCGGAAAGGGTTCATTCCATTTGATGCCATTTTCTCTTTAGGCAATATGGAACATACTAGTCGATTAATGACGCGAAAAAGTTTTAATTAGGGAATTAGACTTCATTTTGTACACCATTTCCACTAAAATCTTTTTCGGGATGACACAAATAAATCGAAATACTAAGAGGTCTAATTGCAACATTCTCAGGGGGCATGAAATTAATTTTCTTTCGAGAGTATTTCTCTGCAAAAGCAGGCAACACGTGCAACTTATACGAGGTTTCTTGCTTCCCTATTTCTATACTACTACCACATAACTATAATTTTCTTTTTACACCATTATAAATGTTTTTATGTTTGTTTTGTTTTCCTTGGAAAATAAACCTGATTCTTTTAGAATCTATCGCAGATAATTGCACATTTATCCGATTTATTTATTTACCGAAGTCGTATCAAAGCTACTACTTGCCCCCGATCAAGCAGTGAACAATCACAAATCGTTACTATTTTTCTTGTTATTTATTGTAAATTGTACTAATGCGAAAGTCAACATTGTTTTAACTATCGTAAAGCACTCCCTAAACGATCAAGCGGTTTGATCAAATGTTTGATCAAACGTGTTTGAACGTGTAGAAACTTGTTTGACGTTTGAAGCGAGGTTTGATGTTGTTTGATAGAAAGTTTGTTTGACTCAAACGGTTGGAGAGGGGATTGATCGTCTAGAACGGTTTTTGTCAAACATTGCGTCAGTCACTAGGCGAAAACCATGGAGAGTGAATGTGAAAACTCGGAACGGGAATTTATAACCTTGTTAATTGACTTGTACCGCGATTCTCCCGAATTGTGGAAGGTGAAAAGCAAGGATTATTTTAATACAAATAAAAAAAATGCAGCGTTGGAAAAAATCGTAGAGGCCTTAAAAGTACTGAAACCAGATTTTACAGTGAAGCTTTTGAAAGCAAAAATTAATAATTTGAGAACAAGTTTTAATAGAATGTATAAGACCATCGAGGGGAAAAAAGTATCAGGAACGTCTACGGATGACATCCCTGAATCGTCTCTGTGGTATTACAATGATATGTTTTTCATAAAGGATCAGTTGGAAATAGCAGCAACTGAAACTTCTGAGGTAAGTATTTATATCTTCATTTTTTATTTTATTTTTATTGTACATTTTTAATTAGTTTAGTATTACACGAATACAGTACTTAACTCAAAACCTAAATATATATCAACACTAAATATTGTCACTTATTAATTGAGGCACTTATTTTGCCACGGAACTGCCCCAGAGGTGTTAAAGAACTCGCAGAAGTCGTCCCTTACTGTTTTTGCTAATACTGTTGCATTGCCTTTAGTCTTTTGAAGGAAAAGCATCTGTGGAGTGTCTTGTCTCCATGACCCAAGTTCCTTAGCACCAGTAGTAACGTCTTCATTGTCAATGTTCTGAGGTGGCAAATAGTTAGCTCTGTTTTTTGAGCATAAATAGTTATGCAAATGGCAACATGTCATAACGATTTTTCTAACTTTTAATGGCTCAAATTTAATGGGTTTTTGAAATATTTTAAATCTTTTCGTTAATATTCCGAACGCATTCTCCACTACTCTTCTGGCTCGGGAGAGTCTGTAGTTGTAAATCGTTTTATCATTTGTCAGAGCAGCCCTATTGTACGGTTTCATGAAATTAGGGTGAAGTTGGAAAGCTTCATCGCCAAGAAACACGTACGGACATTTCTTAGAAGTGCCTGGTAACTGTCGAGGATCAGGCAAGTTAAGCTGGTTCTCAGACAACTTGCGCCAAAATAAGGTGTTTTTCATAACGCCACCATCAGACACTCGACCATTCGCTCCCACATCCACCATCAGAAATTTGTAGTTAGCATCAACAACAGCCATAAGCACAATGCTGAAATATCCCTTGTAATTGTAATAGTATGATCCGGAATTGGGTGGTTTTTGGATTGCCACGTGTTTACCGTCAGCGCTCCCTAAGCAATTGGGGAAATTCCATTGTTCTTCGAACTCCTGCGATACTCTTTCCCATCCATCTTGCGATTTCGGAACCTAAACGAAAAACAAAAAACGATACTAGCATTTTAAAGTTTACATAAAAATTACCACATTTAAAACAAGTTAAAAAGTAATCGTAAACGATTTACATAAAGCGCATTTCCACTTGCATTCATTTCCCATTTGTAAGATGCAACTTCTGTTAAAATCGTAAAAATCCGCCCACAAATATGAAAGATAGCGTTGCACATGGGCAATCCATTTTTGACGTGCTACTTCAATTTCAGTTTATGAGAAGAATTTCATTTCAATGCTTTTCTAAATAAGAAAGTTGGAACTGCGCATGCGCAAACCTAAATTTTAAAACTAATGTTAGATTTTCCTTTGTTCCAAGCGCCTAAGTATCAAATTTCACTTAAATAGTTCCATAGATAAAAAAGTTGGCACGGCGCATGCGCAAAATAAAATTTTGAAACTGGCGCTAGATTTTCCTTTATTCCAAGTGCCTATGTATCACATTTCATTTAAATTCTTCCATAAATAAAAAAGTTGGCACTGCGCATGCGCAAAACCAAATTTTGAAATTGGCGTTTGATTTTCCTTTATTCGAAGTGCTTATGTATCAAATTTCGTTTAAATTCTTCCATAAATAAAAAAGTTGGCACTGCGCATGCGCAAAACCAAATTTTGAAATTGGCGTTTGATTTTCCTTTATCCCAAGTGCCTATGTATCAAATTTCGTTTAAATTCTTCCATAAATAAAAAAGTTGGCACTGCGCATGCGCAAAACCAAATTTTGAAATTGGCGTTTGATTTTCCTTTATTCGAAGTGCTTATGTATCAAATTTCGTTTAAATTCTTCCATAAATAAAAAAGTTGGCACTGCGCATGCGCAAAACCAAATTTTGAAATTGGCGTTTGATTTTCCTTTATCCCAAGTGCCTATGTATCAAATTTCGTTTAAATTCTTCCATAAATAAAAAAGTTGGCACTGCGCATGCGCAAAACCAAATTTTGAAATTGGCGTTTGATTTTCCTTTATTCGAAGTGCCTATGTATCAAATTTCGTTTAAATTCTTCCATAAATAAAAAAGTTGGCACTGCGCATGCGCAAAACCAAATTTTGAAATTGGCGTTTGATTTTCCTTTATCCCAAGTGCCTATGTATCAAATTTCGTTTAAATTCTTCCATAAATAAAAAAGTTGGCACTGCGCATGCGCAAAACCAAATTTTGAAATTGGCGTTTGATTTTCCTTTATCCCAAGTGCCTATGTATCAAATTTCGTTTAAATTCTTCCATAAATAAAAAAGTTGGCACTGCGCATGCGCAAAACCAAATTTTGAAATTGGCGTTTGATTTTCCTTTATCCCAAGTGCCTATGTATCAAATTTCGTTTAAATTCTTCCATAAATAAAAAAGTTGGCACTGCGCATGCGCAAAACCAAATTTTGAAATTGGCGTTTGATTTTCCTTTATTCGAAGTGCTTATGTATCAAATTTCGTTTAAATTCTTCCATAAATAAAAAAGTTGGCACTGCGCATGCGCAAAACCAAATTTTGAAATTGGCGTTTGATTTTCCTTTATCCCAAGTGCCTATGTATCAAATTTCGTTTAAATTCTTCCATAAATAAAAAAGTTGGCACTGCGCATGCGCAAAACCAAATTTTGAAATTGGCTTTTGATTTTCCTTTATCCCAAGTGCCTATGTATCAAATTTCGTTTAAATTCTTCCATAAATAAAAAAGTTGGCACTGCGCATGCGCAAAACCAAATTTTGAAATTTGCGTTTGATTTTCCTTTATTCCAAGTGCCTATGTATCAAATTTCATTCAAATACTTTTATAAGTAAAAAAGTTTTCAATTCGGTTTATAAATGGTCGAGATGCGAAAAGGGCACTGTGAATTTTGAATCGATTCGATTCAACTTTTGGCATTGCGTATTATATGGCTAAAGCTATGCCCATATTGAATTTCATGCAATTCAGTTCATAACTAACGGAGATGTAAAAGCGATCGAACATTTCTAAACAAAGTTATCGTTCACACGGACAGATAGATGGACAGACAGACAAAGGAACAGACGGACAGACCAACAGGCAGACGACAGATAGCAATGCAAAATTATAAACGATCTCTAGGATCGTTAATAAACGGCAAAAGTGTAAAATTATGGAACATGTAAAAAACGGTTTTTTGTTTTTTTTACAATAACTTTTTTTGTAAGCGGTACAGAAAAAATTCCTTCCTTGGTACAAGACTCGACACCATAACGAACCAAATAGCGAAAAAAAGTAGAACAATAGCTCTTAAGATAAAAAACTAGTAGCGTCGCAAAGTTAGCGGACGGACGGACGGACGGACGGACGGACGGACAAAGTGGCCACAATAGCGCATTTTTTTTTTATTTTTGTGGAAATGCGCTAAAAAGTACCTATTACTTCGTACTAAAAAATATTAGTAGTAATAAATTGTTTATATGCCTACATTTCGTAAGCTTATATGAACCGTATTTTACTTTTTGTTACAGCCACCGCCTGATGTCGACTCGCAGCTATCTCAAGATTCAGAAAGTACATCTCCTTCTGGAATTCATACAACGCCAACTTCTAACCCAGCTCCCCCTCCTCAAAAAAAGGAATAAAAGGAAAGGAGTAGACACTAATGAGCAATTAGTGGGACTAGCCACCGAATATTTCAAGCGGCCTGAGACCGAAGAGGACATTATGGCCAAGGGGTGGGCTATGAAATTGAAAAAAATTCCTCCGGATCAACGACGTTTTGCGGAAAAAATTATTAATGATACAATTTTTGAAGCCGAAATGGGCACCCTAACAAGGGAAGGAGTGAAATTTATTCGACCCTGGACACCTTCAACATCACCTTCATCATCATTGAATAGTTCAAATTGGCAAGACTACTCCAACTCAGCGCAGCCTATCTACTCATCGCATCCAAGCCCTTCTTTTCATCATGGGCAAAACCAAGACAATGAGACTGCGACAAATTTTTTTCATTTACCTCAATGTGAACTTTTGTTTTTAAATGTATTTAACATTCATTGTGCTTTTTCTTAATAAAATATAAATAGATTTACTTCAAAAATAATTACCTGAATGTTTTTCTTCAATGCCTTCGTTATTGCCGAACAAGTTTCCATTATGATGGACTCCAGAGTTTGAGGTGCTATGGCGCAAGTGAATTTTAGGTCTTCCAAATCTGCACCAGACGCTAGATACCTCAGTGTGATAGACAGTCTCTGGCTTGCAGGAATCGCTTCACGCATATTTGTATCCTTCTTCTCGATGTCGGGCCTTACTAACTCCAGCAGATAATCGAAACTTTCTCCGTCCATTCTCAAAAAGTTCCTATAGTCTTCTGGTTCCTAAATCCGCAGAAAACGTATTAAATGGTCATGAGAAAAACGGTTTCTCATTTTGTACCACTCCTTGGACCACCGTCGTTTTCTCTTTTTTCCGCTTGTTGAGGACAACCAATGTTAGGGCCAGGAAGGCCAAATCAGTATTTGAAACCATCACTTGAAGCTCACAAAACAACACTGACAACTATTTAGCGAATGAACCGCACGAATGAACAACTACTAACGAACTAAACAAAATATCTGATGAGGTTTGATCAAATGTTTGAAGGCCTGCTTGATGGTTGTTTGAAGCGCGCGTCAAGCGGCTTGATCAAACATTTGATCAAACCGCTTGATCGTTTAGGGAGAGAGATCTTCGACAATTTTAGTGTTGAAAACACTTATAGGATGTTAGTTTCGAAGTTATATAATGAAATCCTCAGATGATAGCGGGCGGAATAGACGAAAGTGGGGAAAGGCGAGCAGCTTTGGTACGCGGCATTCTAAACAGCATTAAAAAATCCTAAAGGGTTATTTTCAAGTAAAAATATACACTTGCGAATCATTGCCTGTTTTACCTATAGTGCAACAGATGTCAAACATGAAGTAATACAAATTACCGAGTTAATAGAGTCCGTTAGCTGTGGGTTCGGCCACTATTCAATACAATAAATTTGGGATTACCACTAAACCCAATAGCAAAGAAAATCAAAATATACCGAACAGAGATAAAAAAAGATAGAAGAATGATTAGATTTAATACAGGAACCAAGTATAAAAGCTTTTATCTGCATAAAATTGGGCTTGTAAGAGGGTCTATGTACAGATTCTTTGACGAGGCAGATAAAACAACCGATCATGTGGTGAGTCACTGTGACACCTTGATCAGAGACTTAGTGGCTAAGAAAGGGGATAGACACAATGGGCCCTTGGTGTGCCTAAGTGCTGCCTAGTTGGCCTCCACTTGTAAATAGAAGAGAATACCTAGACGGCCAACATACGTACTTGAAGTAATATGGTTAATGATTGAAGATGTCCGATATAACCTATTAGCGACATTTTATAGGCGGATTGTCTAAAATTGAAAAAGTAGGGACGAATTTCGGACACTAAGCGGAAAGCCGTCAGAGAGAAAATTCCATACGCGTTTAAACCTTGGTGGAGCTCAAGCACGTGACGCGTTTTAAAATAAATCTATCAGAAAATCCGCTTTAGTGAATCTGTACCTGTACAGAAGATTGTGTTAAATATTCGTAATATTTCTTTACTGACCAAACTTCTGTACAGGTACAGATTCACTAAAGCGGATTTTTCTGGTAGATTTATTTTAAAACGCGGACCCAGAGGTTTCGTTAGACCAGACCTTTCGTGAACCCATTCAGTTTTATCGTGGAATTATAGTACCTACAATTAAATTCTTTCGGTAAAACCAATGTGGGATAGTTTTAGTATTTAGACAGTTTCAATCATTGAAAAATTCCACTTCGAAAGCAAAAATTTCAAGAATCAAATTAAGTAAATTAGTTTTGGTTTGCTCTTGCAATGGGCTATTAATAAATTATATTGCGAAATCAGAAAGTTGGAATTAAAATCGGACGATAAAAGTAGACGGTTCAAGACCAGATTAATTGAAGAGGTAAGGTAATTGCAGAAGTAATCGTATCGTACAAAGAATCCAAGAGACTTCAGCAGTATTCCTTTCGGAGATGTTATGAGGCTTATTATTCACAAAGTTCTTTCCGGGTGACTTATTCATATTTTACATATGGTGTTTATACGGTTATCATTTCCAATGTTTCCGATGTTTGCATGGATTGCGAAACCTGTAAATTTTTTTTTTAATTGTTTTGTCAGTTAAAATATGAATATTCCTTTGAATTTTTTTGCATGGCGCCCGAGATGTGCCTTTGATAACAGTGGGTTTAGTGTGTTGCTTAGTACTACTCTCCTCTCCACAGGCCCAAAGATTGGATTTACATATTGCTGCTTGAACCACCTGATCCACACCAAAAATACAAAATAGTGAAATGTCACGTAGACACCTCACCTTACCTCAAGAAAAAACTTTAATTACTTATTTCACACCTATCAATCCAGTCACGTAGAACTTCAGGGGTAACACTTAAATAAATAAATGAGACCGTCATGCTACTATTCATTACTTCAAAAAAAACCACAAAAACTAGATTTACAAAAAAAAATTTTCACAAACAATTTATAAATCACACACTCAGCTCTCCCAAATTACACGAGACTCTAAATTTACTGGGTTCGTAAACACACCTTAAACACCTAAGTCTAAATACCTATGCACTTTAAATTTCCGCAACACTATCTAACATAAACCTAACCGAAACAAATTTAATGTTGATTAAACAGCACAGACGACAATAAAAAACCAGATACGTGTAGCGTTTTATTACATAATACAGGAATAGGAACTATTTTTATTTTGAAACATGAACAGAATGAATGAACTATTAATTATTAAATTTGTATCACCTAGACAACCTTTGTATTGTTTTCCTAGGATGTACCGATTGGCGTTAATGGTCGCCACATACGCAAACAATAACGTTGCGTTAACACAGAATTGCCTGCCACTGAGCAAATAAATTAGGTAACACAAATCCTGAAGTAAACGAAATTAGGGCAAGAAGCAGTTGCATACCGATAAAAAACAAATTTAAGTGAAAAGTTAATCCTAAAATTAATTCCCGTATAAAGCAGAAAGAGTTATCTGAAGGAACAATCGATTTAACTGCACAAAGTTTTACAATAAATAAACGTAAACCAACTGGGGTAATTACATTGAACAGAATTTTCTAGTAACCTTCCATGATGCGTTTTCATTATAAAATCGTATGAAGTACCTCTACAGGAGATATTAACGTGGCATTCGTTTCAAACATTTTAAGAAAGAATGTTTTTCACAAGGAAGGAAAACATTTCTGGAGGAGATAAAATGGTAGATCTCTTGCAGCCACTTAAGTTTCCTTGTGTTTTTGTTCATGAGAGATAGTAGGTATATATTGCAAACTAAAACACACTAGTCGATCATTTTAAAGTCTAATATCTAGCGTAGATAGGTATACATTCTACCTGCTAAGATAACGAAGATGAAGTCAAATAGTTTAAGTACATCTTTGCATACTTCTACGAGATCATTAACTCCGTTATCTTTGCTCCCTAAAGGGCCACTTGCCGAAATAATCACAGAATTTCTAATTTTGTATTGCTAAATTTACACAAACTTAGAGATCGTTATCGCACTATTGTTGCCGAATATTACCTTTATACACACGATTATTGAGTTTATTTCATCAACATTACGCTCCGTCATAACCGCCAAGAAGCTTCAATTTACTTCAAATTCAAGCTCTAAATTGCACTTTTATTACCCCTATCCTTACGAAGGTGCTCTATACTTTGTGCTTATGTTGAGATGAGGGTACCGATCAATAATTAGTGCTCATTTTTTCCACACTATACCTACTGTATTTTATGAAATTGCTTGAGAGTCCACTTCTTCGAGAATTTTGAAAATATAGGAATATTCACCGTGATCTAGATATAATGAGCCTCTCTTTTCATAGGGATTAACCCTCTCTTTCCTTGTCTAAGGATTAACCACTCGATATGACCGATGATTAAAACTTAAAATTTTACTAAACGGTTGGGGGCATTTTATATTGAAAATAGAAACTTTTAACTTCTTCCTATATGATCTACCTACAAATACTAGCTATAACCCTCTTATCACAGCACAGTTCAGTATGGATCCAGCAAGGTCCAGAAAATAAGATATACCTAAGGCTTTCGCCTTTTTTTACTTCATTATTAACGAGCCCCTAGCGAGTTTATAATTTTGCGGTGTCTCGATAACGAATGGACCAATTACGATGAAATTTTGTAGGTGGATTCGTTATCAAATTTGTAAATCGAAGTTCGTGAATTGGCAATGTAGCCCAAAAAATAAGGAAGGCCCTATTTTGTCATCTTCGTGAGTTATGAATCGCGAATTGCATGAAAATCAATTCATTTCACATAAAACATAAATCGCAATTCCAAATATTGAGCCTAATCGATCGACATTCGCAGTGCCCTTTTCGCATCTCGATCATTTATAAATCGAATTGCAAACTATCTGATTTTGATACATAGCCATTTGGAATAAAAGCAAATGTAACGCCCGTTTCAAAATTTGATTTTGCGCATGCGCAGTGCCAGCTTTCTTATTTATGGAGAGATTTAAATGAAATTTGATACATATAGGAACTTGGAATAAAAGCAAATTTTACGCTTTTTTCAAAATTTGGTTTTGTGCATGCGCAGTACCAACTTTTTTATTTATGAATTTAAATAAAATTTACATAGGCACTTGGAATAAAAGCAAATGTAGCGCCGGTTTCCAAATTTGGTTTTGTGCAATTAAATGAAATTTCATACATATACACTTTATTAAACAAAAGCGAAACTAACACCAGGTTGAAAATTTGGTTTTGCAAATGCTATAGCCATACCCACGTTTTCTATATTTGTTTCGGTACACGTTTATTTAGAATCAATTGGATTCCCTTATCGTTCACCATCTTCCCCAGGTAAAAAATAATTTTTCTATTTCGGTGTTACAATGAGAATTTTGTGCAACTGTTTTCGGCAAAAACAGTGTTTCAATGAGTTCCATTGTAACATTGTTTTTGGTAACTTTTCATCTCTACGTTGGCAGTTCGCCAAGACGTCAACGTCAAATCATCAGATGTGAAATCAAATTACGTAAAATTTATGTTTTCCTTTATTTTTGGTACACGAAGAACTTAATACATTCCAAATCAGCAGTTTACACATCCACCATAAATAAATGTATCTACGAATAAAAAATTACACATTCACGGAATTTAATGTTTCAAATGTCAGTGTTGTGTTTATCTACGCTGTCAACTTAAAATTTGTCAACGTAAATGGTGTTGCCAACTTAAGACATATTAATTCTAAAGTTTCCTCTAGTTTTTCATAATTACTTTTTAATTAAATTAAAGCCCCGAAATAGAAAAAATAGTATGAAAAACACGTATTACAATGCTTTATTGTAATACTCCTATCTTGTGGACACTCGTGGCTCCGCTTCGCTACGCCACTCGTGCCACAAGATAGTCGTATTACAATAGGTCGCATTGTAACACTTGTCTTTCAATATACTATTCTTCATCCACGCGATATTAACGAAAGTTTACAAATGACCACGCGTTAAAAAACGTAGGCGTCGGCGCAAGGCACACTTCAATTTTTTTATTGCCCCATTGTTATGATAATCACGTGGTTTAATTGTTTTTCGCGTTATCGCCGTTATTATATGATCGTTCCATCTGCACAAACTTACGCCCTACTTGCTGACTGATTCCGCGACGCGTATTACTTAGAATTGAAAATCGAAACAAATTACTTGTACGATAAAACGATAACCAACCCCCCATTATGTGGCCGCCGGCCGGTGCTGTTCGGTTGCCCGGGCCAGTTCAATTTGCCAGTCCGCCACTGCCTTGAACGTTATGTAAATGAAAAAAAATCACCCTTATACCGGGTTATTCATTAGAAGTGAGGACAGTTTGAATTTCCCGCAAATCAAATAAATTATGAAGTTGGTACTAACTGATGATCTTTTATTTAATTGCAGTGGTGTATCATCATGCTTTGAGTAAATCGTTTACTACAATCTACAAATACTGCTTCTGTTTTACCACAAATTATAAATTAACACTAGACACAGTCACGTTTCTTACATATTTTAGTGCATCAACTCTAAACATTGTTCAAAATGGAAAAAGTAATAAACCGCAAATGGCACACAACAATTAACGGCGACACTGGTTTCTTAAATGACAGTCATGGCAGAAAAAAACGAAGTTCAAACCGTCAATCTACTAATGCAAAAAATACTAAAACCTTACGCGCGAAATTCAAGCGATCATCACTTCTAATGAATCACCCGCCGGTATATAGTTCAAATATAATAGTAGGTAATTGCAAGGAATTCACTTACTGACGACCCTTAATATTAATTTAGGGTTTTAGTGCGAAAAAACTATGTTTTAGAGGCAGCCGAAATACGCCAATTTTCAACTGACGCTTGAACCCGAACGGTTCAACGAGGAAAAAACTAAATGGAGGAATCTATCAGAAAATTTATGTACTTTCAATTTGAATAGAAAGGTTATTTTCGAAAAGTTGATAGTTTTCGAGTTGTAAGCACAAAACTGCAAAAAAAAAATCTTTTTCTTTTCTTCTTTTGTATTTTTTTGTATTTGTTGCGTCATGAAATTTTGTTGGCAAACCTTCGGATTCAGCATCCCAAAAAACATATAGAATCAAAGAAATCAAAACTACCCCACAACTTTCCTGGTAAAAATATAATTTAACTGGATTATGACTCGATTTCGCAATCTTTCGAGTACTCGGCGATAGTAGACTTAATTTACGGTTTGCCCCGGTGGAACAAATTCTTTGTGGACGATTTCACGGCTATCAAAAAAGGTAATGACCACCGTTTTTACCTTTGACTTACTCATACCAGCTTTTTTCGGGCGGGGGGCGTGCGAAGATAACCATTGTGAACTTTGGCTTTGGTTTCCGAGTCGTATCGGAAAAACCAGTTCTCATCGCCTATAATAACTCGATCAAGGAGCGTGGGATCGTTTTCCACTTGGTCCAAACAGTCTTCTGCGACGGTCATTCAATGCTGCTATTGCTCCTCAAAAAGGTTCTTTGAAACTGTCTTCGCGCACAACTTTTTAATCCCAAAATCGTCGGTTAAAATTTGTCTGACTGTTTCACGGTTCATACCCAGTTCCGAGGCCAACATTCGAACTGTTAACCGCCGATCTTCATGGATTAGGGCGCGCATTCGCTGTACATTCGCGTCCGTCCTCACCTCGACTGGTCTTCCGTTCCGCGCCTCGTCATCCACGCTTTCACGCCCCTACTTAAACTCTTTATGCCATCGAAACAACTGAGCACGACACTATCCACTTTTACATTCAAATACACCCCCGTGTGCTACCTAACCATAGGGGTATGTTACCACGGCCTTGGGTTCAATTTTTTACTTAGATCCTCCTTTTTCAAGCGAGAAAAATCGTTGAGTAGCTTTATTCAAAGAATCACCTAACATTCAAATATCATGATCAGGGCTAAATAAATGTTCTCACACGCCCTTAGTTCTGAAATGGACTATCTCGTATATTGTTTCCGTGCTTGCATTGGTATACACTTGAATGTTTTCAATACCTGTTTGTTTTGGAATTTTTAGGACATATTAACAATTACAAATATCTAAACAGATATACATTTTATTATCTCGATCATGTGTCATTAACATTAATAGTGTATATCCGAAGCGTGTAATCAGAACCACAACTTGCCAATTGCAATCTATTATTTCGTACTTTGCTTCCTGCTTCACCAACAACTGGTCGAAAACTCAATCGCCTCACAGTCAAGTGATGAGCCGAACTGCAAAGAAGCATCATAAATATTTTCACACTTTAATGAAAATGTACAAACCGATTATCTAAAATTGAAAACAATTCCCAACCCTTGACGTTCCATTGGTACAGTTTTATAATACCACTTTCGAAACCGACACCTACCAAATAGGAACCTTCCACTGTAACTGGAGCAAATGCAAGTGCGGTAACAGATTCGCCCTTAAACTCCAAAACATGTCCTACTGCTTCATATTGACCTAGAACGTCCTCTGGCGGTTTATCGGGATTGCGCCCCCAAATGACAACTTTTCCATCACGAGAACCTGTTGCAAAGTATTGCGAATCGTGCGACCAAGCGCAACACCAAATAATTCTGGTGTGTATACCCGTTTTCTTATCGGTTGTTCCTTTCAGCTGGAATGTGTTGGTGTCAGTATCTCGAGTAAATATGGACCAACGACGATCCCTGGATACGGAAAGTAAATGTTTGGAATCAGGGGAAAAGGCGAGTTGGACTATTGTTAGGGTGTGAGAATAGAGTTTTTGTAATTGGGTCCAAGTTGATGTATCCCTGCGGTCAGACTTAGAAAATTTACAATGAGATGACAGAAATTACCATATTAAAATTGCTGCATGTTCCTTTGTCGTCGATTTACAAGCTGAAGCAAGTAAGACGCCGTCAGGACTAGCAGCTAAAGAGTAGATTTCGTAACCGTGACCGTACAGCTTTTGAATCTCAGGCCATAAAGTGTTTTGCAGCAATGTTTCCTCAGTAGGAGGCTCTGTATCAATTCCCTGTGATAAAAATATCGCGAAATAATCTTACCGGCAAGGTCCACGGCCTTGAAATATGATTCTTCAGGATAGGGCTCCTTTGTAGTCTTAGCCGTAGCTTGATCTGCGTTGTCATCTTCATAAACGGCCTTGTTCGACAAACCAAGCGAAGGAACGGCGGCACCTTTCGGTTCTACAGTTGCCGCTGTGTAAATACAACAATGATTGTTATATAACAAATAATTAATATGTGTACTTGCATTCCTCGTAGCTATCGTCAATGTGGCATATTCTACAAAAGTTTTGTACAAAATTCTTAGGAGCCTTGAAACTTCGGACTATCTTTTCTTCGGCGCCGGACGCAAATTTGTATCTGGATAAAACGGCGATGCAACTCAAGTCGTATCCGTGCACTTGCGGACGGGAAATTTCGTGCCACGTCTGAAACCAAACGCGGGCTTCAGATTATAAAAATAGAACCAGTGAATTGCGTGATGAAGAAAATAAGAATTAAGTAATTATAGCAGATGTGGATCATTGTTCCTGTGAAATATAAGATGCCTTCTAGATTTATAACCAAATTGAATTGTGTTTAATCTCAGTCTTAACATAGATGTCGAAATGATAAATTCGCGGTTATTTTATAAATTAAGTGTCTGCAAGTAACTGATAATTATTGAAATGTTATAAATCAATCTATTTCACGTCCGTTATAAATTCATCAATAATTAATTTTATATAAATACATCAGAGAATTAAATTTACGTTGCAATATTAAAGAAGAAACGAAAACTTTAAAACCGCCTCTCAAATTAGACATTTGGGATTCTATTTATTTTGAAAAAAAATTTTTAATTTCTACTCCTGTTTTTCCATTTTTATATGATCAATTTTGTGCTTTTCTTCATCAGAACGCTATTTTTTTATATTGAGTAGTTTGCTCAAGAATTTTACTTACATATGCAGAATCGATTATACTATACAAGAAACAAATGAAGAAACAAATGAAAAGTTGTCATTGTCATTATTATTTGTCATTGTGCATCCACCAAACAGAATAAATTCGATAATAAATGGGAGCCTGTTGTGGAATGGTATTTTTAGTTGCGCATTTTTTCCAACAAAAACTTTTTATACAGAATGCTTCATGTAACAGTGACCAATATCACCTATTATTTTAAATACACCCTATATATTATTGAATTTTTGATTTGTTGAAACATTTCATGTACAGCGTTTTATACCTATCTTCATTTGTTTTAAAAAGATTGTGTTTTCAGATTTAATGCAGAAATTAATATTAAAAAAAGAAAATTGTTTGATCATAACCCCATTTTGGACAATATATTAAAATAGAAACATTTCGAAAGGGCAGATAAACAAAGCAGCTTTACTAACAGTTATCTTATCACCAAAAGTCCAAGGAGCATGAATTCTTGTAGTTTGATCTGTGGAAACTGACAGCAAAAATTCACCTTGTGGCTCCCAACCCAGGTCAGCAACTTCATTAAAGTGTCCATTTACAGTAACAACTGGATCCCACGAATCACCTTCCTATAAAAATTACCTTATGATTACATTAAACAACGCTTAATAATGAATTACTTTACTACAACTCCATATATGAAAAGCTCCATGATAGCCGTGAGCTAAAATAGTATCACCATTCGGCCCAAACATTCCCCCATAAAAACCAAGAGTATTGCCACCAACTTCGCCAACTCTAACTTTCTCCAGCCACAAGCCGGAATTGGCATCATATCCCCAAATAATCATACTTTTATCGAGTGAAGCTGATAGAACAGTGAAATCTTTCATGTTCCAATTCACAGAATACACCCAAGATTCATGTCCGGCTAGTATTGACTCTAATGATATCACACAGTCATAATTCGACGTCTTAACTCGGCTCTTTTTTAAAATTAACTCGTACTCATCTGCAGAAGGTTTGGTTGAAACATGTGAAAACCGCCACAAACGTATCAAGGAGTCTTGAGATGAAGAAGCTAAAATTAAATCGCCCCGATCTAAAATCATTTTTGAACAACAGAATAACCAAAGCGCTTGAAGTAATACCATCCACTGTAAAATCTAAACCTCGCACCCAATTCTCATGCCCCCTCAAAACTTCAGATTCGCAAAATCTGTCATTGTCCTCGACATATAGCTGAATATTAGAGTTATCCATGCCGCAAGCCATAACCAAAGTTGTTGTGGCCGGTAGGAATGCTATCCGCATTGCCATTGCAATACCGTAACCAAACACTAGATTCTGTTTTAATTCAAAATCACCTAAAATTCTTCCGTTAGGTAAAACTTTGTTTGAAAATGGATCCTACCATCCACATTTGACCTGGTCCACACCTTCACCGTCGAATCCAACGAAGCAGTGGCTATTACTGCAGCTTTGCATTCAGAATCTCTATATAAACAGTCCACAATGTTAACGTTTGATTCGTGACCTCTCAGTACAAACGAAACATAATCGTCACCCTTCAAACTCCAAACAATAGCATTTCCATCCGATGAACCGGAAACAAGCTCGGTTTCACACCGAGGCCCAGCAATCCATTTTACGGAGTTGACACGTTGTGTATGGCCGCATAATGTGTTTAATATTTTTCCTCCACTGCCCCACTTGAAGATAACGTGAAAATAATGAGCAATTTGAAGGTTATGTCTTACCCAAGGATCGTAAATTCGAATGGAATTGCAGGACGCAAAGCAAATCAAGTTATTTTTACCCCAGTTTACGCAGGTTGGGGTTTGATTAGACGAGCACGATGTGTAACACACTTCAACGGACATTATTTAAATTTTAAGAATTGTAAATAATATGTAAACACAACACATGGCAGTAAAATTTAAATTGTTTGGCTGTGTCTAATATCACATCCTGCACGTCATTTGTGAATGTGGATCCTATCCGTTTCTTATACCGAGCGATCAAAAATAATTATTAGTTTAAATTTCCTGTAAACCAACATTTTTAAGTTTGGTAGTCCTGTAATAAGTAATGGGCATTGAACTATATACTCTGTAACTGGAACGGCATCGCCCGTAATAAACCGTTGCCAGGGGCCGTGGAGAATTTTTGTGAGAGAGAGATGGGTAGAGGTAGGTATCCCTTACCTTGTTCCACTCATGTGGGCTTATGGGATGGTTTATACTACGTCTTACATTTTCCTTATTTTTGTCTAAAATAAGTTATTAAGAGATTTGCTAGAATAGTCATGAATTATGTTGCATATACGTGCAATCATTTTTATAATAAAAATTCAAATATTCAATTTCATGGGTACGTTTTGATAACATTTTTCAACCTCGACGCGCGCATTTAATATTTTTGCGCATGACGGCATTTGCACCGCTCAGATTTCTTTACTAATGTACCTCACACTCATTTATACTGTCCTTATGAATGATAATTCTTCTTTCCCACTGTTTAATACTAATTCAATGATTCCACTCGCTAGAGAGCATCATATGAAGAAAAGCGTTAAAGCCACCAAAACCTATAAAGCCGTTTTGACTTACTAATTTGAATATGCTTTATTATTTAATTTTTTACTCAACATTATTATTGATACTGCTCACTAATGGGGCGAAAAATACCTTTAAGGATTGATTTTTTTATTTATTACCGATTCCTTCGGCGTACAATGAACGTACATTAAGAGGCGTCAAAGTGTAAAGATAAAATATAAAAGCATAGGTACACATATCACACAGGTATATCACAAAAGTTAGAGTAGAAAATATCACGGTTTGCATTTTCTACATCCATATCCATCCACATATGCTTTAATGGTGTAGAAGCAGTTACATTTGAAAAACTTTTTTAATTCCCTACGAAATATTCCGAAGGATTTGCAGGTCTTGAGTTTTTTTGGGGTCAAGTTATAAAGGTGAGTTCCGGAAAATATGGGAGACCTTTTGTAGAAGGTGTAATTCTGACCTCATATAACTCGGTGTACATTTCATCTTGGAAGAAAACTGGGTTATATAAGTAGCGCAATTAACCCTCTGGTCCAATTACCACTACGAGTAAATTGAATTTTTGCTCTTAAAGTAACCATGATTCTTTAAACTCATTTTATTCTGAAAAAAAGTGCTTTTTTAGATTTACTTTTACCTCGACGCCAATTGTAATATATATATTAGGTACCTCCTTGCTAATATATGTAAAGTGTACGTTACAAACGAACACAACCAATGTTTATAACTTTATTTTACGTTAATAAGTAAATGGAATGCGTCGAGCCACCATGAATGACATTAATTGACATTACACTTGTAACTTCAAGAATCAAGTATGTGAGTGTGTGAGTGAGAAATGGCGCAGTTTACCACATTATTAAGTATATATTTTAAGATATTCCATTAACAAATCGATATTGGCTCTTATAAAAGCATCGGCAAGCATTTATCTTTATCTTTCTAAGGCCCCAACCTCCCAGTTTATGTACTTATCTGTATTTTTAACCAAATACGTGTGATCGGTCCTGCATATGCAATACAAAACAACGTGCCAGACAAGGATGAGAATACCTACGTTATGCTGGTTGCCTAAAATCATTGCGGCACGCGATTTTGGCGCTCGATGCCGTTCCAGTTACAGAGTATATAGTTCAATGGTAATGGGTAAGCATATATGTAATATATGTGGGTAAGTAACAATAATGGCTGGTATAAGCTCATCCAATCTAACTGCACTTTGAAGTTCCACAAGGGTTTGTAATTGGTTATCCAAAATTTAGTTGTTTATGAAAAAACAGCTTGCAAGGCGGCTTTTTGGCGGCAGTGTAATAAATAAATAAAAATAGATTAGTGGTGTAATTACAGAGTAAAGTGGTTGCGTATTGATACAATAACATATGGTGACTGCCCAAGCTGCATTTTTAGTAATCCAGAACGTAATTACATCAACGACTTGAGCAACTCGCTAAAGTGAATAGGACCCTAAAGGGGTCATTTTATTGCCCCACTACTTAGCCCCATTCTAATTTTCGTTTTTTAATCAATTTTCTAATAAAAAAGGATGTCCAGGATCCATGCTTCAACGAACGCAAAGGGAAAAAAATTGTAGCATTTGGCAATCATTCTTTCAATTTATTATATGTATCTTAAATAGTTTAATTTTACATGTTCAGATTTATGGATATTTATTATTATTTTACCATTATACCACCTTCCTTTGGATTAATGACCGCCACTATTCCTTCAATTAAAAATATATGTCTACAATGATGTGAGCAATACTTCAGAGTAGGTAGTGTTCAAACTTTAAGGTAACTTAGAGATGACTTCTAACTTTGTAGTTGTTTGTATTACTATAATTGCCACCAGCACGATTACCTCTTCTAAGTTCCGTAATTTTAATGTTTTAAGTGAGGCTCCACCGACGGCACTGGAACTAGGAGCACGACTATATGAAGTAGATATTGGGCGATTTGCAGGAGTAACAGCGACTTCCTTTGTATCACTGTAATGTTTGAGATTACTGTCGATGGGTGGAGGGTTGATGTTTTTGAACAACAAACTAAAGATTGGCATTATTCTCTACTGCCTTGTTTGTAGCTGAGTCGGTTACTTATTTCTTTGAAAGGAGCATAATGATTGCATAAATTGTAATGTTATGTAAGGAATAACACACATTTCATAAACTTTACTTCTCTATCTCATAACTTACAAGTAGAGACAATACAATTACGAATTCTACTAAGAATTACAATACTTGGTCAATAGTACAAAATATATGACTATTAAAGACTTTGTTTATAAATATCATTTATGACTAGTATGTTGATATTAAAATACTTAAAAATTGTAATAAAAAGAACAATTTAAACATACAGTAAAATGTAGGAGCATTTCATAACAGATATTCCAAACATATAGGAACTGCTTCCAAAACAACATACTCAAAAACTTTTAATGTATGAAAAAATTGTAACATGTTTGTATAATTAGCACCACTTTGCTTCAAAAACCCATCAAATATAATCAAGCAAATAACATTGATTTGCAGAATAAAAAACAGCAACTGATAAAAATCTTTTGTGTTTCGAATGAGTATGCAATAATAGCTTGAATACTGAAAAGTTGACAACTAAACGCCTTGGTGGCATATCGAAAACGTTACGTGAGCACATGACAGTTCAATTATAAGGCGACCAGGCACTAATTAATATTAATTGTTGTACCATTTTTTTACATTCATATTCTGTGACAGACTTTTCTGTATCCTGGCTACAATTGAGGACTCTCAATTATTCAGATGTAGAAATAGGTCTTTAAATACCACAAATGTGGCAACTTTAGGGCCTAAAATGTCATGGTAAGTTTTTTCGGACCAGGCATTATCAAAGATTAACAAATATAAAGAGATTTAACGCTAAACGCATATATGTGTAAATTTTAAGAAGAAGAATTTATATTCGGATATGCATTTGCGAAAGTACATTCAGTTTGATGTACTTTGGCAACACAGCATTGTATGTAGGTAGCATCAACATTCATTGCAAATATCTGGGCAGACACAAGAATCCTACCAGTTGAGTAGATATATGGCCACCTATGCCAGACAGGAGGGTGGCGTTACAGACAGTGATTTTCTAGAGCACGCATTTGGGCGAAATTCATGTAACACGCCAGAATTGTGCTTCCAAATAGGTCTGTTTCATAGAGAAACATGACTGTTCAATAGACTTGTTCATATTAAACAACCTGTTTCACCTGTGAAACTGACCTGTTTAATGTATTGCACAGGCCTATCGGCCAAACTCGTGAGCTAGAACTCACTGTCTATAACGTCACATGGCCCTATATCTACTTCAACGCGTCTCTGGGGGAACAACAACGCCCAAACTGCTGATATAGTTTCGGTAAGCAACACTTTGTACAGAATATCTACCTGTGCCCACAAGAATTTGAAAATCCAAATGTCAACGTTTCATTAACCTCATCAATAGCGAACTCTTTATATTTACTATTCTTTGCGAATACCATCCATTATTTTTAGAGTAGACAAAATAGCATACTGGCACTTAACCCCAATCATTTGATAAATTACTCAAAGTGTACCAGTGCAGGCGCAAAGCAAATAATCAAGAGTCAATATTTACTATAAAGTTGTAACTCCAAAATAGCATTAAATGTTGCCCTGATTTTAACAGTAGCAAATGACACTATGTATTGCTAATATGTAACGTTGGCACTCTGTTATATTAAAAAATATATGACACCCGACTATACTTTCACTAATGGCCTGAACGAGGGTCCATTTCAAAGGAAGCAAAGCAGACATTAGGCCCAACAATACATTTTGCTTACTTCATGTGACCCACTCAATATACGACTATACACATTAAATAGACAATAAAATTCATTGCATAAGAAAATACTTCACAATATTAAAAAAATGACCCGCACATTCTCGGATTTCTGGAATAAATACTCTTGGGAATGCTTACGTTTGAAATGAAACCGTAATCACACTATTACTAACACGGATTTTCGCTACTTTTACCAACGTCCCCATTTTCGTTTTGTAATTTAGGTACCGAGTAATTTCCGGGAGAAGACACATCGGCTTCAGCCGGCTTCGGTTTACGTTCTAAGCTACCGCTACCTAAATCGAAACTAGAATTTAAACTTAACTGTAAACCTAAAGTCGCCTTCGGTGGTATAGGAGGGGGATTTTCCATTTTGGGGCTAAACTCTTGCGGACTCGAATTGATGTTCATCTCCTGTTGATGCGTACGTAAGTCGAATTCTTCGTAGCAGGTGTTATTGAAGTTGTTAAGGTGCGAGTTATCTGTAATACTAATGCCTGAATCGCGCAGATCGTGACCGTCTGGTTCCGGTTGTGTAGTAATTGCCGCTGTGATGTCTGGGTTCAAATCTTCAAGGGAAATGTCGACGATCGAGTCTATGCTAAATATTGATGTGGTGGATAGTTTCTTTTGTCCCCTTTTAGGAATATTTGGAGGTGGTTCGCTGAGAGTAATGGAACCAGGTCGTTTGTCAGGAGCTGAAATTTGAATGTTATAACAAAATTTTTGTAAAAATAGAGCAAAAGCTATGACGTATTTAGTAATATTTCAGTATGATGGCCCTATTTCCAAGTATTCACAAGGAACTTTATGTTACAGGTTTGAAATACGTATGTGGAGAAAAGTAAAAAATAGAGATGAAATTGCAAGTTTTTGCGCTCTTGCTCATGGTACTTTGATTTCACTGTTTTGGTTAGTTATTTTTGGGCAATATTTCACTAATATTGTGGTGTACACTGCAGGGGGTCTCGTTTTTCTATGTTGAAATAATGCCAAATTGCCAACAATGAGAGCGAGCCACCCTGCAGTTGAAAATTTATATGCTGTGATAATAATTTGGGTTTGGCATTGGAGGTGTGAAACGGGTCATCCTGTACAATGTTGTGATTTATTTTGTTTACGACCATAAGAACACTTTGTCAAGTGGACACAGAATTTTGGGATTTTATTTGCACAATTCGACAAAACTATAGACGTGCTTACAATTACACCACCTACACCTTAGCAGTCATAAATAACAGGTTAACCAAGTGGTGCCAAGTCCTGCGAACCTTACAGACCAGTTGATTTTAATCAAGTAATAACAAATGAAATGCTTGTTCCAGAGAGGAATCCCCTGTTACAGGATGCATTACAGGGACGGAAAAGCACTGGCCAATTAAGTTGATTTAACAATTTATTTTCTCCATTACAAAGAACTCATGATTGTTGTTCACGGTATTATTATTTTTTTTTTTTTTATTTAGTAAAAAACAATTTCACATTGTAATACATGGTCACAAACAATACATTTACGAGGTGGTCTTCACAAAATCAAAAAATTCTTTTTCGTTATAGAACGCGTTATGTATCAACATAGATTTAATTTTTTGTTTAAACTTCGGTATACAGTTTACATTATATGACCTAGGCAGTGCATTAAAGTAACGGCAAGCATTGTACGCCGGAGATCTCTTAAAAAATGTATGATTTGGTTTATTTAAGCAAATTTTACCCTTTGATCTAGTGTTGTGATTGTGTATGTCACTGTGGGTCACGAATTTACTCCTATTCCTAAAAATATGTACAAGACAAGTATACAGGTACACAGAAAAAAATGTTAAAATGTTGTGTTCGCGAAAAATATCCCGACACGTTTGGGTAGGGATTAAATTAAATATAAGTCGCAGGATTCTTTTTTGTAAAATAAAAACACGGTCAGAATAACAAGAGCCACCCCAGACGATGACGTTATAACTAAGTGCAGAGTACACTAAAGCGTAATATACTTGTAGCAGTGCATCTCCTCGAATTGTGTTTTTTAGGTTTAATATTACATAGAAGGCTTGGTTGAGTTTTGCACAGACATTAGAGACATGATCGATCCAGGACAAATTAGGATCAATGACAATGTCTAAAAATTTAGCATTGTTGACCCTAGGAATATTATTACCCTTCATCTTAAAGGAAAAAGTACTTGGTGCGGTGTAGACAGAGTGAATTTCTGTGAATACGGTTTTACAGTAATTAATGGTCAACCCATTTGTAGAACACCATATGTCAAATTGTTGTAAAACTTTGTTTACTTTGATGGAAACTTCATTTGCGTTGTGTCCACTAACTGCAACGGTGGTGTCATCAGCGTACATGAAAATTTTTGCGTCTTGAATGTATTCTGGGAGATCATTAATGATGAGAAGAAATATTATAGGACCAAGTACGCTACCCTGAGGGGTACCCATGTCTGTGTTGTAGATGTCCGACAGGTTTCTGTGTATTTTAACTCGCAGCTTCCTATGTTGGAGATACGATGATATCCATGAGTTAATGTTTCCTCTGATGCCATAAGCTTCTAATTTGTCGCATACCATGTGACAATCGACGCTGTCAAACGCACTTGATAAATCGAACTGCACGGATACAACTACTCTTTTTTCATCAAGTTCGTCGAATAAATGCTGGATGTACTCGAAATTTGCTGTAGCGGTGGAACAACCTGGGCGAAAACCGTACTGGCGATCAGTGACGATTTTATGTTTGTCCAAAAAGGGCCACAGCTTAGCAACAAAAATCTTCTCTATCTTTGAGAAGACGCTTAGGATAGAAATAGGTCTGTAATTTTTTATTATTTTTGGATCGCCTTTTTTTAATATCGGTGTTATCAAAGCTAACTTTAATGAATCAGGAAATTTACCCTGGACGAATGAAGCATTTATCAGTTCAGCTAATCGAGTTGATATCTTATGCGCATTTGCTTTACAGACCATGATGGTGATTCCATCGTCTCCTGAAGATTTCTTATTGGGCAAAGGCGTGATAACATTATATATATCCTTAGCCAATACCGGATCAAAAAACATGCTGACAGGGTTGTGTTGTTTGGACGTTGTGCCCTTTAGGCTATTAGGTCGCGCTTGTGAACTACTGAAGTGTTTGACGAACATCTTACATACTTTTAAGATATCTGATGTCACTTCGTTAGTTGTGGGAATTAACAACATAATGTCACGATCTTTAGCTGGGTTATTATTATTGTATTTGATCAAATTCCATAATGTTTTGGATTTGTTTTGAGAACTAGTCAGAGAACCCCTGTAACATCTAAGTGGGCATAATTAGAGTGTAACTAACGCCATCTCTGGATTCCTTTCGTGCCAAAACGCACAAGTCCCAAATCATAACATTTTCATTCCTATCCGGAAGAGACTCTTTCAACAAGCACGTGAAGCGGAAGTTTTGCTAATTCTATGAGTTTAATTGCACAAATTAGTTAGTAAGCCTTTTTTGTTTTTGCATTTTATGTTCACTATTAAGAAAAACTCTCTATGTATAAGTACCACATTGAAACAAAACACTATTGCCTATAATTTTTATTTCAATTCATATTAGACCCATTGCTGGCCAGCTGGGGAACTGGTAATATTAATAATAATTTTAACTTACTATGCGATCTTGGAGGTAATGGCGGCGCTTCCTCCGTACCACTCTCCGGCCACGAATTTCGCATAGTTGATTCGGTTGGCGTGGCGACAGAATGCCTAAGCAAACGCGGAGAAGGTGGCTTGGTTAGGGATCGCTCGCGACTGTGAGTTGGTTTCGGAGGTAGAACAATTTCGGAGGTGTCCAAATCCCTGGGAAACACAAATGACGTAAACCTACTTGCCAAATATTCGACCTACCGTGACTTCATGGGAGGTAAACTAGAATAATCGACACTTCCTCTTGTCGGCGTACGGGCCGAGTCCAAAGGATTGGTTGGTGTGGTATTGTATCCTTGGGAACGTGGCCTGTTTTCCCTTTGCGGTATCGGAGGTGCGGTAGACACCATTGGGAGTGTTAAATTTTCACGGCTAGGTCCAAGGCGGTCTAAGAACTCCTAATAGAAGCAAATAGGTGATCAAACCAGAAATTTCAAAAAGAATTTATTGATTGAGGTTAGTACAAAAAGAAGAAGTTTAGTAATCACATGCAATGATGTTTATAACTTACAACATGCTGATTTACATAGAAAGTTACTTGGCTACTAGAATTACGATTAAATACCATTGGTTTTGTGTAAATATCGTCGTTTTCTAATATTTGTTGTTCGTACATCTGCCCATAAATTCCACTTGACCCAGAAGACCGATTACTATGATTCTCGTTGAAGTGTAATTTATCTATTGGTAATGGAGGTAGTGGAGTACTAAAATTGAAATTATATCACTCGTGAAATAAAATTTTACCAAACTTACTTCACAATACTCTCCGATTGTTGCCGTTTTAATTTGTTAATCGAACCTAAACTATGGCGCAATTGTGCAAATCGCTCTAAAAGTCGTTGATGTAAAGGTTGCACGCCACTGGGCGCCAATTTCCCATGCAGTTCTAATCCGCAAGCTAACACCTGCATGGCATCGAAAATTAGATTTTTTAGTCTGTACACGTGCGTCATATGCTCGGGAAATAATTTCGTGAACTCCTGAGTAAAGAACGCCTGCTGATATTTGCTGATCCCACCCTGAACGTTGGCGTCAATAATTCCTTGTAAGCGCATCGTAAACGGATTCAGGTTCCTTTTCGGTTCTGCAGTGTACACGACAATGAGATGACGAACTTCTTTTTCCACAGACTCCATCGTCTCGCACGCATATTGAACTGGTGCAATTTCTTCGGTATGCCTTGTCACTACCTCGAAGCATCTCAATATTCCAGGTAGTAAGCTCTCAATTTCCAAAATCGTTCTCTCTATCCATAATGTCTGCGTAACATACGCGATTAATTTCAGCAACTTACCACCAGGAGCCATACCTTAATTTCGTTATCCTTGTCTACAATACCTTTGTTAACTGGACGGTCACACTGAAAACGTCTGACATCGTTGTAATGATAAAAGCGAGATATTTTTTCGGGTATATCGCTCGCTAATACTATGGGGTTGGGTTCGGGGATCGGTTTCACATTACTTATCTGTATAACTGGATGCATGTGTCAAGGAAATTACACAGAACAATTTGACAGTAATTCAAGATCCGTAATGTAACATTAACATTTTGAGGGATAATAAAACTAGTTAAAGGCCCGTGTGGCGCAGTTCAGTTAAAGCTAAACTGTGGTGCTAAGAGTCCCTGGTTCGAATCCGGGTTCGGGTATGGATATTTGTAAATGTATAGTGAGTTGGGTTGGTAGAGCAGCCTTGGCTCAAACCCCGTCCACTCAAAAATAAAGGCAAAATAAAATAAGGCAAAATAAATAAAGGATACATTGTCCTTCTGAATTAATTATAGTATCATCAGGAGGCGTATTTTTCGTAAGGATATGTGCGGATGGAAATTCAGTCTGTAATCGTTGTGTAAATGCGCCTATTCTTTCATACTCTAAACCTCTATAAATAAATTGTTTATTCTGAAAGGTAAAAGTTAGGTGATTGGCGAAAATGTGTACAAGACTTACTCTAACAAAAAGCGGAAAACTTAAACCATAAAATCCGACACGAAAGTATTCCGGTTCGGGACGGAGTTGTGTTAAAATATTGTCATAAAATTTCGCTTGATATTTTAAAATATCGCTTAAAGCTTTATAGTTAAATAGCTGTGTTTCGTAGAGATTAGCCAACTCTTTGAGCAGTGGTATGCCTTTTTCCCAACACTAAAATCATGCGCATTAGCTTTAAAAGATTCCAGATCGCATACAAACCTTTCCCCTATCAAAATGGCTAATAATTAAATGATACAATTTTTCTTTCACTTCACACTCCCTATAACCAGCATAATTTGAATCTACAACTAATGTATTACTGGTCCAGGATAGCTGATCGGCATATAACATCATCGTGAAGCCCGCCTCTGTAAAGTTATCAGCCGACATATGCAGATCGTGTAATTTATAAATGTAGCGCAAATACATCTCCTTGCGATTGAATTCATTTTTGTAGAAGTTCTAAAACACCTACATGTCTTTTTGTTGGACCAGTCGAATACTCACAAGCAAATTAAAAGTACACGACATGCGTTTGTCGCGATTTTCGTCACCCTGTATTACACTGCGGTAGTCTAAGAGTCGTTCAAGCAACCGTGTCACCGAACTAATAAAAGCTGCTCCACTGTCTTTCCATGCCGGATCTTCCGACTGCACTCTATCCAGTAACCTTTAATCAAGTTATTCAGATTAAAATGACTACAATGTAAGGAATACAATATAACCTTGATAAATCAAATTCGATAAGTATACACTATAAAATGGTGTTCCTAAGCAACTGATAGATGAATGATAGATTTGGAACTTTGGCTTAGGGCGTTTGCACACTTTGCGACAGCGACGCGATTTACCGCATGTGATATCTCGTTCCGATATCGGATGAACGCTTTTAATGAACACAAGGTTGAATTTAGGTTTTCCGTTTATATCTTGAAAACTATACGCCCTAGCAACATGACCACTCAATGCAAAATGAACAATGCTTAAGTTTGCTACAAGTTTTACTCAGTCAAGTTTTCGATATCTCGTCCAGTTTTTGAGATATGTGCTCTGGAAAGTCGGTAATTTAAAAAAAAAAACATTTTTGCCTCACATTTAAATATTTAGTGTTTTGTTTTATTTGTTTCAGTGGGATGTTTTGGTGTCACATTTAACGATGCCGTGAGCATTGTGTCATCAAAATCAGCAGGAAGTGTTTTGTTTGTGACGAGAAAATAAATCAGCCAACTAGCCAATGTGACTTCACTTCATGTCCACACGTCAATAGCGTATTATTGATTATCGTTTAATAATCTACTACTATCAACTTCCAACTGGGAATTTTGCTTATTTCGAATTTGAAGGTGTACCTACTTCTTATTGTGGTTCGACCATAGGATAACAGTAGAAAATTGCATTCCTCCAAAATTTACGAGATATTCACGATTAAGTTTTCACATCGCCAGTAGATGTGTCTCGTCTAGAAGATCCACCCCTTGAGAGTACCCTCCTCCCACAATCCAATCTTGAAATATAAGGAATTATAACCGATCATGATAATCGGTTGAGGAGGAGTAATATTATTATGGTTGATAGAAATTGATTCCTTTCATTGAGACGTTTCATTACAGTACCGTGAAGGATAAAACCAGTACACCCCCCCCCCCCCCCCCCATTTTGATAAGAGGTACGAAACTCAATCTCAACCACCATCGACTGGTCTCAAAAAGGAGTTGCGCAGGAAAGTTATAGTTTCGAGAAACCAATTTCAATGAGACCTTTCATCAGAATACCATAAGTTTTGCTTGAGATCACTAATGCCATGCGTATGATATACAGGGTGTTACTAAATATGATGTACATACAGAAGGGGCTAATTCTTTGGCTTATTTTATGACTAAAAGTTCATATAAAATCCGCAAACGCCCCGTTCTACAAGGTGTTATAATTTCATTATTTTTTAGGAGATATTTAGCTCAAATTTGAAATATAAGTTATGCTGAAGGACTTACATCGTCGTGTCAATGGTAGTGAGAATCTACAAGGTTATGTTTTTTTAGGTGTCATGTACCCCTGAACTTTTTTCGGTGCGCCGCTGGTAAATTGTATGAGTGAATAAAAGAAAATTCTTAAAATGGCCCAGTTGGCCCTGGCTTTATTTGGAACTCTTTTCGTTTTTTGCCCTGTATCTCTTTGCGTAAAAATCCAATATGGAGCCCATAAGTAATAAGAAAGTATTAGCCTGTAGCTTATACATTTAGCGTGTTCTGGAAATTCAGATTCAGATTTCCCATAGAAGGTGGTAACGAGAACCGTCCATTTCCGACCATGTAAAATGAAAACAAAATTTGACATTTTCAGTTTTTTGGTGATATCTCAGTCAAAAGATCTTTCAAAAATTTCAAATGCGTTTTTTAATCACAAAAAGAGGCAACTTTGCCCCTATTTAACCAACACTGTATCTCTTACCGTTACGAAGATCACAATGGTGAGCCGCGAATTTGAACCTCCTTGTACCTTATATTTAGCAACATCCTGCATAATGCACTATTATGTAAATATTTTAAATGTACAAAATGTAGTTATTAATATTTCTATCATTCTCGTTCAAAAAGCTACACTTTTAATATATGGACGGTTTGTAGTTTGTATCTTTTTAGTTGAGATGTGAAAAAGTGGAAGTGATGTAAAATAAGAGAATTAAAAGCTCAAAGTAACGGCCTTTTTTCTCAAAAGAACACTGGAAAGGACCAAAAACCTTCTTTGGAGCGCCTTCTATTTCTTTCCCGAGCTTTCTGACGATCTCTAATCCTCTCCAGAATTAGGTGAGCCTCAAACGCTCAAAGATCTTGAAAAGGCGAGGAGGCCTAATTGTGAAATTTGATGGTGATCCCCAAGACTTCTTCCTATTTGTGCCCAAATTGGAAATTACCTTGTCAATAATATCAATAAAAAATCTTAATAGTGAGCAATATACTAGTGGGCAGTGGCACCAAAGGCCCAAGAGGCAAATTATGCAAACTTAAATAATAAGTTTAAGCTGACACATTCGTTTGACTATCCAAAGGTCAAACGCCTTTTGTGGGTATTTCAAATTGTTAGATCTCTTTCTCGCTCATGTATTGAAATGTGATGGAGAATAAAGAATGGTTTACAAACAGGTGACGCAAAGGTGGAAACGATTGTAGAAGAATATCTGCACAAAATGTGCCTAGAGAACGGAAGGAGAATACACCCAGTAATCTGCTCCCAGGAATGGAATTTTGATTCGCAAGGTTATACTGTATAACAGGCGTATCAATTTTTAAAAAAATTAACCACAAATACACTTACACTGCACTTAAATGTTCCCTGATAGCATAAAGTAGAGCAGGTTAATGTTAGTAAAAAAAGAAAATAGTAATAATAATAATAACTTACATTGTATTAAATAGCCTCCTATATTCATCGTCCCCTTTATTTTCCGAAATTAAAATATCCAATTTATCGATCAGCTCACTCTCCACCTGTCTAAAATTCCCACGAACCTTCTGCTCACACTCCATCATATCAAAGAAGATATGTAAAGTTGCCTTCCGCAACTCAATTTCGGGTACTAAAGTAACCTCTAAAAATGGTCCCACCATTGACGGTATAAAGTGTAGCTTATGTTCACCTAAAATCCCAGTATAAGTTAGTGATTCAGAGACACTTTGACGAACCGAGCTGAGACCACATCGAAAGTATTTGGAATCCCATAAGTACGCGCATGTCTCCGTACTTTTCAATGATTTTCTCTCTCTTAACCTCAGAGAATTGCTCCAACTGCAAGGACTGTTGCGTTAAATAGTCAACTGCAAGATTAAAATAGCTGGTCCACAACTGAAAACAACCAATCAATTAAGCTCAGAGACAAGTTTATACCTCTTTGTCGAAATAGCCAGTTCGAGTATCTAAGAATTTGAACGCGAGAGGTTGTGCGAGTTCCTGAAGCGCTTTTAACATTACGTTGTTGGCTACCATCTTAATAACGAGCCAATCGGGTGGATAAACTTCTTGCTTAACTAACTGGCGAAAGACAAGAAATGCGCGCATTAAAAAATCTTTTAGAGGTTTACGGTCGTGACTTGAGCCCATTAGAGTTTCCCACAAACGTTTGTAGTGAAATTCGTCGAATAATTGCAGGCATCCGATTAAGCACGCGACCAATTGGCCCTGGAAGCATACGTTAACAGCACACCTGGTATCTACCAGTGGAAACTTACAATCACAGTTATATTCTTATCAATTATCGCTAATACTGTTTGAATTAAAACGTCAAATGTGTTAATACAAAGCGTGTCCACATCGTGGTGAATACAATTATTGATCTTGCCCTGTTCTTCACAGTGCTTTTTTTGTTTGCATAAGAAGCCTAAAATTTCGCCTAGTATTTCGGTGCACAAGCGTAACTCATCCCTGTGAACCAAGTGATAGCGTAAATGTTTGCAGGCATTCGCCAACAACATATTTCTCGAGTCTACAAAACTGAATGATAAGTAGGTGGTAAAACAACTGGGACATACCATCCTCCTGGAAAATTTTACTGGTAACCAAGTTCTTAATTGCCATTAATTTCGCTTGAACCAATTGCGCCGGTAGTTCTCGTGGCAAGGAATCTAGTAACAACACAGCCCATTTTGTTACCTCCATTATAGGCAATACATCTATCAGAAGCTCATAGACGGCGCTAATTGACAACAGCAATGCAACCTAAAATCCTTGTTCCAAAGAAATGCACTAGTGTAATAAACATACCTGTGTCGGTATAATAACCGATGTAGCAATACCCATCATGTTGTTCAATGCTGAGAACACACTTTGCAAATCGCGCCGAAAACTGTCTTCATACTGGCCACCCGTTGCCCGCGAAAACAGCATTCTGCTTTGAATAATTAACTTGAAAATGTATTCCAAACTTTTAAAACATTTTTGGATCGGCTCTTGCTTGTCGGTTGACAAAACCCAATCCGCACAATGTTGAACGCTTGTCAGTAGTCCTCTGAGTAATTCATTTAGTAACTCTCTAAGTGACCGCTAGGGTTACTCACTTGTACACTAACGCCGCAGCAAAATGCTCCTTAATGTAAGCATCAAGTACCGGTTTAAAATGTTGAAACTTGGACTCGTCCAACAAACTGAAAATCGAAACCAAAACGTGAAAAACTAAGCCACTGTGTTGCGTGGAATTTCCGTCTTCAGTCGAAAATAATGCGAAGAGCGCATCTAAAACGTCTTGTAAAAATTTGACAAGCTCCTCGTCACCTAAACGTAATACTCTTTGTAACGACTCTTGAATTCTCTCAGGGTGCGATTTCCAGCGTAATAATGATAATAAGTCGACTGCAAAGAAAGATCAAACCAAAGTTCAAGTATCACCCCGTCTTACCGTTCTGCGTTAATTTCGTCGAACATAGCAATGTTTTAACTACCACAACTTCCTTGTGACTACGTGAGAAGGTTCCAATGGCGTCGTGGTTGCCCTCACAATCCTTACTCCAGTACGGAAAGGATAAGTACCCACAATTAAGCAGTTTGTCTGCATCTTCACATTTGTAAATGTACAACTCGTGTTGCCCGTCGAGTACGGCCGCACCTTCCTTGTCCATTAATCGTATGAAGGAGAAACCGAATAATTTCTTGTCATTTTTTTCACGTGCTAAAAATGTTTCATTCATAAATGACGTACCATTTGATAATCTTTCAGCTTTCTAACATGCTCAATTTTAGGTATTTGATGTTATTCTTCTACCCACAAATAAACCAAAAACGCTCAACATGCGTCAGGTTCAATTTCTAGTCTAGTCTAAAGACTCAAAGAGGCCCTTCTCATTTATCAGATATTTCCAAACTATTTATTTTTCTTATTGTGTGTTAATGTCAAACCATTATGAAGACAAGAATTTGTGCAGTTGTAAATAATAAAATCCTTGCTTCTAGAATTTCTCAGCACCGACATTGGAAACGTAATATGTAACACTTCCAGGTGACCACTCAAAGAGAATGACAATTGATACTTGAACCACATGTTACGAATATTCCAGAAATTTCGATTAACATCGAGGCGCCCCCCCCCCCCGGCGCCTCCTTGGTCGCCCGCATTGAGTCAAAAAAATAGTGTGCACCCGTAACGGTCACGGATTCCAGAAGTTAGTTAAGTTCCACACTGCTCAAGTGTTTTTTTTACGTACGCCAAATGCGACATTTCGCTGATGATATTCAAACAGCGTAGTATTGTTTTGTTGCTAGGAGCAGAGAAGCTGAAAAGAGGCAGAGAAAGTTTACTTCTCTGCCTCTTTTCCGCTTCTTTGCTTCTTTTGATTTCTATATCTGTGTTGACTAGCCAATTATATACAAGCAATTCCGGGATACTAAATTTTTTTCGAAAAAAGAATTGAATAACATTTATTCAGAAAAATGTTAAGAAAATCACTATTTTAGAGTATTACGTTCGTTCGACGAATTTGAACCATGACACTAAAATAGTTTCATCCTGACTTACATGGCGACCAACATACAATGATTGGGTGCCTTTAAGTAGCTTTGCATCTAAATTTGCGTAGCAATGTGGCTTAGACGTAACGGAAGGGAGCGGGTAAATTATTAACATCAAATTCATTTTACAAAAAAAAAGTACTAAGTTTTTTTTTCCCATTTTATGTTTTTCTGTGATCAACTCAATTATTGAGTGTACAATTGGGGTAATACTGAAAGTTCAATTCAAATTGAAATACTTACTTGAACAATGCCTATACTCAAGTCGTATATGAGCACCTGCAAATTTATCAATAGGAAGTGTGAGCCGAACATTTTCTGCCCAAGAAGGGGAATTGTGATGGTATATGATCATCGAGTTGTATTCTGTGGTGCCCTCCAAACCAGAAGCACCCCATAAACAATTCTACGCAAACGGAATTTAACACCAAAAACTCACGTGATAAAATCAATACATACCTTAACAATATTTTTTTCGCTATCCAACACCAAAATTGTAACCTCAATATTTTTACCGGTCGATTTACCACCTCGCTCAAACTCGCCCTTCTCCAACAAAATATATAGATCGTTTCGCACATCGCCGGGCATTATTACATCGGGAAACCCAAGTTTATTTGTCAAGCTCATATTTTTAAACAACAGCGGATTCTCTTCCTTTATTTGTTTTAATTCGCCATGTAAAAGTTTTAACGAGAGAATGATACCATAATTTGGTTGACAAGATAAAGCACTATATTTTCCCGTTTGTCGTATAATCAACTCGTGTAACTGATGAAAATCTTTTTCTTCCCCTTGATATACCTACAATCTTAGCTTACGAAAATCAGTCCAAGAATCTTCGTACAAACCTTTAACGTGAACTCCTTCTCCTCCGAGTCTCCATCTTTATGAGAGACCATATCACTTAAATTTTGCACAGCTACCCCGTGTGGCCTCTTAAATACTTGGGTTAATGCCGGAGCATTTTTGTCAGTCTTTTTCGAACTTTCCGAATACAGCATTTTGCCTATTCTCATCACATGCGCTATAATATATGTATCCTTTGTAAGATCTGTGTTTCCTAAATCCTAAAATTACTCGTAAATGGACAGACACTGTGTTCGACTGTACACTTACAGTAAAAACAGTGCAATTAATATGGAGTTTTTCTATGTAGTTAGAAAATCCTTCTTTGGAAATTTTGACTAGGAACCGTTCCGAAATATACTTTTGTTTTTTGGCATCGTATAATGAAAAAAAGATTTCCGTATCTTCTCCGATGTGATGACCAAAGTCTCTCATGCACAGGTACAAGTGGTGTGTTAATATTTTCTTTGATTCTTTCTTTTTTAACGTGCCTCTGGACTGAAATGCAATTGTAAATTTGGTGTACTAAGAGAGTATGGATACATACAGATGCACCTTGTGAATTTTCTGCACTTAAAACGTGCACTTGATATAGCTCAACTACCGACATCGAATCGGGGTCGACCATTTCGGCTCCTTGTCTGGGAACCAAGTCTAATCCTAGTTTTCTGAAAAGAGAAGAACAAGTTCAAAACAAGCTGACATATAGAGAATTTTTTAATTATAAAACCGTCGCCCTCGCGCGATTTTCTAAAGCGTACCTCATGCATAAACCCAATTTTTAACGCGGACGTTAGTTTAATTTTTGAAAGAAATATGTCACTTCTTGATATGCCTGGCAAATAAGAAAGTCGGTATTGTGGCACAATTCTTTCTTTTCGTAGATCTTTCGTTTTAACATCTATTATATAAATAACTAAGAACTCAGATCTAAAACCTCAGATTATTAGAGTACGGATTTGCGGAGATATTAACTGTATTTCTTAATAATAGTGTGATTTTGGTAACAAAATGCTAAACAAAATTAGCAAGTAATGTGTAAGTACACAGTCAATTATGATAAACGATTTTGAATGAATTTATTTGAAAATTCTTGTGTTGGTCGCCTTTACCACCCAATTTCATTTGACATACTTGAAATTGTTACACCCTGTATAGTACAACTGAACATTATTTTTATTAGATTAGCGATTGATTGCCTTGAAACATATAAGAACAATGTAACTCGTTAACCAAATATGGAGGTTGTACGTTCGTTATTGTCGCACTGTAATAAATTATTACGTTACTCATACGTGTCGAGAGATTAATTGCACATTGTTTTCGTTCAAATACATTGTGTTCATATCTGAGGTGAATAAACTCGCAAATTTATGAAAACAAAATCCCAGAAAAAATGTATTGCGAAAAAATGTCACAAATGCATAATAGTATCAGTGTGATAGAAGATTTGCAATTTAAACAAGTATAAATTAGTTCCACCCCCTCCTCCTCAATCCCGTACTTTGATAAAAAGACAGAAAGAAGGGCAGTAGTTGGTAGAAAACGGTTCCTTTCGTTAAGACCTTTAATTAGAATACAATAAGATATAAAATTCTTTTTAACCCCACCCCCCCCCTCAAGCCCCATCGCTTTGATCTCGAAAAAAAGTCGCACAGGAAAGTTATACTTTGAAACCAATTATTGCATCTCAGGAAATAATTCGCGGGGGGCCCCTTTTAGAAAGCGAAATTTGATGACCGTCTGGCACACCTTCAAGGTATAGGCTACCTACTACAAAAAATTCCAGGTCTCTAGAACCATTCCCCTAGAAGTAGTTCAAACCGGTAGAAGTGGGTCCGGACGGACGGACGGACGGACAAAACGCAAACAATAGCACATTTTTTTTTATTCTTAAAAAATGCGCTAAAAATATGTTAGGTACTTTTTTGTAAAGCTACTCATAAAAAATTTTGAATATGGTGATCTGTAGATTAAATAAATCATCCGTTTTCTTTCTTCTTGAGGGAAACGATCAAAGACATTTTTCCTCTATGTCCAAAGGGTGTTGGTGTAAAAACTCGTTCCTCAAAAGAGGGATAATAAAAAATAAAATAAAAATTATTGTCGCGAAAGCATACAATATTTGTGTCAATAAAGACTACCAACGGCTATCCAGTTTATCATCACCAGTCATCAGACAAGATGATCTTTCTAATTGACTTTTATGTGGGCCGACAAATATCAAGTACATGGTAACCTATTTTTAATAAAGAACTAAAAGTCGTCTCATAGGATCGTCCAAATCAGAATTTCAAGAAAGCCGACTGAATAATCGACGAAGAATTTTTTAACATATAAAACGTTATGCATTTCAACATGCAGTGGACGTATAACCTTGTAGACGACGAGTTCAACGTTCTTACATTTGCAAAAGCTTGATGAAGCAGCTTCTGTTGGTATCCAACGAACGTAAGGTTAAATTACAGGTGGCACTTTTGTAATAGATTTCACCGAGAGGGGAGAGGGAAAACCACCTCGAATGAATAAGAACTAAGGAATTTCCGACGTTTTCATTCTCAATAATACCCTCTTGCCATTACAGTTAGACGGGTATATCCCCAACGTTCGAAGACCCCGTTATGACGTCGCCCGCGCCACGCAAGGTACCAAGAAGTGCTACCGCTGTACGCACTGCGGCTACCTGAGTACGCACGTAGCTCGCAGCCTAAAGCCAATTGCGAGAGCTTAATTTGTAATTAATTGAATGGTTTGAGTTGAAGTTGTTACTCTTTGCGTATACGTTTTCGTAATTATAGCTTGTCGATAATTACGCAATCCTCTCGTTGGCACCCGGAGGAAGGGTCAGGTCAGTTAGCATTTTAAAGAAAGAGGAGTTTTAAAATCAATTACTCGAACGACAAAGAAAATGTCAGTCATGGAGACTGCCTAAAGAGAGTGTACCGAAGAACAGGTAGTAGATAAACAACAATACAATATTGATGCGATGACTGTACAGGTTGCAGACCGGTTGTTCTTTTAGAGGCAAGTTAAGCTCAAAATCGAGTGCAATGAGGATATCAAGAATGCCCAAAACGCTTCTTTCACTCGGCGCGCTTGTAAATTATTTCCAGAGGGCATCAATTCGTGAGGAAATACCGGGAGCAAATTTCATTATTTACATCGAAGTTCCGTGTTGTGCAATAACAATTTGAAAACAAAAGTTGTTCATTTAGTTTTAGCCATTAGCCTCATTCCAATAGTTTACAAATGTTGAATTTTTTCGTCGATTGCTTTTATTGTTAGATTCGAATTCATTTACGTTCCATCGAATGAGACTGCAATCTAGACTGCAATAGTAACATTACACACATTTTAGAAAGTATGTTTCATAGGTAATAATCCAATGACTTCCAACGCAAACCAAAGGAATTTTAAAAATGTCTCCCCATGATCCACCCGTCCGCCTGTATTTGTTTCTAGTAACGTCTTCCTTTCAAAATAAAAAAATTGCTTAACTTTGAGACATGCAGACAAATTAAAAAATATAAATGCAATCAAATCATATACACGGTGTGAACAAAATTGAATGACAGAGGAAATAAAAAAAACTAATGTCCAAAAATTGGGTTTCTTCCATAATGGAGTCAACGGCTTTCTATTTACATGATTGGTTTTTCCAATTTTGGAAAAATTTGCCGATGCTGAGTGTACAAGATGATACACTTCTAAAAGAGGCTATAAAAAAATAACATAAAAAAAATTTCAGAGAAATTAGGTTTCGGGAATTTTGAACATAAAAATAACGAATCCAAACTTTTAGAAACAAACAAATTTCCTCAGCAATTACTCGCCCACAATCACTTAGGTATGACATTTTTGGAAATTTTTGAAAACTCTTTTTTATGGATGAACTCCTCAACTCAACTAGTAAATTTTATCGATATCCAATTTTGACTCCATCCACAATACAAGATCCGTCTCGTGCATACATTCATTTTAAGTTTAGATTACAAAATAAGTAGTAGATCTGACAGAAGAAAACTGCCAGCTTAAAATAGACTTTTTATATCATAAATAAAGGTAAAATTCTTGGAAAATCTTGGCGATGATGAAGCTTCCCGAATATTTTAAAAATTTCAAAAATTCTAACATTGTGAAGTGACGGTGCTGAAGCTTGTGGCATGTTTTGGTAGTAAAGCTTTGAAGATTCGTAGTATTCAGAATATTCTTAAAACCCTGGATGACCTATGTATTCGGATTGTACTGAATATTTTGAGTTATTGGGAGAGGGGTGGTGGTGAGGGTCGGAAGGTATCGAATGTTTCGAACATTATGAAATCGGTTTATTTTCACATTTCCATTTAAAAAGAACACTTTTGGAAAAAAAAACATTTATTAGGAGTTCTTTTCATAGTGAAAGATTCTTCCTCGGAATTTTCCGGAATTTTCTGGATCTTCTAGTTTTAAAACCTTGAAATCTGCTGAATTATTTTGGAAACACTCTTAGTAATGTTTTTAAGATTTATATCTTCCTAGAAAAATGTTTCTAAAAAATATTACTAATTCATGTCTTCTTGGTTACTGAAAAACATTTCAGGGATCATCTTAGAAATATCGTATAAAAGATTTTTCAGAAATATTCCTAGAAGGCTTCTTACAAATATGCTTCTTTCATAGATATCCTTTTAGGACTCATCTTCCAGGCCTTCCTGGAGTCATTTCCATAAAGGTTTCTTGAAACCCTCCTAAATATCTCCTCCTTTGATAAAATAGTGTTAATTTAGAAACATTCTATAAATCCAAAATCTTTTAAAAAATATTCTCAGAAAAATCAAAAATCTTACAGAAGTCCATTTAACAATTTTCCTATGAACCTTCTTGGAACCCATCTTAGGCATTTGATAACAAACCTTTCTAAGAAATTTTTTTGGCAATCTTCTCTAAAAATCTAACTTTGCTATGCTTTTAAAATTAAAAATTTGTAGAAATGTTTATCAATTTTTATAAACGCCCTTAAGCACGTTTCTGCAAATTTAGAAATTTTCGAATGTATTATCAGAATTTTGGGACTAATTCTCAGAAGTTCCTACCTATTTTCTTTTTTAGTGTAATTTTATTTGATAATTCAGAGGTTTTTTTTTACTAGAATTTAATAATAATAAATATGAGAATTCCAATAAAAAAAATCAGAGCCTGATAGACGACCTTCTCAAAAAAACAATTCCAGGAAATTTGATCTCACAACTACCATTTTGGGACATTTAAGGGTTCGGTTTATTTAGAAAAATTGCCTGCTTTGGCCTTTTGTTTCACCCAATTTTTTATTAGCACAAGTGTTAATTTACTTCTCCGTTTTCGATTGTAACTCTGTCTATTAATTTTTTTATGGCTGGATGTCCTTAGAAAAAATTTAACCCTTGGATTTAGAACGACGAACTAAAAAAGGGGAGTCGTCGCGGTATGCTCATGAAAAGCATTTCTGCCAACTACTGCCCTCGTCCCATATCCCATATCTGTATGATAGAGGGCGACGAGGGGTTAAAAACTGACATTATCCTTCATGGTATTGTGAAATGTCTCAATGAAAAGGATTCATTTCGCCAACTACCACTCTCTCGACCCCCGCCTATCAAGCAGCTGTTTTTTTTCAAACCTGGTCTACGTTTGCTTCCAATAATATCCAATAATTTGGTACAGGATTTTGGTGTTAAAAATGTCCTATATGTGCACACGAATTGTGCACCATTTATATTGCTTAATAAAACGACGCGACATCTGTTTTAGTGTCTCAAAGTTTTAGCAATAAAATTACACTCACTTTTATACCGATGAGAACATTTTAGAAAACGTTGTAAATGCAAACCCTAATTATATAGTTACCGTTAAGTAAACAACTACCTGTTGGTACCTTAATAGGGAAGACTTATAGGTACCTACCTCCATTCCATGCAGATTTTGCGAGTGACAGTATTTATAATATTTTTCTAAGAAGAAGTAGGTAATGACCCATCCAATTGTATTTGTATTCTTTGAATTTTAAGTCAAGCAAACAGCTTAAGATTTTGACAGGTTTTATTTGAAATAACCGTCCATGATTTAGAACAGTCTTCAGAAATCGAAACTTATTCATTTTGAAAAAAGAGTACCTCTCTTTTGCTAATAATAGGAACTTGAAAGCATTTCTGTTACTTTCTGTCCAAAGCAAATTCCACAATGTTACTTAACAAAGCTAATGGCACTACAAATTTGTTTAAAATAAGACAATAATAATTTTCAGATGGTTACTAGATGGGCCTAAGCACTAAACTCATGATTTAAAGAATGCACTACTAATTTTATTACAACTGTCCAGTCCGGCCGCTCTGAAAGTGCCTATTTATTAAATCTTTAAACACAAAAAAATCGATAATTATTCTTGTCTCGTACAATGAATTGATTGGCAGTCCAAGTTTCAAAATTCGGCAAGCCGATGGCAAATGTAGATGTTGTTCTTCAAAGGTTAAGATAAAAACTGCATGTGATATTTACTTTTTTAAAGGCTATATTCCGGACCGTCAATTTGTGCTTCATCGGAGCTTTAAATTGTAATATTTGAACCCGTAATATTTACATTTATCATTTTTTTTTACTTGGGCAAGTATTAAAATAATTATGCTATTTATGAACAAGTGTTCATTTTTTTGAAGAAGTTTGAAGAATAAACTTAGTCCAAGTTTACTAACAGAGATCGACACATCTTTCTTCGTAACATTACAGAATTTAATTTCGCGCGAAAACTTCCGCTATTGTTCGTATTTACCGCAATAGTTTCTAATTGGGAAATTATCCCTTGTAACTAATGTAACCTATAACTTCGGTATCGTATTAACACGAGATTTTTGCAAAGCAATACGCGGTCTCAATTATTAGGGTGTGATAGCAGAATCAAAAACCACCGTGTTCTAATTGACAGGTGTTTGACCTAAGTCCGGTCGTGTATCATAACGAATTGTCTTAACACAAAATACAGGACTTAACCCTGTCTCAATTCTAAGGGAGAATTCTCTTTTCACAAACTAAAGTACACCCTACGGTAATGTACAGGTGGTTGACTTAACTCCGCTTACGGCTCAGTGTGAATCCCCTCGACAACGAGTTAAATCGTTGTTTTTAGCGCATTTTTGCAAATTTATTTGTAAAAAGTAGCTTTTAATCTCACTTTGGCTGGCTGGCTGGCTGGCAGCAAATGTGGGCGCGTAGAAGAACTCTTGTAGAAAGTTGTATCTACAAGGCCGTGTAATTTGTCAACCTTAGGGACAGGGCTACATGATGTGGGGTTGGCGACATCTGGGCGTCATCCTCGAGCGTAGTATACTAACGTGAAGGTTTTTCAGTTTTTTCCTATCTTCTACTACAGTTTTGGTCCGATTCTTTTCAAATTGGTGTCGTCGGAAAGATGTTGTGAACGCGCACAACTCCTGCGTGGCGGAATTTTGTTTTTTTGGCCTAAGGGCGAAATTAACGACCTTTTGCAAGGCGCGCGCGCGCGTCTTCGAGAGGTAGTCAACTTCGGGCACCTTTTACCTTCCGTTGCGAATTCTGTCACGCGTTTTAACGTTTCGTAAATATCGAATGGCTGTCTCTCTTTTTCGTGTCGCCAATAGAAGCTCAAGCAATGAGAAGTGCCCCCCAAAAATTAAGTACTATCTTGTGGAAGGTTTTTAGCGAGATCCCCCAAAATGTGGGTGTAATATAAGTATGCACCGAAAAAGGAAATGTGGTAGCCTCCGACAAGATATAACTGATGGTGGACAAACATCTTCAAACGCGAATTGCGGGTGAACGGGACGTCGGAAGTGGGTACCGTCAAAGGGAATGTGGTATCCTTCGACAAGATCTTTTATTCATGGTTGAGTCAAAAGTGGCTAATATAATACTGATCTGCCACACAAAAATGCGCTGAAGTCCCTTCGATCTCACACGAGGACTTTGATAATTTTTTACCACCCGCGCGTTAGTAAGGGAGGTATTGCATTGGGGTAAAAAACGACCCCCCAGCACCAGAAATCCGAATCAAACAAAATCTCGACGATGTCGGTCTGTCGGTCCTTCTTGTACTGTCATTTCCGGCTAAACCGATTGGAACTAATGTAGGTACACATATCATTAAAAAGGAAAATCTGAAAAGCTTTTGGTCAGAATGACCCACGCGAATGTGTGCCAAACTCTCATTTCCAGATAAACGGCTGAAACGATTGCAACCAAATTTGGTACACATATTCATGGGCATAAAAGGTCAGAATCGCGCATGCGTAGATGTGCGGACAGCATCTGTGCTAGCCACAACAAATTTTTGTTATTTGCAAAACTAGATGACTCACTAGTAGGCGGGGTACACTTTATATACCGAAAGACCAATCTTCAAATGAGTATAACTTTTGTTAGAAAACTCTTCGATAATTTTGTTCCTTAACTCATCAAGTACGTGCACAACAAATTTCGTGGAATTCTCTCCATTTTCGTTGTCCGGCGAAGAATTGCAGTAGAATTTTTTCTTGAAATGTTCAAAAACTAATTTCAGATTCGAGATGTTCATGTTCAAAATCCCCCAGATACCGAATTTCGTCGAAATCAGAATTTTTTTCGCAACCCCCATTTGGGGTGCGCCCTCTCGTAAGAATTTTGAATGCAGAAATTAATTTTAACTTTCATGGTATTCTAATTAAAGGTCTCAACGAAAGGAACTGGTTTCTACGATTCCTTGTTTCTGAGTCCTTATCAAAACATCAAAAGAGGAAGTTGGGAGGGGAGAGTGGAACTGGTTTTACGCTTCATGGAATTCACAGTTTAAAATCGGAATTCCGAGGTAAAGCCGGAATTTGACTTGGAACTCTCAGTAAAATAATAAATACTAAATTTTCCTAAAAGTCTTTTCGATTTTGATTCGTTTTCTTTTAAAAAAAACTGAACGGATTTCGAACACAGCCATTCGCAATAATTTCATTGTTTTAATCAAATGAAGGCATAAGATCTGAAGTGATCGAACGTAAAAATCGCCCACAATAATCAACTTTTTCTGATTAAATTGCGCAAAAAAGATCCGTCTGATAAAAGTTACGTTCTTCACAAAAGATAAAATGATTTCAGTTTCCACATAGCTACGAAATCTCATTGGAGCATCCTACCTACTTCCTTGCACTGACGTCCTGTAAAACTTCCTTTTGCTTGTATGGAAGTTCAAAAATGTACCTTAATTAGAAAGCTATACGTAATAAATTTATTATAATTCAATAGTAATTACTAATTACTGCACAACCGTCACGCTTAAGTGTAAAAGGGTACAAAACCATTACTTTGCGCATACGTCCTACATAGAGTTGTTGAGTTCAATTACAATTTACGAAAACATTCTCATGGGAACAAATTGAGGGACTATTTTAAAGTAGGTAACCGCATTACTCAGGTAGTTTGCCCTTGTGCGCTTCGAATTCGAATAGAAAAAAAACACAACCCTCCAAAATATAATTTTTCAAGTTGAGGGATTAACGTCACGGACTTTAAATATTTCCGAAAAGACAAGGAGTCCCTTTTGAGAACACCATCCAGCTTCTATTCTTCTAAAAGAACAAGTTATAATTTCAAAATGGTGACCATCAAGGAGGACGGTGAAATACGCCCGTATTGTTAAACGAAAGAGACGGAATTTCCCCACTTAAATAATTCAAATGACTAAGGTATGTGGCAGTCATACAAAGCTGGTTTTACAAGCTGCACCGTACAAAATGTTATGAAAGAAGTAAAAATTCGGATTATTTATAATTGTTTAATTCAATTTGTGATATTTTATTAGTGGGTGACGTTTTTTTTTGTTTTATTTCAAAACATTCGTTTCGGATTAACGTCGTTAACATAAGGTAAGGTGTTCTTTTGCTTTACACAAAATGTTGTAACTATTCATTTCCAAAAGAGGTCTTGTCAGCGAGCCTATTTAGTTCACAGATGTTTGAAGTAATAAATTTTATAGTTTTTTGTGTAACGATTTTTTGCGTCTTATCAATGGCATGCAAAAGATGCGGGTTATCATCGCCAAATTGATAATTTTTGCCCGCGCAAGTTGTGGAAATGTATTAACAAAGGTATCACTATCCACGCTTTTTACCGCCTCAAAATCATGTAAATTACAGGAATTAATTATGAACAATCGTTCGAAGAAGCAACAAATTCCCTCCTTTATCGCAAACAGTTGTAATAATATGAATTGATGTATCACATGAATACCTACCTGCGTGTTCGCGGTTTCCTGTTTCCAAAATATAGTTCAATGCATATCCCAACAGTTCTTTGACAGAGACCTTTCGACTAATTGCCCTTGAAAAGCTATATGCAATTATTGCATCCCATTATATAATACAGGGGGACTGTGTTTACTCAATTTAATTAACTCTAAATATTTATATAAAAAATATTATAAAGCACGTTATCTACAATGCTGTAGTAAAACCCTTCCCAAATACCAAGGCCTTTGACTCATTTTCTGATAAAGAACCTACACAAGTAATCCAATTATTAACAGTTACGCAGAAGGTTTACATTATGCAAATAAGTATAAACAATTTTGAGGCTACAAACAAATATTAAAGCCTTTGTTGCGTAATAGGTATTCATTCAATAGAAAATGACAATTACTTTATTAGACACAACCCACGCAATAAATTACACTTGAACTTATTTATTAAAGTTAGTAATGCAACATTGTTCAGTAGCTATAACAAAAAGATTCAATGTGTTTCCACCACATGAAAAATTTGGCTGATAACACAAGCCATGAACATATAAGATGACTGACTTACAACTACCGTTTCAGATAACAAAATGAGTATACTGGGAATGGTCTCTGCCGTAGCGGGCTTTGTGAAAGTCCGCTACCTTGTTGATAGAGCAATTATCGACAACATGGTCTTTCGTGCACACTACAGAATCACTTCGGCGCTGCTATTCGTTTCCTGTATTATAATAACCGCAAATAATTTAATCGGTAAGTGTCACTAAGTTGATTAACTCGGTCTAATAGTATGCGGAGTACAGGTGATCCAATACAATGCATAAACGATGGAGGGGTAGCAACACACGTCATTAACACATACTGTTGGATTACGCATACCTTCACACTGCCGCACGAACAGGGACGGGTGGGTTACCATGTGGCTCACCCCGGATTGGGTAACGAGAATCAGGAGAAGCGTTACCACAGCTACTACCAGTGGGTGCCATTCGTCCTATTCTTCCAGGTGAGTGATGCTCTCATTTATTGTATTCATCGCCAGATTTTGTACCAATTTCATTTATGTGAAGATTCTAATAAAATCCAATAAAAAAAGAAATTTTATTGTTGTAGGGTGTTCTCTTCTATTTGCCACACTGGGTGTGGAAGAACTGGGAAGAAGGCAAAGTTAGAATGATTTCCGAGGGAATGCGTGGTGCAATGGTGGGCGGCAGAGAAGAACGAGTAGGGCGCCAATCTCGCCTAGTCCAGTACCTAGTGGAAACTATACACATGCACAACTCCTACGCGTTCGGATACTTCTTCTGCGAGGCTCTCAACTTTGTGAACGTGGTAAGTATTGCGAAAAATGAAACTGGGATTACAAATTGGAAATTGCAGCTCGTCAACATCTTCGCAACAGACAAGTTCCTAGGGGGTACCTTCTTGGAATACGGCACACAGGTGGTAGCATTCTCAAATCAAAACCAAGAAAACCGGACCGATCCCATGGTCGCCGTCTTCCCTCGTGTTACAAAGTGCACATTCCACAAATACGGCCCATCGGGATCAATACAAAAACACGACGCCTTATGCGTGTTAGCCTTAAACATTCTCAACGAGAAGATCTACATTTTCCTCTGGTTCTGGTTCATCATCTTAGCTGTACTTAGCGGTGTGGCGCTGATCTACTCGGCCGCAGTGGTGCTCCTACCCCGGACTCGAGAAGCAATCTTAAAGAGACGCTTTCGATTTGGCAGTCAAGAGGCTGTCGACACAATTATTAGAAGGACTCAGGTACTCTCGCAGCGTTTACTTAACCTTCCAACCGTAACCTCAATGTTTTTCAGGTTGGGGACTTCTTGGTGATACATTTGTTAGGACAAAATATGAATCTCTTAGTATTCGGTGAAATTTTGGACGAATTAGTTAGACGTATGAATTTTGGTAGTAATAGTAATTTACCTTCGGCCCCGTCGACGCTCGAAATGAGTCCCATTTATCCAGAAATAGAAAAATTTGGAAAGGAAACGGAAACATAAACCCCCGACAACATGTGAAATATACTACTTATTAGACGTAGTCGATTACAAACGAAAATAATTATTTAGATTTAGTTCCGTTTTCGTTAATTGCCATAGAGTTTAGATCTCTCCAAGTATTTACTCTTTATTGTGATTTTTTACGTGAACAATTGTGCTTTGCTCAATTCTATAACTGCATTGGTATTTCAGTACACTCATCCATAGTGTATTTATTATTATGCTTATATTTTATTATTATTAAGACTGTATTTTTTTAATTGACTTAGGAAACAATGTAAGTTCGGAGTCTTTCAAATAAAAAAACATTTTTGTAAAGGTTTTTGAACTCACCGATTGCCCCAGTCGATCTTGCCGATGATCTTCAATTTTAACTCGCGTGTTTGGTCCTGAGTCAATGTACCTGAAACTAGTTGCCTCCTCCATTCCAACAGATCACGCATCACCTTACCAACGGTCTCAAATTTGTACACCTCCCTATCCTGAAATTAGAAATATTGGTAAACTTAAAAAATCTGCAAAAATTACCTTTAATAATTTATACAGGGCTATCATCACAGACTTGATTGCTTATATCTTCAACAACTACGGCAGGGAATTAGGAAAATTACTGTGACTATTCATTCTACTGGGCATGTGCAACAAAAGCAAAACGTATGGAAAAAATATCATGAAAATGATTTTTCCCTGCAAGTTTTTCACATGCTGCATAATTAGGATTGTGTTTATTCATGTGCATCAGTGACATTGCGTAAAGAAATCAAGGTATAAGAAAAGAAGGATTATTAACACAGTTAATCGCTTGTGTCCAAATTTCCAATGAAATTACACAACATTCAAGTTAAACGTAAGCAATGTTAATGACAACGAAGTTCACGTGAATTTTATGAACAATTACACATAATGAAATTCACATTTGTTTTAATGATGTTAACTACGCCATTAGCGGCATGGAAACTACGTTATTATTTTATTTTGAACGCAATTTTTACTAACTGAGATCTTACAAACCACCTGAAGGTAGAATAAATATACAATAAATTTCAGTTGGATTTACAAACATACTTCCAAGGACAAGAGTGATCTACAGAATCTATGGCTTTCCAAAGACTCCAATGGCCAAAATATCAAAAGGTTCCTTTCTTCCAAACTTTACTTTACCTTAAAAATACATTTCCAGAAAATTAGCATCCAGATGTCTCATTTCACCGTTGGCACTGTTCCAAATTGGGAATAAATCAAAATACTGATCTAGTACACTTTGTGTGACCAACATTTCAAACGATATCTTGTGGCAATTCCGTTCAAAGGTGCGCCATTGTGGTTAGTTTTTGGATATAACAAACGAAAGTTCAATTCATCTTCTTGGAGGCGCTTTTTTTAGTTACAGTCATGCTTGAGAAAACATTTGATTTATGCTGATCGCCAATGAATGCTCTAATGAACTAGTTTCAAGGTCTCAACGAAATTAATTTCTACCACCCCCAGTCCTTACCGTAGGTATAGGTAATTTGTAGAGCGGACGATACCCACAAAGGCGATTGAAAAGTCTGGAAAAAACATACCCCTTGGTGATGTCAAAACTTTAAGTGTGAATATCTTCAAAACGGTGTGCCAGAGGGCACGAGTGAAGCATATTAACGAACATCTGGACGAGGCATTTGTACTAGCGATGTGAAAACTTAAGTGTGAATATCTCGAAAATGGAGCGTCAAAGCTGATTAGTGCTGGGGGACTTAATTCTTCTTGTAGTTTTTAATGTGTGCCTTTGATTCAATCAAGAAAATAAACATCAACAAATTATGCACGCTACTACCAAAAATAGCTAAGCAACTTCAGAAAAAAATACGCTTTATTGGCAAAAGAGCCATTTGGTCAAGATGGGCCAAAGGTCACCTGACATAGTATGTAAACAATTATATATTGTGCAACTATTCTTTAAACCAAAACCAATAACAGGCCATCATGTCTTGATGGACAGGTTTTTGAGTACACCCTTTTCGCTTTTATAAAATCGTTTCCTCTTTCCTGCTGGAACATCTCCAAAAAGAGCGTGAAATATGATGAAAATAATGTATCGAAACTTCAGTTTATTCCTAAAGACACTAAAAGAAGGGCAAGTATGACATCCCTTAAAGATACACACAACCTTTTGTTTAAAAGAGTATGTAAACTCTGTTCTGTTATGTGTTATTAAACACATGGACATTGCACACTGTCAGTTGTGAAATTCTAATTATTTATGACCCAGCCATCAATAACCAGTTACATTTTTGTTGTAGTTTAAAAAAAAATTTGAATACGTTACTTTAATGTCAAATAAACCCCAGACATAAAATTTTGTTGGCTGCATCTATTTAGAGAAGTATGCCATTTTGGGTAGGTATCTTAAAAATTTGGTTTCCACAGATCCCAAAAACGTAGGTAACTCAGTTTGTTCCAAAATCATCTCAACTCTGCGTTTATGTGTGATTGAAGACAGTGTTTCTGGGATATCGATCAAATGCGAATTACACATAAAAAGACATGTCTTTAGTAAAGCAGAAAGTACTTGCTTCCTACATCATAAAGAGATAAAAGAGAGCTTTTTAATAGGTAGGTATAGCATTTCCTCACCATAGTGTAATCAATAGCTTTTCATGTGGGGGTGATCACATCTCTGTAGTTTGGTAATATGAGATACAAGGATGGTAAAGTTAAAAAAAAAGTTTTTTTAATAACAGATAATATCGTAGACATCTTTATGAAATTTGGTACATGTCTTTTATGCATCAAGGTGAATTTTCTCGAGCATTTTCTGATGTGCAAAATTTTTATTTTCTCTACCAGTGGCGTCCGTAAGGCTTTTGCATTGAATATTTTTGGAGAAAAAATACTACGCCACTGCTTTCTCTTAAAATAAAAATTAGTTTTTAAATCCTCATTCATTTTTGAGCAAATTTGATCTTCTCGTTTTTCTTTGTCCGACGCACGGTTTTCGCCGAGGTTTTGGCTTAAAAAAATGGTGAAAAGTAAAAAAAATCTGAAATAATTCAAAAAAATTTCGGTATGTATGGTGACATCATACATAAAATTTACTGCCAATAACAAAATACATTGAATAAAAACTATGGGATTCCATTTACAACAACGTAGGTACGACGTACGAAGATCAACCTCCAGTTAAATGGAAAGCACATCTCAAACTGAAAATATTTTAGCTAAAATGAGCTCAAAAAATACCCTTGTACACAAACTTTCAAAAACCTATTCACAGTAGTTTCTATATGCGGTTAAAAAATGGATTATTTGGTACCTACCTCAATCTTTTGTACTGAATGTATTTGAGTATAAATAATTGAAACTTCTACAAAATGGCAGAACCGAGGGCAGAACCATTACTTACGGGCGCAAATTGAATTAGTAGGGAACTACGCGACTTTTGAAAACTTGGTGCACTTTGAAGTTGGAACCGCAAATTTTAATTTACCTATAAAATAGTGTTGTAAAATTCCCGTAATATAGTTATCGTTACGAATATTCGGGAACTTTCGAGAATATTCGGAAATTTTCGAGAATCGTTTACAAAATATACTATACTTATTTATTTATTTTTGGTCTTTATTTGTAAGTAGGCGGGGTTTCAGCCAAGGCTGCGCTACCAACCCAACGCATTACACATTTACAAATATATCCATGCCCGAACACAGTACCACAATCGACCTTCCACATCACTGCACCACACAGGTTCTACACTAATTACAATACACCCAAAGACCGAATCAATCTTTTAAACAAGTTCTGTTTTTTTTTTAATAAAACGCATCTGAGTGTCAAATTGGTTATTTACTTAACATACATAAAAGAGAACTGTTCAGTCTCAATTCATATGCCATAACCTCGACCATAACATATACTGCACCTTCAAAACAAAGATTCAGACTTTTTGGGAAATATTGCAAAATTCTCTGGGAAATATTCGCGCCTCACAAAGCTACTATTAGTCTATCTACAACTATAAAACTGTTTGCAGATAAACACTCAACCTGTGGGTGCAACTGCAACTCGTAGCAAAAATAGAGTTTTAAGGGCAAGTTTGGAAACAACAAACTTTCTCCTCTGTGATGGTTTTGTTCGTCCATCCGTCTGTTGCTCGACTAACTTAGAACGAAAGAAAATCTCAAACTTTCGCCAATCGGTGTCGACGAGTTCAAGCATCAGTCCTATTGAATATGAGCCGGATTAAAAGTCAAGTTTATGAATGCGAGCTGATTTAATTAGGTACGAGCAGTGCATAAACGATCTACTGTGCGGTAATTATTTTATTTGCGAGGTGATCTTGTGAAATTTCAATAGACATAAAACCAAATCCATGCGCATGTAATTATGAAACAAATTGGCTGCAATTTTAACAGTAGCCCTTTTCAATGCCTGCAAATCGGTGGCGTATGTCAGCTTAAAATCTGAGTAAGTATCTTGAGGATGGCGTATCGGAAGAGGATACTCACAAAAGGATAATGACAATTGATGACTAAACGTTTTTATTAGTGAAACCAAAACTTCAAATCAAATATATCGAGAACGGGGTATCAGACAATTTCCCTCTTGAAAATGGGGTTCTGGGTTGTGATTAACGTTTTGTCCCGTACTGTAGGTACTACAGGTGCACGTAAAACTCTTCAAAAATATTTCCAAATGAGTCCAACAAATTCTTATACCTTATCTGTCCCCTAAGAAGAAGAAAACATCATACATAATTTAACATTAAATATCTTAGACCTTAGTTTCCACCTACTTTTCCTAACAACCCTGCTAAAATATGAACATTGACGGGATGATGTGCATTTGTGAATAACCTCGTGAATAACACCACAAACCTCATTAGTAAATAGTCATTTTTCCCTTACAAATTGCATTCTACATCAAATAAAAGGAAGACTGCTTGGGACAGATTCTGCCATATATATTAATAATGATATAAAAATACGTACTTGTGCTATAAGCAAACTAGGTGTCTGGACAATATTGTTGTTAATAAATTGCTAAAGATATAAGATTCCTTCTTTTCTGCCAAAAGTAAGCCTGCCTTATATCAAAATTTAAATTAAATTAGGCAACTTTCTATACTTTGATGAACAATTATTTCAGTTCATAAGCGCCATAAAGCATAGATTATTATTTACTGGCTGATAATAATTAACTAATGAAAGAATTCATTAACCATTGTTCCAACTTATAATCAGCGTCTCCTAGAAATATTACTGTTATAAAGTGATTATGAAGTGAAAAATCAAAGAAAAAAAAATAAGCTGATTATTAATACCTATAAGTAATTACGAGAGTAATTATTAGCAACTTGAATAGTTTTGGGCCCTAGAAGAATCCTTCTAGACTGCTGGTTGTGCCCTCTGTTGGGTTTGTATGGAGTTACTTAGAATATGAACGATTCTGAAGCGCACAGGAACTGCTTCCTCAATAAATATCTAAGAGTGATTCAATACATGTGATTTGTCATTTAATCTCGTAAATAAGTATATCCTAATGACGTTCAATCTAGGCAATATAAATAGAATTTCATTACTATCACAGAAACTACATATCTTATCCATTATTTTAAAAATGTAAATCCAATGTTTATAGAACAATTAAAGGCCTGTATGAATGAAAGTGACCTTAAATTGTTTTAAATAGACATTTACTGATGCAAGATGGCAATCTGCATTAGCTTACCAAATTTCACCTACATACTCTGCACGTTTTTTTTTTTCTATAAAGTTCAACATTAACAAATGTGACCTTCGTCCACTCATATCTTCAATTACCTAATTTAACAATGCATTAGTGTAGGAGGTATGTTTTGAAAACAAGTTCAAGGATAAGAAATTGTAGGCAAAAATGTAAAACCCGCTCACCACAAACAACTTCTTCCATATATCTCCCCATTCTCGTAAAACCAGTGTAACTTCCCGAACGACCGGATCCTCAACAGGTACGACGCTCTCGAACAATCCTTCATTGTCCACTTTACAGTTTTTTAAATAAATGTAAGTTTGAGGGAAAATCCCCTTAACTGCCCGATTTTTGGTCGAAAAGCCTCTATACCAACCCTGGCACTCTTCTAATATCTGCACGGTTTCGCCAATTTCCAAAGACAGTCCAAATTTAGTATCACCTCTCCAATTATATACGGCTAGAAAAAAACATACAAAACTTTAATAGTGCTGCATGGATTCGAGGAAGGCACAACCCTAAGTGAAATATTTCTAATTATATATTCCAGACAGGTTCTTAAGAGGAAATAACATTTAAAACTTGTAGATATATTAACGAAAGACGACAGGAAGTAAAACGTCTGTGGAGTTCATCAAGTAGTACAGTCGAAAAAAGAATTTTCCTATAACTTATCGAAACATTTGAAATTGGTGTTCAATTAACTATTAATAATCATGTCCTTTAAGTTTAATTTTATTCAAATGTACTTTGGAATCAGATACAAAACTACTTATATAATTTTGTTCAGTGAGACAGTTAAGGAGGTCTTTGTATACAAATGCGAAAAATGATCTATTTACAAGTCAAAACAAATCAATCATAAAAAAAACCTAACCCAATAACAAATGAATACATGACGTTGACAGGTGACAATAATAGCAAAAACAATTGAGTAACACCTACCGACGCCGTATTTTTTTGTTTTTGTTGGAATCCACATCGTAACTACATTTAATTTCACTTATAACTCATATTACACTATTATTAGAGGATGCATAACAATCAATAGAACTCGACAGTGTACGCCATTATTTGAACCTGTCAAATTAGTGACATCTGACGTCACGTGGATGGTACTAATAACAGAACACAGGAACTGAGGATATGGAACATGAAACAGTATGATGTCGAACATCATTGACGGAGTGTGTGATGGGTTGCCTATAGTATGCAAGTTATCACATTTTCTGAAGTATACCTACAATACCTACCGCAACAGATCTTCTTTTCTCCCTTCTATGAGGGGTTACTGTTTCTGACTTCTCCTCCCCCATTCATATCCACACATACTCTTCATCCAAACCCTTCTCTCTCAAGTCCACCAAGACACAGTGCTTTCAGCTTCTCCTTGGGTCTTCCTCGCAGCCTTCTACCCTCTCTTTGCATTCCGCTAGACCTTCTTCCATCATATCCCTCTTCCCTTCTCATTACATGCGCAAACCATTGCAGTCTTCGCTTCTGAACCTTTTTTGAAACTTCAAACTCAATACTACTAATAGTATATAAATGTAATGTACGGCAAGTCATTTTTTTCTAAACTAACGCAACCCTCCACTCTTGAAATGTGCAAAAAAAACTAAATAAATAAAATCCTTCATGTGTTATGGTACTGTAAAATGAAAGGTCTCGATGAAGGGAATTGTTTTCCATCAACCCACTAGTCTACAGTATGGCCAGTCATAATTTCTTCCACATCTTGAAGTCTTAAATAGTATCGGAAAAGGATAGGTGGGTACTCACAAAACAGATACTTATTTAAGTATGTCCGTTTTCCGTTCGTGTGAACTTGAAACACGTGTCAAAATCGTTATTCATGCAGCAAGATCTTTTGGAAAAAGACCAAGAGCATTATCTTAATGCCCAAGACATGCAAAGGAAAAATAAATGGTCGTTAAAAAAGTGATGGTAATACTGCAGATCCTTACGAGGTATTCCGTTGTATCGGTTTATTATGTGTTGCAACATGTTATGTCTTGCCCATCCTCCCTTTAGGGAATCAGATGATAGGTATAAAGAATGTGGAATCCTTTTTGTAGAGCCTCCACAGACGGTGGTCATTACAAGTTAGGGCGTTGGATTTAGAACCTGGGGTGCGGGGGCATAGTAGAGTACACGCGCGGGTTACTGACCTTCGATTGCGCCCGCTCAAGAAACTACCAAATCGCGCGTGTGAACATGAGTATCGACTACCAAAATTTGCCTTAAAAGAAAAGCGAGGCGAGAAGAGTTTTCAAATTGATGCCATAGATAAAAGTAATTCAATTGTGCATGGTTGCAACTATCAAATACATTCCGCGGGAGCAAAAGCAGCCGCGAAAGGGGGGGAAAAATGCATTCAATCCCATAATCTTTGTATATAAACAATGATAATAGGTACCTGTCCTTATTTAGGTCAATGCATTGAATTTGATAGTTATAAATTCAATGGTCGGTGTATGATATATGCAAACATAATCTTTTTCTCACTTTGGCCACATACAGGATATGAATTTATGTAATCATGGTCTGATAACATAAATAGCAATAAACCAGCACAGTAAGTGATGTGTGAAAGTAGTTAGGATAATTTCATTTGTACAATTTTTGTAACTTTTTCAAAACAAAGGCACCAATTAGGTAATAACACAATTAAATATATACAAAATAATGTATTACACTATTACCAGCTTGTAAATATTACATGATGTTTATTATGTAAGTCAAAACTAAAAGAAAGAATCCTATCACAATGTAAAACGAATAACTATTGTTAATACGAACTTTTTAAAGTACTTAATACAATCAACATACCTACCTATACACTATAAATAATTAATAATACAATGAGAAGATGATCATATGAGAATGCAAAAATGTTATACGAAAATATTTTTGCGTAGATGTTTAAAAAAATAAATCATTATCATCTATTTGGATTCAGTTCTTGTTCGTAATTTTGCTCTCGCTTCTAGAAATTCTTTACTGAGCCCTTTATCATCATCGCACTAAAAAAAGGTTTTATTAATAAAAAACAGGCCAATTGTACAAACGGCTACTTACCTCAACCACAACGGCATCTTGCCGCCTCTTGATTCTGTCTGCTAATGCCTTTTCTAATTCGTGTGAACTTATGTGATGATCTAATTCCTTTCTTGCGACGTTATCTTTATGTTTTTCTAATGCTCTTTGAAGTTCAGACTTTTGGTTTAATACGTTTTTACCGCTGTAAATAAAAGTAATGATTAGATAGTGAAAATGAGTGGCACACATTCCAGCGTGAATAATTTAACAAGTATTCATCTATGACGTTGTGGGATAAGTGCGTGCTTTATATGAGGGAATTGATTAGAGCAGAGCTATCTTATGACTGTATATTTTATATTATATTATGGGTATATCAGTAGTAAAATGAGCCTCGGGTTATCGAGAAAAACTCGCATAGAGAAGAAAGATGCTAAATTTAATCGAGATTGGCATATTTTACGCATCGGTACCCCCCTTTAAGATCATCTTGGACTAGCACTAGGAGATTAGCGAGGTTAAATAAAAATGTTTCGTGTGTTTCGGATACGATTAAAATTACAAAAAAACGAAAAATACAATTTCAAAAAAGTAACTCCTTCTGTCGTAAAAACAAAAACAAAAGGTTTAATGTGAAAGTTTTTATACCGATAAGATAAACTCATAAATGATATCAACATGAAATTAAAGATAGTGGCCACTGATGTAAACTTTTTACATTATTCAAACGCCAAAATATTAGGTCATTGTTCGACTGAGTAGTAAACGCCAAAGTGTGACATTATTGCTATAGGAGATTTTCCTTCTCCTGTCTTCGGAGGGAAGTGTTATGGAAGAACACCAATTTAATTTTGCACAATAATTGGGTTATTTATTGGTTATTTTACCTACGTGTATTTAGTTCACATTTTCAAGACTGAATAATGGTTTTCCCTATTTATTGCAATTTCTGTCTTATCAAACATACTGATAACTATGCATTTTTCAAATTAGAAAAAAATAAGGAATTTATTGGTGGAAAAAATTTCATACATTCCATTTGAAAAAAAAAACTTTGGTACTGTATCTTAAAAACTCATGGAAAATAATAAAATACCCACTTACTAAGAGAATCTTTTACATAACTTTTATTCTTTCTACTTTTTTGATACTCCAACATAAGCATGTATAGGTGAGGTAGGTCAGGATTCCATTTCGAACAATAAAATCAAGTCTTTGATGTCCACATGCCGAAAACCTTTCAATGACCTTGTCTATATCAATGCTGTGTATCAGAGGCGTAGGTACCGTGGGTAAATGACGCCTATGGTAAACACCGATCTTGCGCCCCTCTCCGACCGTCCATCTGTAGGGGGTCGGGACTTTTTTCTGTTTAACATAAAAGTGTTACTCATCAATAATAATGTCCCACTGTCAATGTCTTTTTTTTATACATAAGTATATCTATAAAAGCGCCCTAGCGCCCTTTTCGCATTTAAAAAGCACACATTCAAAATATACGCGATACAGACTGATTCAAATCTGTGTGAAATCTGTGTATTTAAAAATAATTGGTTGTTATTGCTCACCCAGTCAATGGAAAAAATACTTAAATTTCTGGGGGGGACGGGGTTCCACATAGCATCAGGTGCTATGATGTTATCAAATCTTTTCGAAATTGCTCATTGATTAATTAAATTAAGCGATTCTCTATATGACCTTTCCTACTTGATGTGGTTATTCCTCGGGTTATTCAATTATCAGTTAGCTATTGACACAGTTTGGAGTCTCTGCTTTTTTTTTGATAATAAATTTGTTATTTCCTGGCAAATGGAAAATGTCTGTCTGATTTCCCGCGCAGGCTTCACAAACCTTCCTAAGTTGGATTATCCAATGGTTGAATTTAATTTATTTCAGCGCTTTTAAGGTTATCAAAGTAAAAACCGATGCATACTTGGCAGTCATCTTCATAAAAACAAGAGTTACAGTTCTGAAGCGAGGTATGCAAATTTGAAGTGTAGGTATATACACTAATTATATACACTAAATGACTAAACAACAGGTGGACCTAGAATAGACCACACTAATTATATTATTATTAAAAATATAATAATTATACTTTATGGGGTAGTTTTGTTTATATTAGACTGTACCGGAAAACCACAAAAAAGTAGTAGTACTTTTTGCAAATCGCGTGCTTAAATGGTGTTTAATTATACTCAAAAATTATATCTTAGATTTAGACCGAATTAAACAACTAGGTATATTCATACCGACAATATACCGACGTATAATAGGTGCATAAAGCAAGATAAATTGATTTTTTCGGCGTACTTACATTTTTTGATTAAATAATAATTCCCTGTGTAGATTTTGTCGGTCCGTATTTTCTAGCATTGGATTTCCGGGCTTTCGTGGTATAATAAGGCCGTCCTCGGTAAAATGGGGCTGCGCAGGTGAATGAAGTGGAGCCTTTTGCGATTCCGGTATCATATCTATATCCGAATCTGGAGAAAGAGAAAGTACAATTAGCTAACTTGTAATCAGAAAAACTCACTCGATACACCGATTTCGAAGAGGTGTATTTTTTGACGGATCATTTCGCCTGCGGAACCGGCTGAAATGGAAGTGAGATATTCCGCATGTTTCTCGACTTTTGTTTTAACGTCATTAGAAATATTTGTTATCCTATTAAGGAGATGTAGTTCAAGGTGGTGAGTTATTTATAGTTCTGTGCTTTATGGAAAAAGCGAACGCGCGCGCCTGTTTATAATTAAATTTTTTCGCTAATTTTATATGATTAATTTTCATTTATAAGGCGTATGGTAAATAAGGTACTTTCATACGAAAGCGAAAGTTTGTTTTTGCATTTTGAGTTCAGTAAAATTTCTATACGGTAACTTACCTAGGTCTTTATTTCCAAGTTTTAACTTCAATTCTTCTATGGTGTGGTCTTTAACCGGATTCTCCTTTGTCAGCTCCTGAAAAAAACAATAAACCACAATTAATGGCAATGATTAGATGCGAACCATACACGCGTAATTCCAAAACTAATTTGGAAACGCAATTTGCATAGAAAATATGTTTGAAAAGGTTTTATGGACGCGTTGTTAAATAATAAATGAGCGTATTGTACCAACCAGAACACTACGTACCTACCTACCTACAACGCATCCGTAGGGTGATAACAGAATTAATTACATGTACCTATATTTGTTAAGTGATAAAAAAGCATGTATGAATCCGTTAAAGTACAACGTACTTTGACTATTATATATCTGTCGTTAACACGCGTTATGAACGGTATGAATTGCTACACGCCAATATTTTTTCCGAGATTTTTTCAATTACATAAAAAATCAATTAAAACACCTATTAAGGCTTTCAAAGATAAGCTAACAATAAGTTGCAATAGCCAATTGCACGTGATTTAAAAAGCACGTAATATGCGATTATTCATTCTTTCAATGCTACGCATCGCGCCGCAATTTAAACACAATCACGATTACTAAGCGATGAGCAATAATTGGTACCTTCCATACAATAAAGAGATGTTCACGTGCCTTGATAGCAATTAACGTAGAGGAAATCGGTTCTGTTGCCGTGATATTGTCACTATTGTCAGTATAATTGCGATATAAAAAACAAACTAGTCCAGTTCAAATGGGGCTCATTTTACTGTGTCCATCCTAGAATTTTTAGTTCTCCTTTGGTAAATATGGGCCCATTGATTATGAGACAGCAAACCTAACAAACCAGACTCGGCAAATCAATGAGACAGTAATATAATAGACATAAGACGATGTTTGGAGAAGTCCTACCAAAACCAAAGTTGCCTATGTTCAGAAATCTCGGAAATAAAAATTCAGGACTATCTTTTTAGCACATTTTTCTAAGAATTAAGAAAGAACTGGTACGCAGTGTGATTCCGGCATAGAACAGTCAAAGAATGATTCTTTGAATAAATTACATAGTAACTGACTTATAAACGCTATCGTTGTAATAAAATCACTTAAAATTGTCCAATACATTCCCTGGCCAATGTATATTTTTGCAAGTGAATAATCAGAAGACTACTGCACGCCAATAGAAAGCTCGGATAGTGAGAAAGGTATATGAAGGGAGGGCATAGTGAGCGTAATCGTAGCTTTAAAAAAATAAAGACGATAAATATTGCATCTGGTGACTGACCATGGATTGGGGGTTACAATCTGAAGGAAAAAGGAAAGCTATTATAGTACCTCTACACCTGCAGAATGGGACAGGTGGTGGCAGGATGGTATTTTCTTATGTTATATCCACTGAAGTGATTTACATGGAAGATCAAAAATGCTAAACCGTTTGCTTTATTGCATACGTGCACCTAAAAATAAACCTGCACTGCACCAATATAAAACTCGTAAAAGTGGCGTAAACTTGTTCTACCTAGCATAACGTATAGGCACGTACGATTTACCTTTACACCGTTTTTAAAGCACTCATAACACAGTCCGTTCTAGGTGGATTAATAATAAATTTCGTTTTGAACAATGAGATTGGCTAATCATTCGAAACTGTTTGAGTGCTATTGCTTTTTAAATAGAAACTGGAATGGCACCAACGCCACCAATTCCTTGTCATAAAAAATCTTCATTCTCTCCCTTAAACATGTCAACCTAAGATTTTTACCATATACAAATTTGTGCTCTAATTAGCAAACTAATCCAAACACTATACCAAGTAACTGAAGTAACTCAAGTGAAAAAGTGAGAGGGGACCCACCATGAATCAGAGCAGTGCTGCTATATAACCAAAAATAACTTTAACCCCATGCCGTCGGTCGAGTTCAGACTTCAGACCTGAAGTGGAGAACCCAGAGGTGGACCACTACGACAAAAGATTTCTGTACGGTATTCTGCAACTTGATAAGATTATATATTGCCGGCCCGCGTGGTGCAGTTCAGTTAAAGCTGGACTGTGGTGCTAAGGGTCCCCGATTCGAATTCGAGTTCGGGCATCGATATTTGTAAATATACAGTGGGTTGGGTTGGGTTGGTTACAAATTATGCTTAAAATCGAGAGATGAATTGAAATATCGAATAATATACAGGGTGTTCCATTTAAAAAATGCAATTTTGATGTGCCACGCCTCTATTACCAACGCTGTATAATTAAAATTACTACTGCCTAGTGGACATTAAAGAACCTCGAATTTTTTCGTTTGATACCTTTTATAATTTTCCCGATAATCGACCATTTCCAGACTTATCAGCGACCCTGTATATGTTGGAAACAGATAGCGAATTCGGCTCTCTATCATCTCCTAAAGTTTACGCAATTATAGTGATAGTATTATCTGTGTGTTCCTTTCGCGTGTGAATACTTGTAGACTATAAGGATTTTCGACAAGAACTACAGAGGCTTTTTTCGTTGAACGCTTTGCTTTATTCGCAATCATCCATAGAACTATACTCACATTAGAATCTTTTTTTCTTGAAATGAATAATTTGTCATTATTTAAGAGTTGCATAGGTTTTGCAATATGGCATATTTATTTTTCTCTCCCGCCCCCTTTTCACTCGGATTATTTAACTTATATCATGTGTAGCCAAACACTATTAATGATATTGTACAGTAATATTTATTAAGACGTAGACATAGGATTTACGTGTATTGTTTTTCTCTATGTCTACTTTTAAAAGACAAAATCTCTTCTAAAGGGCGCCTATAATTTTATGCCGATATTAGTTTATTTTATGTTAAGTGAAAACGGGCATTAAAACTGCAAGCTCGTGCAGTTTATTGCATTATCGCTGACCTTTTGCGATTGATCTGAAATTCCATGTAAGAATGGGCAAATTAAGTGAGCCAATTAGATGTATTGTAGCACACATTGTCTGTTTAGATTGTCTCTAGTGTTAAATGAAGCGTGATTAATTAACAAGTTTTGATTTTTGCACGTTATCATCCGAGTGCGCCGTTCGGATGGAAATTCCTATGTTTCCTTTTCGTATCTTAGGAATTCTATATAAGGTAACAGCATGATTTAGAGGGGAACTTTTGGCATTTTTCGCTTTGCTCGCGTGCATTTTGGGCCAAGTTAGTTATTTTTTTTTTAATTTTACGACACCGCAACGTATTAAGGTATTAAAGTTTAATGGCCGTTTGCACCGAGAAAATTTTTAAGCTGAGTTTAGCTTAAACACAGATAAAATTTTATCTGTGGCTTGTGTAGCTTAAAATCCATAATAACCATTGTCGCAATAATCGTTGCTACGCTTAAGCTAAGCTCAACTTAAATTTGTTAGTGCAAATGGCCATAAGTCAGGGTTTAAGTACCGTTTTTAGCGTAACACAACGAAGTTGAGGTAAAGCTTATGTGCTCGTGTTTCCGTCCGTCCGTCCGTCCGTTCCATCGAGATCTCGGCCCCTGGGCCACCTAGAGACTTCGGGTTTTCGCTAATTGATAGCTGTTATGGTCTATATTTGCCCAATTCGATCAGTTTCATTTAACTCCATATGTTGCGCAGACTGCGCAATGCCAACTTTCATATTTATGGGGATATTTCTTTGAAATTTTAACCACAGACGCTTCTAGTAAAGATAAGCATTTCGCGCATAGTAAAAATCATGTGGGCATGCGCAGCTGCGCAATGCCAACTTTCTTATTTATGGAGATATTGCTTTGAAATTTTAACCACAGACGCTTCTAGTAAACGCAAACATTTCGCACATAGTAAAAATAATGTGTGGGCATGCGCAGTGATGTGTGGGCATACTGCGCAATGCCAAATTTCTTATTTATGGGGATATTTCTTTGAAATTTTAACCACAGGCGCTTCTAGTAAAGGTAAACATTTCGCACATAGTAAAAATTATGTGGGCATGCGCAGTGACTGCGCAATGCCAACTTTCTTATTTATGGAGATATTGCTTTGAAATTTTAACCACAGACGCTTCTAGTAAAGGCAAACATTTCGCACATAGTAAAAATAATGTGTGGACATGCGCAGTGATGTGTGGGCATACTGCGCAATGCCAAATTTCTTATTTGTGGAGATATTTGTTTGAAATTTTAACCACAGCGCCTGTAAAGTAAAGGCAAACATTTCGCACATAGTAAAAATTATGTGGGCATACGCAGTGACTGCACAGGCTGCTCATAGCCAACTTTCTTATGTATGGTAATATTTCTTTGAAACTTTATAACTTATAACTCCTCTCTTTCTCTGGACGTGGATGTGCTTCAATATGCAGATTCGACATTTTGTGTGCTTTTGGTGACGATGCGTCGTTTCAATACTTTGTGTTACGCGGCAATACTCACGAGTGGGTTTTGGAACATTTTTTTTTTAATTTCTACTAGTACTGTAAATGACAAGATGAGTGTGAAGTCGTTTCTGACTTTTTTTATGCAGCTCCCCATGACATTTTCCAGTTGGTGACACAAAACGAAAGAGCAATAATGTTTAAATATAATCTTATTATTTATTTATATCCATATGGCGATACTATAGGGTGAAGTTAGCTCTCTATTTTGCAATGCGGATATTTCGTTGATGCATGTACGCTAAACGATTTTTGTTGTCTCAAAAGATCACCAAATAATCAAAAATAATCAACATCGAGACCATTGGAAAAAATAGCGAAGAGTTTGATAACTGCCCCAGCAGAAATTTTTAGATGAGATAACATACCTACGTACAAAAAAACACGGGAGAGGTTTATCGTGCAAGTGGTACAGGTGCTCGTACTCGAAGAAATTCTGGACGAAATCTTTTACTATTGCATAAAAATACAGAGCCTTCTAAAGAAATAGTGTGAGAAACAATTGGGACGGGGTATGGGGGGATGGGCCAAATTTCCTCAGTTACAGAAGATGAGCATAAAGTCGACGAACTAGTTGTTATTCCAGCTGCTTTTGGTTCGCAGATTTACTATAATATATAATTAATACCTGATGTGTTTAGGTACTTCAACAACAGTCTCAAAACACTTTGAGAAAATAAATAGAAACGATATTAACTATCACGCGTTAAGATTAATATCACAAACAATTTTAACTTGTTCTAGTATTCTCCCAAACCTGATACAAACAATTTGAACAACTTAAGTAAGACATGTGTAATTTGAACCTGTCGATCCTACTGGAACCGGGAAATGAAACGAAGGTGTGAAATACACCACTATCTTCCACTCTTCCTGGTCCATTACAATTTATTTGAGTATCCAAAAATAATCAATTATGTAGGCCAAACTATTTTAGTAAGAATGCATTTTAGTGTGCTGAAAAGTTGGCGAAGCAGCTGAAATGTCTTCACTTTTTGAGTACCTTGTTTGATAATTAAAGGCAGATTAAACAAAACACGTTGTTTGTAATTGTTATCTAATCTAAATAGGATTTAGGCAAATATTAAACGTAAACTTCGTTCTATACAAACCTCCGGTATTTTGAAACTTTTCCGTCGCCATTGCATAGCTGTGTATAGGTCTTCTGTAACACGGATAATTTTGTTGTTATTAACAGTTTTTAATTTAGTTGTTCTATACCATTTTTTTTGCTGTCGAACTAGTTTAGGAACAGGTTGACCTGCAAGAATTGTCCATCACCACACTTGCTAAGAAAACGATTCAGTAATTTCTACGGTTTTTTAAGATACGGATAAGATACGGCCAATTACATTCGGCCGTTATACATTATATTTGCACTTGAGACAAAGCGTATTTTCGCAATGTACCATCGACCCTATTCACAATGGTAACATACACGCCATTCAATTATTTAATTATGATGATCCTTGTTACCTTGTCAACTTTGAACCTTGCGAAATGGAACAAGGTAGAAATACTCGTATGTTAACGCTAATTGTATTTAATTAGGTATTTTAAAAAAAACTTGATATCATGTGACATTTCCCATCATTTTACTATTGTAAAGAGGTGAAGTAACGATTACAATGTTTTAACTAAAAAAAACAATTGGGCAATACTTCAGTGTAGCTATTGTGTACGTACACTCGATCCGCATTGATAAACTAATTTATAACATTTTTGGTAATAATCCCATTGCATGATGTGCATTGTATTTGTGAGAAAAGAGTAATATTCCAATTATGTCAAAACAGTCGTTTTTTATGTTGAAGATTTTTTAGAAACAAATTTGCTTTACTTTCATCGCGTCTGTCTGTTTAGATATACCAAACTCGAAGCTAATTCTCTTATTTGTGGGGCTTGCTCCAGGTTTTTAATTATTCTTTTAATTCAATTTAAAGAGAAGTTCAGGCTATTATTATTTATTAGGTATTTCCCAATATGTTCACCTCCCTCACAAAATTAGAGGTTATTACTCAAAAGTAACATCTGTTTGGAATTTTATTTCAGAAAAAAATCATTAAGTAACCACATTTTAACAACATTTTTACTAGCGATTAATTATCTCAAATTACAGGATCATATAGCACCTTTCCAATCCCATACACGAATTTAATTTGTAAAGATTATGCAGACTTGCGGCATAATTTGAAATTAGTAGACATTTACTAATGTAAACATGAATATGTGTTGTTTAGCAAGACGATACTACTATTATTAATTATTATAATGCATTATTCAGATCAGCAGGCGATAGGTAATTTATTTTTATTATCGTTTTGAGATCAAATTTCTATCTTTACTCTTTGCACATATTTTGAGAAACAATCCAAAATGTTTAAAATCTTCTCTTTACATTTTTCCTTGCTGAAACTGAAAACAACTCGAAACTCATTTTCCCCCAGGAATTCCAATACGAGTAATCTAAAATTCAACTGTACACTTCTCACAACACTTCATTTTTGAAGAACCTACCGTTTTTGTTACAGGTGCACCTACAATAATTCTATAGTCAAAATGACCCCAAAAATCACAATAATAGAAAATGAATTGAATTTAAAATTTCTTTTTTTGACCTAGGTTCCACTGAAGGTTATAGTAATTACATACCGAATCAGGGTGAGACATCAGACGATATTTTATAACAGAGCGATGTTACAAAAAATATTAAAATAGGTACAATTTTGTTTGATGCTTCAATGAGCGTAACACAAAAATACTTTCCATAAATGTGATATCAGGCTCAACTTTGTAATTTTAAATGGAACACCTTATATTTTATTAGAATAATGGATAGTTATAAAAATTGTACGTGCTTTTTGTTAAGTCTCATGCATATCTAAACTTCAGAGTTTTTTTAAATGCAATATTTTTTCAAAAAATTCGTACACTTCTCACAACACTTCATTTTTGAAGAACCTACCGTTTTTGTTACAGGTGCACCTACAATAATTCTATAGTCAAAATGACCTATTCGATAGGTTCCACTGAAGGTTATAGTAATTACATACCGAATCAGGGTGAGACATCAGACGATATTTTATAACAGAGCGATGTTACAAAAAATATTAAAATAGGTACAATTTTGTTTGATGCTTCAATGAGCGTAACACAAAAATACTTTCCATAAATGTGATATCAGGCTCAACTTTGTAATTTTAAATGGAACACCTTATATTTTATTAGAATAATGGATAGTTATAAAAATTGTACGTGCTTTTTGTTAAGTCTCATGCATATCTAAACTTCAGAGTTTTTTTAAATGCCATATTTTTCAATAATTCGTATTTTCAGGTCTCAATAAAAACAGACCTATTCGATTAATTTAAAATGCTATGCTTTTTCCTAATTTCTCTCTTAAAATTCAACTAAATTATTTTCATACTTCAATCACAAAAAATATCTAATTAGTGCAACGGTAGCTCTAAATTGGGTTTTACTTTTTCGAATTTTAAAGAGACAGGTAATGTTCATTTTTTTTAGATGTTTAAAGTTAGAGAAGTTTGGGCTTTACGTAACATAGAAAGGCTACAGGGTGTCACAGTTAGAGGGCCGGTTTTCCAATAAATTATATGGGAAGTGAAACTTCAAAAATAAACCTGTAAGCATTTGGTGGAAATGAAGATTGTCCGTTCTGTCTTTTCTTTTCTGTAGAGCGTTGATTTCATAATGTGTTTCGGATGTTAATTGGCCTTATCTACTCCAAACCACTGAACACGCATGAGATCATTTTAATATCGTGGAAAATGCAACGTGGTATATGTTGGTCATATGCAAGATTTCACATACTACCCTATGGGAGCCTTACGTTGGCAAAGTCCAAAGTGACAATTTTATACAAAACCAGTTATAATTGCGGTTGGCCGATTTTTCGTTAATGCAAGATAAATTGGCGCAGTAATCTATGAAAATGAAATGAAAATTACATACGCGGAAATTCTGAGACATCAGACGGCTATCCAAATAAGATCCAAATTCCATTCGAGCTAAGGTAAACTAAGAATTATCCACTTCACAGAGGGAACCGATGATTCAATTTTCAACTTCATATGAACTAGCCGTTGTTCAGTTAATTATTTTTCTAAAGGAGCGACTTGTTCTTTTTTTATTACCTCCTTATGTACGAAAATTAATCAATGTTTATTCATGAATTTTGTCAACAAACTGATTAGCAAGATCATCTATAAGGATATTTAAAATCTCGGAAATCTCTTTACAAATTTGCCTACAAACCTTCTTAGAAAAATTAAAAAAGTGAGCTATTGTGGTCACTTTGCCTGCCCGTCCGCCTCGCTACTATCAGATATTTGTCTTGCCTGCGTTTTTCACTGTTGTCGAAGCTTGCACCAAGAGAGGATTTTTTTCTGCACCACTTACGAAATAAGGTATAGCAAAGAATCTATTTTTTTTCTCTTCACAATTTTAAACTTTTGATTAGCCAAAACTCAAACGTGAAGCAGATTTTTGAACCAGAGACTCCAAAATTTTGATCTAAGTACCAATTTATTAGTTCCAAATATTTTTAATTTCAAATAACACACAAAGAACAAAGAACGTGACAACTCATGTGAATAAAACAAATAAGTCATATAAAATTTAATAAGTAATACAGATACAGGGTGTTTCTATAAGAAAGTGTCCAATTTGAACCACCCTGTAGTGTACAATCAAATTTTGTTTAAAAAGGTGGTTAGGCATCCTCGGGCATCTGTTTGAAGCGGACGAAAATTCTGTATCAGACAAATTGCCAAACCGTCGCCTTCCTAAGGGACTTCTCTGTGTAATTGGGATAGAAGCAAATCCTGAAACGACTACAATGGCTATTGTTCAATTGGAAGATTCTGCATAAATTAATGTTATATCCAACCTTGGATCCAACCATTGCACAAACATTGGCTACCGAAAATTTTCTCTTAGGTCTAATAATCCCAATTTTTACGGCTGCGGTCCTTATGGAAGAGAAACTGATTTGGAAATTAAGTCTTATAGCTTGCTTGCAGGTGGGAATTTACACCGTGTATATAAGAAAATTAAACAAAAATGTCGATAGATCGTCTACAAGTGGCTATTCATAAATCAATCGAAGAGAAATTACTTTTTGCAACCCACCAGGCTATAAAATGTGTCATCTCGTTTGAAAAATAAATGAGATTTAGAATATTGAATCTTGTTCTATATGTATGGCACTAAAATTTCATCCTGACTAAAGGCGGCATCTTTTGACGTCAAGAATTATAGGGTGGCTTGTGACAACGATTATGGTGGTCTAAGAACATGACTTAGGTAATGCCATCGCACTCTTATTTTTTAATTCTTTTCGGGAAAATGTGTGCTAACCAGTTAACTAGTTACATAATGTCAAACTTACAGTTAACCCCAACTAAATCTGGGAGTGGAAATGCTCCATGCATGGTAACACGTGAGTAATTAAATCCTTATCATTGAGAAGGATTAAAAATCTGTAGTATTACAAGAAAACTATTCAGTAACTAGTAGTCGCAACTCGCACGGTTTCTTTAATGGCGTAAGACTTGCACTTCTACTGACGCAATCTCATGCATGTGCTTTCTTTATAATTTTACTTTTTTCTACCATAACATATGTCGGATCTCTTTGCTGCAAGTTAAGAATGCATTCCGGAGACATAAATTTCCGTCCGACGTAAGTAAAACGCTCTTCATTGTTTTTTTGATTTTGAAGACGCTAAATATTTATATGTGAATCTCTTTTGATTTTTAAATGGAAATAAACGTGTTACACGGTGATGAAATTATCCCACAAGTGTTTAATTATCTAATTACTGTTTACGTTTTGCACCAAAATGTGTACAAGAATAATTATAGACACAAAGAATCTATATTTAATCGTGTTGTTTACACTTTTTCCAAAGATTTCTAAATCCACGACACTTGTGTTGAATTATCTAAATTTAGTTATAAAAATGCTAAAAGTTAACACGGCGAACTAAATGCAATTTTATGATGTGTTAACAGAAATAAGTAACTGTACACAAATTTATATCAAGTATAAGTACCATGAGTCAAAGTACTACAATTGGGGCACACAAATAAAACGTGTTCTTTTCTGTACGTACCTAGCGAAAGTTAACTGTTATTAAACTTCTAATCGAATTAATGCATGAAATTACAATAGCAAGGAATTGTGCAAATTTGTAAACATCATTATTACTTCGGTAAATGACAGTGTATGTAAAAAATGAAATTAATAAGGTGAAAGTAAAAGTGACAGTTTCATTTGAAGGAAGTCTTCATGCTAAAATGTATCATTGTTAGTTTTTATAGAATTTGTCGTGGATTGTTACACGAAAACAAATTTTCCAATATTAATTAGCTCGTACCTAATGTTGTTAAAATGCGTTTGTATTAGCAACCGTAAATTAATTGTTTCAAGGTAAACAAATTGCTTTATTACGCCCTTTTTCTGTAAACACAAGCAATATGACATAAACGCAAATATATGGACCATTGGTCACAACAACGTTGAAGTCGGTGTGGCTTTCCACAACAAACTTAAAGCCAAATACAATGAAATCACACACCAAACAATTATTAAAAAAAGAAGAAGTGTGTAGGTACCTCATTCAAGCAAATATCTACTCTTTACCAAAACTGATTTGTTTTGATTGCCGGACAAGTAGAGCACAACTAATATCCAACCGCGTGCCAAACACAGGTAAGTACACTCAAAACACTTCCACCGGACTGGTAGAAAATGAATGAAAATCAATTCTTAAATATACTGGCGCTGCTGTATGATAACATTATCGCGTATCAGTTATTCCAAATGACTGGCTTATATCAATCCATCACATACCTACACGTGCTAGGTACCTATCTCCCAATTTCGAATTTGCAGCGTTTATGTAATTGAGCTTCACACTTGACGGGCGTCGTAATATTCATTAACCTCGTATATGTGAATTTTTGAGCAATTAAATTGAATCACATAACTGATTATGGAATGAAATTACATAAAAGTGGAAGATGATCGAATTAGCGTAACGCCATACATCAAACTGCTGTGGTTTAGTGAATTGTAATTGGAAAGCAATTTCTAGCAAGTTGTGTGAGGAAAGGGCTCCAAAGTCCAAATGTTTGTGTCGTTAGCAAAACTGCAGATGACCCAAGTTTGGTGTTTCTCCACCGACTGTGACATGCAAAAACCTTTGGAAAGTCGCCACTGTAAGTGCCATAATTGTGGCCCTTAAATACGGTCCCAACTTTAAATGGGTTTAAAGGGTTAAGATGTCGCCGAATCGTGGGTCGTCTTTATCAGGGTTGGTGTGTCATATGAATTTGTACACTAAGCGGAAAATTTCACGTTGACCTGAAATAGCCGTCTACGAATGTAATTGGTTCTATGCAGTTAGTTCATTGGTGGAAAAGGTTTGCGTCAAGGGATGGGTGTGAATAAAAAAAAAAAGTAGTGAGCGTTACGCCGTGAGGGAAACATCTGTAAATTACGGTACGGTGTTACATTTTGCGAAAAGAAAGGGTCCCTGGTTCGAATCCGGGTTCCGGCATGGATATTGTAAATTTATAGTGGGTTGGGTTGGTAGAGCACAGAGCAGCCTTGGCTGAAACCCCGCCCACTCAAAAATAACACAAACGCGTAAAGTTTAAACGCCGAATGAAAGTTGTGGTGACTTTCAATTACAAAGGAAGTAATGTTTCGTTGAATGTACTCTTGGTTTGTGTAAGTGAGCTCTTAGTGTCTTAGGAGTAGTTGGTTTTGTCGAAAATTCCAGTCATCAATTTATCACTCTAAAATTGTTTAAATTAATTATCTAAGCGTCTTTTCGCGAATGGGTCAGTAGCTGTATCCTCTTTATGTAAAGTTATTTTCATAGAATTTCTCTTTATTAACACGTTTCTTTTTATAGGTTACGCTATATGTGTTTATTTAATTATCTAGCTTTGTTTGCCCTATATCGCAACCCGAAACCCATTTATTAATGGGGTACGTAAGTTCGATTTAATTGGAATTAGGTTTAATTTTGGCATTACAGTTTTAGGAGATATTTTTCTTTGTACGTTACGAGCATTGGGGTGTTCGTATTAAAGAAGTAGGTACCGCGTTCTGGCTGACATGCAAACACTCGCTTTCGAATTGAGGAGTGCTTGCTATCTGTAGATTAACTGGAACTGATCTATTAGATTGTATGTAAGATCGAAGAATCGGTAAGCAAATGTTATCTCACCTACCGCGAAATTACAAACCTGTTGGTAATTTCCGGTAGTTGAGATCTTGCCGTTTATTTTTGCCAATGGCGTGACGAAATATGCATAATTTTTAATACAAAAGTTGCATATGTCTGCTTAATTAAGTGTGTCATCTTTGCTTTTGTCGTTACTGTTTGATAATACACACCCGTGCCCGGGGATTCACAAAGCTTGTATTTTTATGTTTTTAGTTGATTTTTTAATATACTTTTTTGCGTGACTTGTTGGACGCCTGGCGTCCAAAAATCATATGAGCTTTGTCAAACCTCTGTGGTTGTTTCACCGGAAGACCAGTTTCCCCTGGCTAGCCGTGGCCAATTCCCTTTTCCTTTACGAGGTTCGCTGCAAGGATAATTTGCGACTTAGACACTATTACGGTAAATACGAACAATAGTGGAAGTTTCAAACGCGTGAATTAAAGTTTTGGTGACGTTCAATTTCAGAGGATAACTTATCAATTAGAAACTATTGCGGTAAGTATCGGAATCATGAAATCATGAAATGCGGTTAAATGCTCTGAAAGCTCTAGAAGCATCGACTTATTGAATTTCATGTTGTATGTTTGAAGTGGTCGATTACCGCAAATAATATTTTTATACACTATCTACATTTGCCGTCATTTACTTTAACAGGTTTGAAACATCAAAAATGAAATTAAATTGTATAAAAAATTTTTATATGTGGACGCATCTCCAGGAATGTAATTTTTTCACTAAATTATTACTAGACAACGAGAATCCTACATTTTGTTATTAATATTGGGAATAGTAACTTTTTGTAATACTTAGTCAAGGAAGCGTTAAGTTTAGAAGTAATTTGTGCCGGATTACAGCTACCAATAGTAACAAAATCAAGATAACAATTTTGCACCGTCCCGTGCACGTATTTTAATTATTTTTTTCCACAACTGTCAAAAAAACCTGTCATTTTCTGACGAGTTTCGAAACGCGAAGTACTAGATTTTTAATTAATAATTAATAATAAAATTAATAAGCTATTGACAACGTGCGCGAAATCGTCAACAGTGAAAAAAAGTATTTCGCTCACGTGACAAAGTTGAACTTAAACAGCAAATTTAATTAACAATCGATACAGTTCTAGAAAAAAATATTGTATATAACGCTAGCGCGAAGTTACTTCGCGCATTTGACTGATATTTTGACTCGGCTTCGCCTCGTCAAAATACCTTCAGTCTCAATGCGGAAATTGAACTTCGCGCTCGTGTTATATAAATAACTATTGCAGGATCCGAAAGCTCTCGTCATTGGGAAGATGGGCGAAAACTAATATTGTATGATTTCAGTTCAGTTTATTAATTAATCCCCGATTTTATGTTCGGAATTTTACGTGAAAACGAGTCGTGTACATAGATAAGCAGACCTTTCGCTTGATCTGAAAATTCAAGGAACAGTGGGAACTTCCGAATTCAAAAATTTGAACCCGACCAATTAATTAGACCAAGAATCCATCTTGAAATGTGGTTTGAAGTGAATCAATTAAGTAATCAATATCTCCCCATAATACTTTAATAAACGATTAACAAATTCGCAGAAGTTTACGACAAGTTTCGGATCTTCACTGTGTCCATCCTCAAGTAACAAGGGGAACACGTGTAGTAAAAAAAATAGTCATGTTAACCGTCAGTTTTTTATAATCACATTTAGATAATTTCACAAAACTTTTTTACTTGAGAATGGACACAGTGGAGGTCCGAAAGTAATCGTAAACTTTCGGTTGTTGTTAATCGTTTATTAAAGTATTATGGGCAGATATTGATTAATTACCCATTAGATGTGCTGCAGCCAACCTCGTCTGATTTGGTTGGATGTCATTGCACGCGCGCTAAATTATCAAGATGTTCCGTATTCCAGATTTTTAGCACGTCAGGGAGACTCGAGCAACTAAATAAAGAAGTTTTACTTTTGAGCGTTATCATCTCGGTTATCATACGAGTCCGCTGTACTGGTTGGAAAACCCAGCGTTCCTAGCAGCGTTCCCGAGAGCGTTCCCTTCTAGAAATTGCCGAATTTTATTTAAGGTGAGAGGATTATTAAGGAAGGAATCTTTCGTATTTTACGAGGTATTTTCAATTTTGGTGAGTTGAGTTTGGCATTTGTGTTAATTTAAAGGAAAGTGTTTAACACTTTTCATTATCGTTCTTACAAAGGGGGTGCTTGCCTGTTAATTTTGTTTAAGATTATTCGCCAGTGACAGATCCCTTAAGTTTTCCGTTAGTACGTCTGAATTATCTGTGGCTTCCGAAACTACGAGACCGCCTCGCCGACTTCGGCCAGAGGCATAATCTCCTGGTGGCGCGCGAGATACCTGCATCCACTCCGCCAACAATCGAAGGTTTAAAACAAGTGATATAAGATTAGTTTAGGCATAATCCTTTGAGGGTGATTTTAATTCAAAATTCTGTTATCAGTTATATTTGCGAGGTAAAAACCAAAACGGTGATATAAATCGACGAACAACTAAATTAAATCTAATCGATTCGGGTAGGAGAAATCCACTATTCATCACTTCTTTAAATACATTTGTGAAAAATCGCTTCATACTACGAATTATGTTTCCGGATTAGTCGATTAATGGCCTCAATTAACTAACTGATTACTCGATTAATCTTAGCAGTTCGAAGAAGAACATATTTTGAAAACTTCCAGCTCTTGCGAGTAGGGTCCGCTAAGACGCTAGTGCATACAGGCCCTTAAGTTCGTTGCTACGGGATTAGCAAATGGAAATGCTGTAATATGTTAGAAAGTTTCATTTAAAATGATGGCAAGTAAAAAGAAATTATATTATGGGTAATTGGTATTATTTCGATTATGTAGTTTATGCCAGATAAAAGCATCCATCTACTTATTTAAGATAGGTATCGAATTAAATTGTGAAAGTTACCGGCTCAATATTGCTTTATTAGACACACATTATACCAATCGTTTTATTTCCATTCTTATATCACCACAATTGCCGCAATGTTCGAAATTAGGATTTTACAAGAGGAAAGTCAAAAGTTAGGCAATTATATAGATCATTTTTATCAAACGCGTGCCAGCTCGAAGCCAGTCTTAATTTCCGGTTAATTATTTATTTGGTCTCAATCGATGAGATGAGCTCATTTATTTACAACACTCGCATTCAATGCATAGAATAATTTGTTCTCACTGTAAGTAATTTACCTGTACAAATAAAAACCTCTTCGCGAAAAGTAAACATTTGGATATCGCCACAAATTAATGGGATTGGAGAGCCGGCTTTTAGTGAAATCAAATGCGCGCCGGATGGTCGTTGCACCTGATCGAGATTCGGCCGCGAATTATGCACATTGGAAAGGACACCTCATTAGTCAAAGAACTCTCTCTTTACCGACACAAAAACATCTTGACGAAAGCAATAGAATAATATCGGTAGGTAATAAAATAGAAAATTCAATGGAGAATATTATTACGTGGAGGACTACCAATAAGGAAGCGTAAAAGAAGGTTATTTAATTACATGACCGCGCAAAGAAATATTCTTAAACATCTCACCATCAATTAAAGACACATTAAAAACACTATTCACCTGAACAACATATACATTTTTCACGTCCTTAGTTTTTTTAAAGCAACAACACGAAAAGGAGCTCATTTTTTTACTGGAAGCAATACCGACATGAAAGGTGCGCAAATAGAGTGTGATATGCACGACGGTACAATTAAAAGGTAGAAATTATCTAACGTAGGTACGCAAATGAGATGGACACAAATATAACTGACATACCAACACATATCATTATTGGAGGCGGCCAACCAGAAATAACTTCGTAAACAAATCACTGCCCGCGCAAAGTTCAATTTTAATGTAAATACAAATACTACGTAAAGCCCAGTACTTAGTTTTTTTAATTAATTTTAGCTCGTCCTTCGCGATTTATAATAGCGGTGTTTACGCGTAGAAAGTTTGCACGAAACTGTAATGGTACGTTTACTTTACATGTCAGGCTTGGCTCAAGAGTGGTATGACAATTGGGGTCCGCTACTACACAACACACGCCATGTAATTGTCGACAAGAATAATGAGTATTGTTGAAATTTGATCCTATACTTACTATTGTTATTAGCGTAGGTACCTATACTGAAAAGGTTTCCCCCTTATTATTCATACCTGTACGTTAGAAATTCACAACGAGCTGAGAATTATAATGGCCAAGCTACATGTTAAATTTGAAAAATATCGGAGTGTGTGGGAGAATTTCATTTTTTACCTTCTTAAGGTTGTGCATAATACAGCGCTTCAAGGTAAACTTGCAAATTATTAAAAAACGAAAGTTGATGAATTTCTAGACCGTTGGCCCCCTTGGTGGTAAGTGAAAACTCTAATAAACGGCGCCACCCGCATCCGCCACGGCCGTTATGAAAAAAACAATTTAATCCACTCCCAATTAACCTCCGCCCTTGCCTTTTGATTCAATTCCAGACGCGTTCAACATCCTCCGCGTTCAAGTGAATTATCCCGGCAACAATTAAAAATAAAAAATGTATATTAGGTATAATTCTAACGGATAATCTAAGGATCAGAGACCTGTACGATTGCGTAGGATGAATTGTGCAATCTTTATAATTACTTTTCACTGACAGCTTGTCAGAAATATGGCAGTAGGTATCGCGCGTGTTGTACCTTCTTAATAAATATGAAGAACGTTCATAGTTTTTTTGTCATGTAGATTTGTAATTCCTTCATCTCAATTGAACGAATAAAAAACGTACGTAGGAATTTGACCTCTGAAGGGAAAACGGCGAAACTGGGAAATTCTAGCTCCCAGAAGTTCATAAAGTACCCGAGTACCGACACCGGAATATTCAATTTCCACCTGTATTAATTTATGTTACCGCATCTTTTAAAAATGAATGCTCTTAGGGTAAATTGGCACCCTAGTAATGCCGGAATCAATGTCGAGCGAAAAATGATCAATAAATTACGCTAAATGAAGTCTATCGATAAATATCTGGATTAATTGAAGTCTATCGAGAATTACATACAGAGTGGCCCAACGAGAAGTACACAGAAAGCATTTAGGGTATTAAATTTAGAAATTTCGAAAATTCCTCGAACACGTCAATTTTGTATTCGAGGGGAACAAATTTTGGAATACAAATCACGAACCCAAGTCTTCACCCCTCTACGTAAGGAGCTTAACCCCTAAAATTTTAAATAGAATCCTATGGCAAATGGCACATTATTTGAAAGCCAATTTAATCGTGATTACTAATCTGCTTTGCTTTTTAAATTCTATTGATTCGTTACGGAGATAATTCGCATTTGAAATGGTTTTTTCTAAAAAAGCCAAAACATATGCGATCTTAAAGTCACCTTTATTAAAATTTTATTTTGACGCTTCAATTTGTTCGTTAAACTTAAGTGAACCTGTCATGTCAGTTCTCCGAAATGAATCAATAGAATTTAAAAAGCAAAGCAGATTAGTAATCACGATTAAATTGGCTTTCAAATAATGTGCCAATTGCCATAGGATTTCATTTAAAATTTTAGGGGTTAAGCTCCCTACGTAGAGGGGCGAAGACTTGGGTTCGTGATTTGTATTCCAAAAGTTGTCCCCCTCTAATACAAAATTCACGTGTTCGAGGATTTTTAGAAATTTCTACATTTAATACCCTAAAAGCCCTCTGTATACTTCTCGTTGGCCACATAATAACCGATATAATCGATAATTATCGATATGTCTACTTATGTATGAAAAATATTACTAGATTGATATGGTTATGATACCTGCTCGACCTACGCCATAATCCTCGCCATATATTATTATGTTATGAATTAATCGTTGGTTAATTACAATACAACTACCTCGACAACTACCTACTACCATTGTTTAAACAAAGCTACTACCAAATCCTACTACTGTAAGCTATGCTTTGAGTAGGTACCTATATTTTGTCATCAACGAATATACTGTAGGTATATTATATTGAAATTGAAAACTGCGAACACTGAAAACAGACGTGATTTGCTGATTTTTAAAAACGTTACCCACCTACCTAACATCTGAAGATCAAGGTTCGCATATTTCGAAGTTCATTTAGTAAATTTAATTAGTATTCATTCGAAACGACAGTTAGTGCTGTTCTGCTTCTGTACACGTAATCTTTGATTATAAACTATATTACTATACAGTAGGTATACAGTAGTACGTTCGAGATACGAGGGCCACCCTGGGATCTCTTATTTGGCGCGATACAAAAAATTTGTCAAATATAATTTTATCTGTGACATTACAATATATTCGATCGCACATTGAAACTTCCGGTTTAAAAGGCCCTATACACGGTACGATCGATCTGTCCGACCCGTCGTTTCAGACCGATCGAAATGACGAATCGATAGTGTATGTCAAGATCGTTAACGATTTACTTCATAGAATGGGATATCGGACATCGCAACAAAAACGCATGCAATCGTGAATATCGTAACGATGAATCGACAGTGTATGGCTCATTGCGATCAACGATTCGACAGGGCACGTATGACGTATTAAATTATTTAATCACGATGGTTCGGTTTTAAAAACATGTAAGCGATCGATCGTAACGACCAATGGTTTCGTGTGTGAGTGGTAAGCTTTTGGGATCTATCGTCACGATATCGCTTCAGATCGATCGTGACGACGGATCGCTCCGTATATGGGGCCCTTAACAGGAGATCGATGCAACTTTTTGTTTTTTAAAAGCAATGGGGATTTACGATAATCCAACCGCTTTAACCGGATTGGTAGAAATCACCATAGAAACAATTGTGGTAATAATTGTAACCATAGCAAAATCTACCAACCCGGTTAAACCGGTTGAATTATCGTAAATCCCCAACGCGTTTTTTAATTTGAAAAAAGCAACAATTTGCTATATGACAACATAAAATATGCATGTGATTGATATGCAACAACATTGAGAAATTCGTGATTTAATATTTAGAAAACTTATGCCGTGTCCGTGTGCTGTCAGGATGCGCGGTGTAGTCAATAATGATAGCTATTATTCTCGAGGAATATTTACGAACTGAGCCGCTTCAGCGGCGAGGGAATAACATTCCGAGAGTATAATAGCCATTATTGCGAGTAATATACTCTACTTTATCTACGACGAATTTAATAGCTTAAGGTTTCATCCATTTTAATACAAAAATATACACAAACAATACACGACCCGCCTGACATTTACACTTTCGACGTTTGTTTTGTTTCCATGGATGATTTTTTAAATTTAAGAAAATCTTGTGATTGGAGTACAAGAAGGCGTAAGAGCTATTAATCCCTAAGGGAATAATGGATGGCATTATACCGAACAAACCATAAGTATAATACTCACATTATATATTAGTGGTAGATAAACTTCTTTATCTAGCGAAAACTGCCGTAAAATGTAGCGCAACAATGACATACGTTTATTTCTTGGTTTTACTATTTAAAGGTGAAACCACCTCCATGCATAAGTTCCACATCGTTATTCCCCTCCGTTGCTCGCTATTTCCACCGCCATCCCCCGAAACTCTAAACACCCGTATTCGTTATCTTACACGTGGCATTGTTAGTAAACAAGGGCAATTAATTTGTCCGATAACACCTTTTTACAAAACATCTTTATTTATTTATAAACTGTTATTAACATATATAACATATAATTTCCAACGCTGTTCGGAGTTTATCCATGTATTGTATCATAAAGAAGATGCAATTATATAGACCGCTGACATACATTATACATCATATATACCTATATTTGATGTAAAAGGTGATCACCCAAGGATCCATACAATTTCTCGTAAACTTGATTTTGTTTAAGTATCTTAACTCAAGTTATGGTGATAAGGGGGTTAGAATTTTGGCATCCATATTCCATAGAACATACAAGGAAGTTTCAAGTTCCAAATAGATTATTATAAATTATTATCAGATACCATTATGAATAGAACTTTAAAGATCCTTAAGTTTAGTTAATTAGTAATTATTAATTTTGTTGACTATTGTTTAAATAAATAAATATTAATACGTGTATTAATTGATTCACTATTCATTAATTAATATTCATTAATATAGTGATTTCATTTCTACTATCAATTAAAACACAAAATTTACTTTGACCGTGGCATCATTTAAAATTTTAAATAATAATTATAAACAAATTATAATCATTATTTATTCATTTAATATACAACGCTATATAATGTTGAACTTGTACAGCGCCGCACATTTTTGTTACTTGTGTAAAATTCGGTTCAAACCAAGGTTCAATCCTTGCACAGTTGACCTATATATCTATATACCACAAGCCTATTGAATCTGTAAAATGGATCAAATCCAATGACCCCGTAGGGTCACGTCACACCGAGGTGCTATGCTGCTTTTTTAGATCCGCTTTATGCACCCAGTTATATTAGAAATTCATTATTTTACAAATTCAATAAGGAGGTACACAAATTTGCTCGGGTTCGAACTTATTCAAGAAATTCAAGAATGAAAGACAATTTTGCCCTCACTATTGCAAAATGCAAATGAACACCATCATTACGGGGTACCTTATCCCACAATATGTCAGGGAAATAAAAGGTACAATTCATCATAAACTGACTAACAAATAAACGAACTTAGCTTTATCACAAATGATAATAGAACAGTACTCTCCATTTATGTAACCATAACTAAGGAAAATGTAACCTTCTTGTTTTTGTTTTAAATAGATAAGAGGCAATATGCATTTCCGCTTCCTATTTAATTAGAATTACGTTGTTGGGATATCACGCGCAAGTTAATTGATAATTTTTTGCCTTGTTGGGATATGTATAGATAACCCTATGTATGTATCAGACAATGACCTTAATTCGATAGGTAATAAAGGAAGGGTACCCAAAAAAAAACACATTAGGACTCGTCTATTTATATTTGTAGTTCGAGTTTAAGTTATGTATTTTATCTACTAAACCTTTATACAGGATGTAGCAGTGGTAATTCCCAAGTTGCAAACAACAGCCTTCAATTTTGGGATCCTTCACAGCATTCTAGATTTTTCATATTTTTTGACAACTCGAAACTTTATCTCTCTTGTCTGCAAATCAATCTTATCAAATTAGTAAGGAACAAAGAATAATTATTGACTATAATATCGATTTTTTATTAGTTCCAATTTAACTACAAATTCCACCTAATAGTTTTTTTAATTAAACAACGTATTTTTTTATTTTTGAATACGCAATAAAAAACTACAATAAAAAATAATAACAATGCTTGAATGTAAAATACAAAAAAAAATTAAAACAACGGTCAGTATTACAAAAACATCATTATTCTAATCTTCGTCCAAAGTTTTAAAATATTTCGTTTCTTTTATCGTTGTTGTACTGATTTATCAAAACACTTCAAATAATTTTTTGTGAAGGTATTTTGTAAGTGCATTCGTCCCCAAAATAGAAGTCTTCCCTTTCGATACCATATTTGGATTCCTCATAAAAAATTGCTTTAATAATGTTTTAGTTTAAACGTTCATTTTCTGTCGTTTTCGAAATAAAAGGGAAAATCTACAATTGAAAACTTCGGTTTTTTTTCAAAAATCTCGGCAACCTCTAAAGACATCCGAATTTTCGTAATGGCATATTACTGCGCACCAAAATAGGCAAATTTGCCCCAATCTAATCTACATTGCATCTCTTCAAATAACCCAGATCCCCATGTTGGAGCTCGAATAACGGGCACCCTGTATACGATATAGTAACATCTCACTTTCACTATTTTCTTCATCTTACAAAAACGAATAAACTTTTTACCTAGGTGCAATATTATATACCGGGTGAATATTCCAAAACCGAACATAGGCAATTAACATGCGAAAAAGTTTTTTGCAGATTGTTACTCTCCATGTTAACTTAGAAGGTTTAATAATGACACCAAGCCAAAGAATAGTGATATACGAATTAGTTAATTTTCAGTTGTATTTCTCATTATTTTATCAAAAATTCGGCAATAAATCCAATTAGCAAAATTATGTTAAGCCCTGACTAAATTGGAAATTTTCTAAAGAATTGAAAAAGCTTTCGACACGGACGGATTGGCACGCTCATTAAACTGCACGGAAAACAAAATATCCTCGCAAATATCACTTTTTCGTTAAAAAATACATCTACTACTTTTTATTTTTATTATACCATGATCTACTACAAAATATGATCTCCACGTCCTTCCACAGAAAAAGATACGATTGATGGGTACCTACTTACAGCACAATGATTGCATCAATTTGCACGTAATACATTGCTAGATTAGGTACTTATCTATTTACACTAGGTAGTCACACCGTATAATCATCTTTATGACACACTCATCTCAATACATGTACCTATGGACATAAATATAGTCTGAGTAATTGGGAGATGAAAACTGTAATTAGGTAAATACGTAAATTAAGCCAATTCTGCACGCAGACATCAAACCGACAAAATATAGGCTCGTGCGTGGTAATGAAAATGAGCGATAGTTAATTGCTTGCTATATTGGGAATGTAGAAAATCTTTTCAGCTAATTGAATGCGGAATTCCAAAACAATCACTCAGGTATATAAATTGTATAGGCGGCATACCATTTTGGATAAGGCCTAAAGGCGCAAATACTGCGGTGCAAAGACTTTACGGTTGTTAACAATAATTTAAAAATCGCGGTCTGGAGATTTTTAAAAGTAGTTACTTAAGCGACCATAACAAATTCGAAGTAAAAAAACAACGTACCTGAGTAATCCGCGTTGTATCTGAATAACACGAGAAGCACAAGAATCGGTAGCACGATATAATCAAAGTCCCAAGCTGAACTGCTCATCCGTCAATACCGCGTTTGGGTTTATACTGACATGTGTTCGAAGTACCAAAACAAAACAATTATTATTTAAAAAAACTTCCGTATAAAAAGCACTTTCTCGTGACAAAGCTCTTCGCGCGTATCTGCGTATAGGAATGTATTCGCCATATACCTTTACCTGTATAATAGGCTAGGAATTTTACCTGCAACCCGAATAGGACGAAAGGCATTTTTGGCTGTAATGAGTTAACCTAGTTTCGTTAACAAGAACCGCGAAAGTGAATAGCGTGTCTTGTTTGACGGTCAAAAAAATGTCATTACACGGTTGACACCTTTTAAGTTACAACTGCAAGTCCATTTGTGATAAAAAATTAACGCTCTACATATCCATAACTTCCTTGCATTGTATAAAGAGATTGGTGTAATGTTACCGAAATAGACGTTTGTATACTGTTTAATTAGTAAAGGGCAACACTATTGACTTCTACAATTTATGTATGCACATATGCACCATCTAAATTAAACGGAAGTGGACAATATACGCGACAGTCCATTTTACACCAGAAATTGGCCCGTTGCTTTTTCACACGTACGCCACCCTTGTGTCTAATTGAAAAATGTGCAGCAATCAATCAAACGCTCATGTCAGCAAGTCCATTTCTTTTAATTTACACGGTCATTATGGTATGCGGATCACGAATTTGTACGTGTACGTGGTAAGTACGTGGAGTTATGAAAATGAAGGAGTTTGTATACCGGTTCTCATACCTACTCTTCGTGGTTTACTCCCAATGATTACATTTTACATAAGATCAATCCTGAAATGTGGATATCATTAAAAAAAACTTGAAATTAAGGAATGTTACTTTGTGCACCTGCTCATTTTGGGATTGGGTACAAGCCATGTGGTAAATAGAGCAGGGGAACATGTGCGGAAGTGGAGCAAACCATAGCTCTAATTTTAATTTGAAAAGTGACGAACTTATTACAGTATGCAAAACTTGAGTTTGTTATCATATGGAAAAGTATACCCCTATGCAACTCACGAACTAGAAAGAGCAATAACTATAAAGGGTGGCATCTAAAACGATCCATCGTTAATAATGTGCGGAATGTGATATCCTCGTGCGATTTTTACATTTGACCACCGAGGGTGCACATTTGAAGGTTCTTTTCGTTAATTTGATTCCCTCATTCCCACCACACCCGACACATTAAATAAAAGCTTTTGGTAAATCTTATTCATTATGTGAAATAAAACCACCTAATGAATCCATAGGAAGAAATCATGTAATTGCATTAAGTGGTTTATTTGTCGTAAATCTCTTTTGCCTCCCCCTTTTTGAATAAATTAACACGAAAGTACAGTCGATGTTTTTTTGTTATTTTTGCATACCTATTTACTTATAACCTAGTTTATTGATACCTAATTCTACTGCAAATAATAATTATATTTCTTTGACAATGCATTTTTTTTAGTTTTAAAACTAAAATGTACAATAAATAAAAAAAATACCGTGCAATAATTGGACAGCTGGTCGCTGAATACTCATTCCCAGATTCTCTCTCCAGAGCTCTCTATTCTCTTCACTTGTATTAAGTTTTGTCATGTCTTTATTTATACCTTCATTTGAGGATTTTCGACGACCCCTTTTGTTTCATCCAGGTGGTTGCCATAAGTATGCCTTTTTTGGTCATCTTCTTTCATTCATTCTTAATAAATAACAAACTATAGTAGCCCCTTTTCTCTATTCGATCTATTATTGTCTCTATAGTAGACATACTCCTTCTACAATCTTTTATCTTGGCTTCGTCTCCGTTCTATTCTCGATGTTCGGTCACCTTTTCTTAAATAATTAATCCATCTCTATAGCTTTTAAACGTCATTTTATCTTTCTCTTTTATAGTCCACGTACATTAGTATACTGACTCTACCATAGCTGGGCCTCTTTTTATTGCTTTTATTTATTTCTTTGTCCTACCAAAGCGTGTTTAAGGCTCCTACCTACCACCTTACGTGCTTCGCCAATTCTGTATCGTATATTTTTAATAACTTCAAACCTTAAAAAGTTGATATTTTGAAATGAAACCTGCTTTATTTTTTTCTCGATTTTTTTGCACTTTTAAATGTAGAAAAAATTCTACATCTATCAAGTATGTATACATTATATTCTAGGTCTCTTATAATGAATGGCTCCTTTGATTTTGAGGTTTAAATACGACCAATAAAATTTTACCCAAAATCGGCCACTTTAAACGTGCGAAGAATTACAACATGGAATTTTTAATCCATTCACCTTGAAATATGGACATGATAGAAGTTACTTTCGCACGTTTAATTTTACGCCGTTGTCCGTATTCGCAGCTATATGTGCTATATATCGCAATAAAATCTTATTTACCATCACACACTTCGCTGGTTATAATTTTCACTATTGTTCATGTTTATCGTAATAGTTTCTAAGCTGTATATTAACCTATGTGAATTACAGTCACTAAAAACTTTAATTCGTAATTTTACGCGTTTGTTTTTTGATGTACATAATCTGTGCTACCGTATGCGCAGACATTCTTTTCGAAAATAATTTACTAATTTATATAAAACTACCCTCCACTAAATGACAGGCCGCTTTAACTTTGCTAACGGCTCGACGCGAGTTCAAATATCACGAATTACAACTCACCCGACAATAAATTACAGGTGGTTCACTTAACTTCGCTCGCCGCTGTACGTAAAATTTTCTAACACAAATCAAACACACTTGAGCCAAATTACAAGTGATCGACTTAACTGCGCCGATCGTCGTGACACTCATTTCGCGAGGTAAACTGTTTCCAGTAATAAAACTAATTTTATACAACCAATCAGATTACTCAACAGCCATAAATAGACCCAACGTGGATTCATTTGCCGCTGATCTTGCAAAACCCACGCTACGGAGCCCCAAAATAACAAAATCTTCATGTAATCTGTACTAATCATGTCATATCCCACGAATCACCGGCGTAGCAAGCTTTCAATCACATTTACACACTCAGGACTGCTCGACCATTCGAATATTTGACAATATTATATAGACGGTTACTGTGTCAGAAAGTTGAAACAATATATCGAATTTTGTTAAATGGTAATCCCCTTCTTTTTTATCTTATATTGTTGAATTATGACCAGGTAAAATTTCATATACACCGCCTCCTGCGAATAGTAATCTCGAATGGGTTTAATGCCATTAGCCAAATGGGTTTGATGGCGTGGGCGTGGGTTAGATAGCGAGTTGATGCGATAAAAGCAGACGCGAGTTGTCAATTTTACGTTGGTTCCTTTTCGATTTTTTGAACGGCACGATTTATAGATAAGAATGGTAGATTGTGGTTGACGGAGGGGCTCAAATGGTTGAGGGCGCTGACGGAAATTCGGGCCTGTTCCAAATTTTGTAAACGGCTTTGGTAGAAAAAGAAAAAAGTTGAGAGAAGCGCAGCGACCGCGAATGCGTACAGGTCGACTACGAAAAATCGATCGCGAAAGGTGTAAAAGTAGAGAAAAAGCGAACTTATTGACGTCTTTGACCCGTGGAAGGCTGTGACTGCTGATCGCATGATCTACTGAATCTGGGACGAACCGTATGCCAAAATTTCTCGTAGATACAGAACATCATCATGCACCAACAAATATGACCTATATGAGCTAGGGGGATTTTCAGCAAAGACGGAGATCTACGCCACAGCAAACCAATAAGGACTAGAAGGTTTATCAGCGATAGGATCACTGAAACTTCCTTTATGTTCACAAAAAAAAATCACAAAATTGTCAACATTTTTAATTCGGTTCCATGGGAGACTGGACAGTTTCGGAATAGCCATAAATGGAACTTACTTTTACCTCACATTTTGCATATGAAAGAAAAAGATTAAAATACTTAAAAAATTTAAAACAGACTTCTTCGCCTTTGTTAAACCTTATATGCGAGAATGAAAATGCAAGTTGTCCTACTTTATATGTGAGGGTGAAGACCCAAAGGCCTTGTCCAAAAGGATAGGCAGCAAGGCGAGAGTGAAATGACGATTTATTGCTCACATTAAAAAACCCAATCTTAATCTTTAATGCAAATTAAAACGTTTGATATCAAATCTATTTATAAACCAATTTTTTACAAAATTTCTCCAAGAATCATTAAAAATTATTTATAAGAACAGTTTACGAGGAAGGTGCGCCCAAAATATACTATGTCGTTAACAAAATGGGTTTCTCCCATTTCCTCCAACATAATTCATAATGCAATCCAATAAAAGCATCCGGAGTAGTAACCGCCGATTTCGTGATCAAAGTAAATTTTAATTAATCTTCAGTAAAACGTTGAAGTTAATTAAAATTTCGAAAAAAAGGATGCGTTAAAAGTGCTCTCGAATGATGTAATTATTACCGCAGAATTCATAACTGTTCACGAAAACGAACTTTGTATTGAAACCGCGCTCATTTAATTGTTACACCTGGAGAGAAGTTGGATAACAGGTTTTTTACATTACATTATATTATAATGCATTTAATATGGTAAATGATGTGGATAAAAGTATAGAGCTTTCAAGCAAAACAAAAGTACGTACCTATTGAAAGTAAAACGTCTCGGTTCGAAATTAAAGTAGTGAAAGTTTTATTAGTAAGTAATCAACACTTTCATTTTCCCAATGCGAAAAAGTTCTTAATTTTTCGTTCACTTACCGTGTCAAGAGTACCTTCTTCGACCATGGGCATACTATCCAGAAGATGTGCATAACATGTACTTATTCCAAACCCTGTATATTCGTTTTAACACCTGCAAAAACGGGCATTATTCAAATTGTGCGAAATTTATAAAAGTTATTTAGTAGGTATAATTTGTTTATTTACCTTTACGTTCAGTGAAGAATTGAGACCTTATCAGTTAAACTTTACGAGGAACGGTAGTGATGTTTAGGGAAAACACAACATATTCATTTGCACGCACGACAATACTAGCCACCTGGCGGTACCATCGAGAATCGTATTCTAATCGATGTCGGTATTTCAGAATGTGCGTATCAACGTTGCCAGTTCATATAATTGCGAATCTCGTAGTTGTGAATTTTTATTTTGTAGCCGTGACGATCCATTAAGGTGGGTTCATAGCTCTCCGTTCATCCGTTGCGTTGATCCGTCAAACGGATAGTGCAATTTGTTAAGGTTCATAGCAATCCGTCCATATCGTACGTTTACAAGGTATAACCATAACCTAAATTTTATTTTGTACTGTACCCACCGTGATCTTCAGTACGTAGAAACTACTATCAGATTATCACCTCAAAGAACGTAAGAGGCGAACACTGTTAAATTTGCTCTTAAACGTCAACAATATAACAAACATAACCTTACTCTCGTTAAAAAACGAACCAACGGAAACATAAATGTTCAACTTCAACCAACTTTTCCGTTGTAAATGGACGACGTACGGTTTAAAAATTTACTGTGTTCTGATTGGCTAAAGGTGGGTTCATAGCTCTCCGTTCTTACGTTTCCGTTTGTCCGTTAGCCAATCAGAAGACAGCAAATTTTTAAATCGTACGTCGTCCGTTTACGACGGAAAAGTTGGTTGAAGTTGAACATTTACGTTTCCGTTGTTCCGTTTTTAACAAGAGTGAGGTTAGGTTTGGTACGTTAACAGTGTTCGCCTATTCGTTCTTCACGGTAATAATCAGATAGCAATGTGCTCTTACTTTCGTACCATTTTTACATACTGAAAATCACGGAGGGCACAGTACAAAATAAAATTTAGGTTATGGTTATACGTTGCAAATGTACAATGTGGACGGATTGCTATGAACCTTAATAAAATGCATTATCCGTTTGACAGACCGACGCAACGGATGAACGGAGAGCTATGAACCCACCTTTACGGACAAACGGAAACGTATGAACGGAGAGCTATGAACCCACCTTTAGGGTTCCAATAGGGTTGGGACCATGGTCTGTGGTTGGGACTTTGGGTGGGAGCCTAAAAAAAGTACGGAGGCATCAAGTTAACTGCAACTGTTGAATGGTATGAATGTACGTCTAGGGGAAGATGTTAAATTTTCGATTTACAATCACTTGGATTGGATTAATATAATAATGATACTAGTAATAGTAATGTACCTAATTCAAATTTAGAAAAATTGTCAGTTGTGTCTCATAGGCGAAGCGTATATTTTATTTTGTCAATCAACGTTTGAACTTATCTTTTTAACTTTATCTGTTCAACTTTCTTGATTATTAAAATCAGTGGCGCACCCAGAAAAAAAATTCGGTGGGGGTTATTGAAATTAGTAAATCCAAAATGTTAACATAAATTATATTTTTAATAAACAACACAGTTATACTTACACGTTGCCCGAAAAAAACAAAACAGAACATAAAAAAAATTATTTATGACGAAAAATATTAAGTTAAACTAAGTTTCAATTTTCTAGGTTTCTGTGCGAATTTCTCTAAAATATTTTCCACAGAAGGGGTCATGTTTCTGTTTAGAAGAGTTAAGCCATTTACTCGGTTTTCGGAAGAACTATTTCTTAAATAATTTTTGAGTCTTCTCAAAGTTGAAAAACTACGTTCGCCTTACGCGCAGTAGAGACAGACAATGTAGCTAATATGGCAAGTAATACCCTAATATTTCTAATTACCTCACCTACCTAATTTGTTTTGGTACCTGCTTGAGGTTCGGAATCACCTTCGCGCGCATGTTAGGAACAACGTTTTTCCTACGATCGTCTAATTATTTTAATTAGAATCTTTTAGTTTTGTCACAGGATTTGTCAAGATTTGAAACTGCTAATTTATTGTGACAATCAGGTTGCATGGTTGCCGTGGATTAAACATGCAAATTATAGTGCGCAAATTGATTACTTTGCGCATGCGGAATGATTCTTAAACGATTGTAGGAAAAGATTATTTTTAAAAAATTTATCAGTGCTTAATTTCGTGGGGGGGGGGGGGGGGGGTTAACCCCCCCCCCCTATGGGTGCGCCACTGATTAAAATATATCTCTAATGATGAAAAGTATGCATATCTAATGCAAAGTTGTTAAATATTTTTCAGTTTTCCAATTGCAAAACATATTCAAAAACATATTTCTTCTACGTATTGTAATGGTACCAGTATATTTATAGATTTATACTCGTATATATATCACTTCCAAGAAACACTGTCACTTTCGTAATTATGAACCGATTTCGACCAAACTTTAATTTCCAAAATGGCGTACACTTTTATAGAAGTCTACCTACACCTTAACCACGGTATAAAAATATTTCCGAGCCGTGTAATAAGTATGTGTGTAGAATGTTGAGTTGGGTAGATTTTTGATTCGTATTTTGTAAAGGAACCAACAAAACCATTCAAACCTGACAATGACACTATTGCGCATTTTTTAAGAATAAAAAAAATTGCTATTTTTACATGCGACCACCAACTGGTCTCACATTTTGCATACGCATGCCTTTAAGCCGGCCATACACGGTCCAACGCCGTCGTACGATCTTGTCGAATTCGACTAAGTTGTACGATTTTTGATTGTGTATGGGCACATCCGACTAAGTTGGTTGGATGAGAATGAATATCAAACTTGTCTGAGTGCTGCAGTACAATCGAGTTGTATGCGACGCAGTTGGACGAAATTGGATCGTGTATGCGCGCTTACAATCAAGTCGGTCCGACAGAATCCGTGTACACAGCGAAATTAAAAACCTTTATTATTATCATATTGTGTTAATCTGTTGAGTACAGTGTGAACGATCTTTTAAAAAAAATCACATCCAACTCTATTGTACGACGTTGTTGGATCGTGTATGGTTGTATTCAATTTTCACGATTTTCGTACGACAATTCCATCCGACATTGTTGTACAACGGCGTTGGACGCGTGTATGGCCGGCTTTAGTATTGCCAAGTAAAATTTTTAAAATTGGAGGGGGGTAAACACACGTTCGACCCTTCATTGTATTCTAATAAAAGGTCTCGCGCCGAAATGAATTGATTTGTATAAATCATAACTTTCCCGCGCCACTCCTTTTCGAGACCAGTAGGTGGGAGGAGAGAGAGGGTAGAAATTAATCTTATCTTTCATGGCATTCTTATATTAAGTATCTCAACAAAAGACTGTTTTCTCCCACTTACCGCCTTTGTTTCTGACTCCTATTAGTGCTTTGGGCCGGGGCGGAACTGGTTTTATCCTTCATGGTACTCTAATGAAAGGTCTAAACGAAAGGAATTAATTTTGTACCAACCATAGCCCTCCTTCTCGACCCCTTATCGTGATCGGATATAAATAATTCCTTATATCTCAAGAACAGATTGTCGGAGGGGGATACTCACAACGGCCGATTGGGACGTCTGGAAGAAAAACTGGTGATGTCAAAGCTTTAAGAGCCAATATCTCGAAAACGGTTTGTCGAAGGAAAGTACCCAGAATGGCAAAATGAATTGTCTGGACGAGACATATCTATTGATGGAGTTAAATCGAAAAGGGAATGTCGGAAGAGGGTGCTCATATAACGGGGCAAGTGGAACGTCAGGACGAGACATATCATTGGTGACGTCAAACCAAAGCAAACAAAATCGGAAATCGCTGTACACGGGGCTCTGCTATTTCAAAAGGCACAGCCTATTGTAATTTTGATAGATATATGTATCGTCTAGATCTAGACGATTCATTTTTCTTTTGTGAATACTCTCCTTTGACACATCGTTTCCGAGATATTCGCACTTAACGTTTTGATTACTAAAGGATCTTTCTTCCAGACTTTCCCATCTCCTTCTGCGAGTACTCTCCTCTCACACAATCGCAAAAGTGAATCCAGATGAGCGGACGGGCACAAGCACGAACCGACAAAGAACAAGCAATACCACATTTTTTTCAAAATATTTTGTTAATGACAAACTAAAATTATGACTTTTTTAACAGTTAATTATGATTTATCATTTACTGCACAACACAAATTTATAACACATGTTTAACACGAGCGCTATTTTTACTATTTCTCACTTCGACAAGTGACCAACTAGGTAATCCTTTACCGACTTGATGTCACCTCGAGAATGTCCCACAAGGATCGCTACAATATTTTGTATTTCCCGTGTTTTGTAAATTGACTCATAACCGAAACCATCCAAATTTCATTTTGTGAGTATTTTTGTAAAAAGTTTTATGGCCCCTAAAATGATGGAGGGTGCATATGATAATTTTAAAGTGTCTAAACGGACGTGTTTTTTCAATTTTTACTTTTTTAAAATCAAAATTACAATCTCTGTGATGTGTGTGGTTTGTTTTCAAATGAAAACTCTGTGTGTTTACGTTATATCTTCGTTATCTCATTAACGTTTCAGATAATAGAGTTCGTGGTTTTCCTTTTTGCTAATGCCTTTTAAGTTTTATTAATTGTCATCAATTTAAATTGCACCGATACGTCCTCTACACGAACTAATGTAGTTCTTTGTAACACTCGTAGTTCGAATGTGTGATTTAATTGAACTATAACCTAAATTGTGAGTCAGATAACCTAAATTTGGTCGGCAAGGATTAAATCAGATTTATATTTTTATTTACACTGAGTGACGCTAGTTTGCTAGAATTTATGTTACTGCTGAGAGGAAAATGTGGCGTAAAAAACTGTTATTTCCAATAAGAAATTACATTTATGCTGTTCGAGGCTCAACGAGAAGGTCAGTTCATATAAGTATAAAGAATGCATTTGGAAAACATTTATTGTTTACAAATACTTGGACTTCCGGTGCGCTTATGGTCGCGGGTGATTTAATGGAACAAGAAATCGAGTATCGCAGGAAGTTAATACCGGAACGCTACGATTGGTGGCGAGTTGGTAACTCTCTTTTTTGCTGTATAGTAAAGGTAATATTACTTTGTAGGTCGTATGTTTATAACCGGGTTGGCGTTTGGTCCTTTACATCACTATTTTTATATGTGGCTGGATAAAGCGCTCCCGCAGAGAACGTTAAAAGTGATTACGCAGAAAATTTTGTGGGATCAGATCGTAATGTCGCCCGTATGCATTGCTGTTTTTATTTATGGAGTTTCGGCGCTGGAAGGCAAATCTTTGAGAAGCGGTACAGACGAACTTAAAGAAAAATTTGTAGATATTTATGCGGTAGGTATTCAATGTTGAAAGATGACAGTAAGTCGGATTAGCGTAAATTGAAATATATTGCGTTCATTAGCATAAGTTTGTGGTCAGAAAGGCATGTTTATGCTTGAAAGTAAAGTTCATTTTGGATAGGTATGTCACAAGATTGCATCATAACAACAAAAAACGAGCCCAATGACTACATAAAAGAATTCTTATCCATTTATCGATAATAGGTACTATACTATAATATAGAGGTGGACAAATTGTGATCGCGATGTACCAGTCGTTTGAGGTGACGTATTATGACGTCATTACTCCGTTGTCCAATCAAATACAAGACTTTTTCATGTTCGTAGGTTATGTGACAAAAACGCACGGGGGGGGGGGGGGCCCCATGACAACAGGTTTCCATGTTTTATTTATTAAAGGTGTGTATGTTCTCTTGTACAGGGTGACCAAATAAGAATGCGAGGTACTGTATCTGGGAACCTGTCCATCGTTGCGGTAAAAAAATTTATTACTAAAACGGCCACGAGAAAAACCTGGAAAATATTTTTAAGTTTCTGCAATGGCCGCTAGGGGGCGTAACTGCAATCTGGAATCTAAAAAAGTGATTTTTCTGTGAATCCCGCTATATTAACCTAACAAAAATTGTCCAGTCTTTGAAGTTGACGATAATCTGAACAATTTTTGTTTGACAATTTTTCCTGTATCTCTAAAAATGAAGTGGTGGGGGGTATTCAAAGGTTTTCGTAAAGAACACCCTGTATCTTCGAAACGATTGAGCCGATTTTAACAAACTCGGGTTAATTGAAAAGAGTTATTCCGGCTACAAATATTATAATATTTGAAGTTTTGTTAGTTTCACATATCGCCGCTTGAGGGCTTTTTTAGACATTCCGACAGAAATGGTTAATTTTCTCAAAAATATTAAATGCGTTGGTTTGATTTTTTTTTTCATAAAAAAGTAGCTAAATGATGCCTAAACAAGCTCGCGAAAACCGCATCTCATAATCATAATTTCTGTCGGAATGTCGAAAAAAGCCTTCAAGCGGTGATATATGAAACTAACAAAACTTCAAATAGTATAATATTTGTAGGTGAAGAGTAGCTCTTTTGAACTAACCCGACTTTGTTTAAATCGACTCAGCCGTTTCGAAGATACAGGGTGTTCTTTACAGAAATCTTTGAATACCCCCCCACCACTTCATTTTTAGAGATACAGGAAAAATTGTTCAGATTATCGTCAACTTCAAAGACCGGACACTTTTTTGTTAGGTTAATATAGCGGATTTCACAGAAAAATCACTTTTAGATTCCAGACTGCAGTTACGCCCCCTAGCGGCCATTTCAGAAACTTAAATATATTTTCCAGGTTTTGCTCGTGGCCGTTTTAGTAATAAATTTTTTACCGCAAGCCTCTACGATGGATAGATTCTCAGATACAGTACCTCACATTCTTAATTGGCCACCCTGTACAGGGTGGCTCAAATTCGTGGCTCACCATTGGGATCTTCATAACGGTAAGAGATATAGGATAGGTACTTAAATGGGGCAATTTTTTTATGACGATGCATTCAAATGACTTTTCTTTTTTCATTTTTGCCGTCTATCTTTCCGTAAAAATCCAATGTGGCATCCATAAGAAATATGAATGTAGTAGCTTCTACATCTAGCATGTTATGGAAATTCTGATAACGCATTTAGATTCTCTGAAGAAAAGTGCTCCTAGAATGTGCTAACGGGAACCGTCTATGTTGGACTGTTTATGTTAGGAAAAATAAAAACGAAATTTGACTTTTTCAATTTTTTGGTGATATCTCAGTTAATTTCCAAATTTTTCAAAAGTTTCAAATGCGTTTCTTAGACACAAAGGGGAAACTGTGCCCCCATTTAACCGTATCTATTACCGTCACGGAGATCCCAGTGAGCAACGAATTTGAACCACCCTTACACTTAAAATATAGATTTTTATAGATCGTTATTATACTCGTACAATGACGTTTTGACTCCACCATCAGTCAAATCTTGTCTGGGGTTACAACATTTCCTTTGTCCCACTTCATAGCTCGAGCTTCTATTGGAGACACGAGAAAGAGAGAACGTGCGATTCGAGCTTAAACTAACTTTAAACCGCATGACAAAATTCGCCGCGGAAGGTAACTTTAGGGCGCTCGAAGTCGCCTACCGCGCCTACCCCTCAAAGACGCGCGCCTTGCAAAAGGTGGTTCATTTCGCCCTTAGTGATAAAAACAAAATTCCGTCACGCAGTAGTTGTGCGCATTTACCGCCGACACCAGTTTCAAAGTTGAAAACAGTCGGACCAAATCTGTAGAAGATAGGAAAAAACTGAAAAATCACCACGTTAGCAAACCACGTTCGGGAAAGGCGTCCGGATGTCGCGGACCCCACATGACGTGGCCCCACCCCTAAAGTTGTTAATTACGCAGCAGTAAGTTAACATGGGAAGCAAAAAACGTTTTTCCCATGTTAATTGCCTATGTTCGGTTTTTAAATATTCACCCGGTATATATATTCCATATAGCCTACAGCCCCCTAATCTGTGTCAACATATGTGAGAGAGATAGGCAACGGTAGAATACCGATCATGCGCATTGACATGACATTCCCGACATTGTTTGTGGTGAATAGTACAGAAAGTGCAAGTTCATTCCATGGGTGGGTTACAAAATATGCACTTCATCATTTTATCAGAATCCAGTTTTGTTTACGCCTACATGATGCAATTAAACTGCAGTTCTAAACATTTTATCGAATCGAATGCTTAATGCCTGAGCCCGTTACAAATTCATCCGATTGCCTAGAAAAAAATTAAGAACGTTTGAACTTTATTTGGAAAAAATGTTTCATTTGATATTAATTAGCCAGGCGGATGTGGTAACGTACTTTTTTGTGGTAGTTGTGCCGATGGTACTAAAAGCGGGAGGAAAAAGCGGAAAAATCCGCTGTCATCGGTCACACGACCTTGTTTATTGCCTAAGGGCATACTACGGTTTTTACCCAGTGGCAATAAAAACCCAGTGGGTTACATTCGCATGTAAACTGCTTCGCAAATCGCACCTGTGTTCGCTATCACATCAACTTTGACCCTTAACAACATATTACATACACATGCAATCTTTTCACTGGTACCTTTTCCCCAATTGCCCACATATACAAAAGGGTTCGCTTGGACATTTTTGTAATACATATACTGGGTGGCGCAAATTTGAATTGCGTAATATTGGTGGTAGCGGATCAGTGACCGTCGCCTTCTATATGGTAGTGAAATTTATGTAAGTGATTATTTTTGCGCCACCCTGTAGTAAATATAGTTTGCATTTACACTGAGTTATAACCTTTCAACCTAGAGCAATAAGTGACTGAGAAGGTGCTGTTCACAGTGAGCCAAAGTAGACACTTTCTTTTGAAGTTTCTCTCGAGCTCAAATTTTATTAGAACGCCATATACACCAACAGATTTTGGTTGGAAATGGTTAAACTCGAGGAGGCGTTACTGAATTATGATGTCTAATAACTTTTTTCTATTGAAGATTGAAGCAACTTTCAAAACTGTTTAAGTAGAATAAGCTAATGGGATTTGTTTAATATAAGGCGATTTTTAATTTTTTTGTGAAAAGGGACTTTGATGTTGCTTCCAGTATATTTATACATTTTTTTATAATATTTTCCAAATACATATATAGAAGAATATAGGTAGTAATGCAAATTTACAAGTCATTTCCATTTTGTGGTAGGCCTTATCTAAACCTACTACGTTCATAAAAAAAATTAAGTTTTGAATGTACAGGGGGTTACAGTGACCAATGGTAAAATTGCTATTGCAACCAGTGATTGTACAACAACGATAAAGAGGGTAGGTTTTGGCGAAGCTGTTCGTAACAACCCCTATGTACATCTACTCATTATTTTGACGTGGGTGACAGATCTGTGATTTACTTCCGCATATAATTGCATAGCATGACTTGTCTTCGTGCCTATGACCTCCCCATTGTGGGACAACTTCAGCGGTTGTCAGGACATTACATTTGCTACTTTTGTAGCATACAGCCGTGTACTGTCAATTGCCTATCTATCCTCCTAACTTGCGTTTTTTGTTTTCAGTTCGACTGGTGCATTTGGCCTCCGACGCAATTCATCAATTTTTATTACTTACCTGTTAAGTACCAAGTTTTATATATAAATGGGGTAACAATGATATATAATGTATTTTTGTCATATATAAAACACAAAAATGTAGAAAATGTATGATAGTGTACGATGACTGTAATGTAATTAATAAAGTTAATTTTTGTATGAAATAATGAATTCTAATAGCATTTTAATTCTCCGAGAATTTTGCGGTAATTAATGTAATTTTATGTCAACAAATACCTCTTTCCATATAATTAACAATTTGTTGGTATCAAAACTGCTTTCCACTTTAGAGCGCCTACCTCCAGTGCGCTATAAATCGTAGTAAAGGTAAGATTAACCGAACGGGTTACCAGTTTAAAAAAAGAGCGATATCTAGGATACGTTATCAAGTACTTAACGATTGTGATAAGTGATAATATTTTTTTTTTGGCATAGAAATGTGAACGTTTCCAATAGTTTATCTATAATATTGTGTAGTGAATGACTGACGTACATTGTGCGATCATCCGACAAAATGTTTAAAAAAAATCGCCTGAAAGCCGCCGCACCACCGACTGATCATTACGAAAATAACAATATCTCAAAAAATGAAAATTCCACGCTATCACGGCCGCAACTCGTTTTTTATTGTCAATTGGCGCACGGGAGTCCCACAGGGCTCATTTCAGGATTCTCTAATGTAAAAGAACTTTATCAAAAAATTGCGGAATACTTCGACTTTCCACCTTCTGAGGTAAGTTTAGCACATTTTCTGATGTTAAGTGATGCGTAATGGTATGTAAAAAATTGCGTTCATTTCAAAAGAAAACTGCAATTTTTTTCATTATTTAATTGATTCAATTACGTAGTTCAGTGTACCTTTATCCGCTTTTGCGATTTTGTACGGTAAACTACACGTAAATCTAATTTAAGTTGATATTGTGACGTCCTTCGCTTGGGAAAATTGTGCAATTAAAAGTTTACCTGTGAATTTTTGAATTGATAATATCATCGCGCTATCGCGAATTAATCACCTTGTCACTAATGTGGCTTATCAGAATTTTTGATGGCTTAAGGACAATGAAGCATAATCACTTAGTTGATATAGGTATCTGAATTCTTGAGGTACCTGTGCGGTGCAAGAAAGTGGAAGTTGTCGGATGACCACGTGCATGTCTTGGCGGAGTAATGCAACCGCAAAGTTAATGGCGCGTAAGAAGCAAAATGAGAATTTGTAGACATACGGTATTAATACTTATAGTCGTTAGATCTCATTAGCGTACCTTACTGTTGCTGGTTTTTACCGCAAATATGGAAATCTAACGCTTTCCCTAACAACTTTCGCGCGTTATTTTCTCCAATTCACCTTCCTTTAAAAAAATTAAGGGTGTGTATTTTGGTAGTTGGGTATCTATAGTGATTCGGAACAGACAGACCACAAGCTCAGGTTCGGAATACGGAATACCACTACCACATCATCTTCAATTCATAGTTGAATAAATTACTATCTACGTAATGGCCTTACTTTACTGGCCATTTAATGCTCACTGGCTAAGGTCATTTAAATTAGAAAGTGTAAATAGATTTTACTTATTATAGTGTAGGTATTTTGTTTTTGCAAATTGTCTGCTGCAGAGCTTTACGTAATAGCATAAAGGCGAAACAAATGACTTTATCCTCAGATATTTAATTTACAGCTTCCCTTTTTTGGAAAGGATTTAGACCGTTTATAAATTATTTAACCCTGGACACCCATTTTGTAAAGATTTTACATTTTTGAAATTTGTAGAGGTAGGCATGCTTTGAATTGTCTTGCATCCTTCCTTTGCTTTGTATTTATATATTCATTGTTTCCATGGATTTTGTTGCTGCCGATGTCTCAACTAATGGCAACATTTTTTTTACCTGGCTTTCTCACCCTTTAAGACCTCTGCACTAACGGTTTGTAACGGTATGTCAATTTTTACTCGTAAATGATACCCAGATTTAAATCTGTGATGATCCGAAGTCTATGTGAAGTTGCGCACTTTAAGGATGCGTACTTTAGGAATCGAAATTTGCTGATGTGAAGTGAAATATCAACAGCTTTTACCTGCGACGATACATGCACTTTGGTTTCATTTCAGCTGAATAAAAATTAAAAATGTAGTGGCACTGGATAACAATTTTTCCATATTGTTGTTGAAGTTTAATGACTATGGAATATGTATATACACAATTGAGCACTTTATTAAACACATCCAAGAGATCAGAGATGTCAACATTGTAATGTGTCACCGATTCGTTAGGAACGCACGTTGAAACGCATTATTAGGTCGATTTCCAAGAAGCGAATTGGGTGCATTTGGGCGGGAACGCTTTTTAGTTGATGTTTAACAAGTGAATTTCTGTATTTTTAAAAAGCATTTTGCCCAAGAGGTTCCAATCTCGGTTCCAATACAGTTATTAAGTAATGCGTTGACCTATGGGCTATGTAGCTGAAATTTGACACACAAATAGGCCACGACCTAAGATAGAAGTGATTAGACTCGGATTAGATTTTGTGCTTCGCTATTGCTCGTTATAAACCTGTTATCTGCGATTAACTGAGTAACAAGCTACTGATGGTTATTCGTCACGAGCATTTCTTTAAAGTGCATTATTTTTCACATCAAAATAGTGTTTTCATCTCTACTGCATACTAGATATTTGCCACATTTTCCTCGAAAACGGTCATCTTTACACAGTGGAGTAATAAAGGAATTTTCCAATTAGATAGGCACAAGAATGCTTTAAAAGGTGCTTTTCTTGTTGAAACTAGTGTTTTCATCTCTTCCTCATACAAGTTATTTGTCAGGGTTTCCTCGAAAACCAGCACCCCTACTCAAATTTGAAAGCGGACCTTTTTGTAAAGTGTCAAGTGAAAATAGTATTTCTTTGCCTTGTACTAATTACGTAAACCACGTTTTCGTTGCCTCACATATTTGAAAAGATCATTTTTGAAAGATCATTTACATGCCCAACAACGTTTTCAAACGATGTATTTTCATGTAGCAAAAGTGTTTAAAGGTCTAAAATAGTGTTTTCATGTCTGGCTTATGCTACCAGCTAGCACCCCTACGTGAATCTTAAAAGTGACCTGTTTGATAGACAAATTTCCAATTACAACGCCTTCAAAACGCTCAACTTTCATCCAGTAAAAATGTGCAAAATCAAAATAGTATTTTTGTTTCGCAGTTTAAGGAACATATCCCAACATTTCATTTCAGTAACACTTTTCAGTCAAAAACATCTGAATATGTGGAAGGATAGGCAGATAAAGCTATTTTTTTCACTACTAGCGTCTGATGACATGATTATTAACCTTTTTTCCACTTGTAAAGTAGGCTTTCTCGGCATTTGTTCAAAGTGGTTAATAATGTGGACATTATTAACTAGTAGTCAATAATGAGAACTGTCACGCTGTCACTTTTAGAAAACACAACCCGAAATTTCGCTCAATGAACGTTTAGACAAGTTCTCTAAAACGAATAATTGCCACCATTCGCAATTTCCAGAGAAATTACATACCTAAAATTATCACATTTTGAAAAAATTCGAACGAAATTACTCTTTGAAAAATCTCAATGACAGAACAAAATACGGCCTGTTTGACTTGTACTTCCACGTACTTGATTGACATGTTAAATTAAGAAACAAACAATTCTATCCAACCGTTCACTTTCTTATCAATATAATATGTTAATTTAGAGGATTTCAAGTGCTAGTAGTGAAAAAAATAGTATATATACCACGGTAGAGAAGTCTATTATTGCCTTCGCACCTTACACCCCTCGGCGCAAGCGCCTCGAGATGTAATCTTGGTGCTCAGGCAATAATAGTAGACTTCTCTACCTTGATATATAATGTAGGTACTATTGTTATTTAGGAGGAACTACTGTAAGGTAGTAGCAATAGCACTGTTCAGTAAAACGTAGTATATAGTGCAGCGGAGAGAGCCGCGAAATCGTTCAAAAAATTTCTTCGGAGTAGAAAGAATTGGGACCCACACCATTTTGTTCAGAAATGTTTGAACCTTCAGAATCTCGCTTTACGACATTTTCCCGTGGTCCTGACAAAAGTTATAGGCCGCTAAAGTTGAACTTTACTCATTTTCGCGCGCGCGACTAGACCACCGAAAGTATTTATTTTCTCAGCAACTAAGCGATATACATCAATAATTCCTTTTGTAAAATGAAAGTACATTTATAGCAGAATCTAAAGCATTCATATTTACCTACCTTGTTATGCACAGTTTTTAGAAAAATACCGTCAACTTCCAAAATTCGTGTAGCAGATGAAAAGTGCGCACTTTGAACTCTCATAACTTTTTATTTCACGATATCGATTTCCAATATTTATAGCTCATTCGATGCTCCAAAGCATTGTGATTATTTTATTTTCTATAACATTACCGTGAATTTTTCATAATAAAAAAGTTACGGTCATTTAAGTAAAACCCTACCGACCTCGCCGAGTCGGGAGTCGCGAGTGAGACGGAGAGGGAAGGATAGTCAGCAGCGTTCGCTAAACAAGGAGCGATGCGTAAGAGGTTCTACTTTACTAAGAAATTTCTCTCCGAATACCAAAACTAGCTATTTAGGCCGTTTACAAATGCATTCCGCCGAGTTGCATTGTAAAATCTCAAACAATTCATTAACTCCATGTATCTCAGTTCTTTGGTGAAATATATAGGTACAAATAGGTACCTTTCCTGTAAATTTTGGGGGTTACTCCACATTAGGTATCTCTTGTGCTGTGCTGTATATTGCAAGATCAGCAGTGACAACGGTATGATTTTGTCCCAAAGATTCAGGCTTGTTTTTTGATTTTACTAGACCATGGTTAGGATGGTATTGTAGCTCGTTGGTGGAGAATTCAAAAACGACATACATAATATTGAATGGTAGATACCGGAACTTACTTAGGATTATCAGCATGTACTTAGGCTGTTAAAGTCAGTTATCTGGTCGTTATCTAGTGATAGGTAAACGAGGAATTTGGATTTCTTCTGCCGATGTATCTCGCTTTTGAAAAAGGACTGTGCGTTGAATTTTTTTCGTCTGTTTCCACAGAAGATGGCCTACTTATTCTTATTCTGTGACTGTTTCCTCATTGATGTCGAAGTTATTAATGCTCACTGTGATAAAATTATCATCTTTTATTTGACAAATTTTTGTGAAATGTAGGTAGACACCCTTAGCAGAACATGTAATATTGACTTTACTGTACTTGTTATGCCACTGTCGGGAGAACATTTTCTGACCCGAAAGACCAATTTGCAAATGAGTGTAACTTTTGTTTGAAAAATGACCTTAAGAAAAACTGTTCAACAATTTTGTTCCGTATGTACCTACACAACAAACTCCGTGGAATTTTGTCAATTTTCGTTGTCCGGCCAAGAATTGCAGTGGAATTATTTTTTTCGAATTTTCGTGATTTTTATATTCAAAAACCACCAGATACCAAATTTCGTCGAAATCAACATTTTTTCGCACCCCTATTGAGGGGTGTGCCCTTTTGTGCTAGGAATTTTGAAAAATTATTTGCAAAACCGGGAAGGGCATACAGCAAAACCTATTCAAAGACTTACCACCAGTCTCTGTAACTGTTGCTGAGAAAAAAATTAAAGGAGAAATGGAAACTTTACCACTTTTTTGAGGGTGGCTCCTAAACGAATACATGAAGTTAATGAATTGTTTGAGATTTTACAATGCAACCCGACGGAATGCATTTGTAAACGGCCTATCGGAGAGATATTTCTTAGTAAAGTAGAACCTCTTACGCATCGCTCCTTGTTGCGCGAACGCTGCTGACTATCCTTCCCTCTCCGTCTCACTCGCGACTCCCGACTCGGCGAGGTCGGTAGGGTTTTACTTAAATGACCGTAACTTTTTTATTATGAAAAATTCACGGTAATGTTATAGACAATTCAACTCATGTACAAAAAATCGCATAAGCCGCAGTGCAATTGTCACTTTGACAGCGGCAAAAGTTACCTGCATCTTTTCCAGCGACAAATGCACTAGTGGTTTTTTCACTTATTCATTTTCGCACCAATTATCGCATTATCCTTTCCCATATGACTAGTTTGACGTCTGTCAATAATTGATTAATTTGGTGAATTTCTTGTTCGTTAAATTGTCCTGCCGAATTACACTCGAGGTTTGTATTTAAACCGAGTAAATTTGGGTTGTGGCAATTCAAATCTGTTTCCTTTTAGCAATTGGACTCGAAAAACTGTCAACCTAAAAATGCTCCACCTGCGGGGTCGCATTTTTTTTAGTTGACAGTTTTTCTCGTCTAATTGCTAGGCAACAGATTTTCATTACCTAAACAACCCAAATTTACTCGGTAAAATACAACCCTCTTGTGCAATTATAAGTGACAATTCAATGCGATTATTCAATGACATTTGTCAAACTTCCACCAGTGAAAAGACGCGAAATTTTGCCGTATTAACCGGAACATTCTTCTTAGTTTGTTAATCAATTTCGACAACCGTCTTATCACCACATCTTTTAATTTAATCACTCATAACGAATTAGCTTGGAGCACAAAAGTTCGAATAGAATCAATAGCAAAATGAAAAGCAACTTCCATAATTTATTTTGACGTTTATTGTTGTCATGGAAATACATTCGCGTGGGTAAATTATGCTTAATTTTTCTTTTGATTCATTGAATAGTCCTCCGAATACCATTCGTAGTCGAAGTATTTGTAGATTATTAATTTTGATCTGCTCCTCCACTCATGCTAGTTACGCTTTTTAATACCACTCGCGCAAGCGCTCGTGGTATTAATCAGCGTAACTAGCATTCGTGACAGCACCTCAAAAATATTCGACAATACTTCGACTACTTATGGTATTATATATGATAATAATTCTCCAGGTCTTTTCTCAAACTTGTTGCCATTTGGCAATAGCCACTCGAGCCCTATTGCCTGGCAACAAGTTTTCTAAAACCTGTCGAATTATTTTTAATTTATTCTCACTCTCTTGTGATATTATTACAGATAATTTTTTATTTCAGCATGTATAGTTAGTAAAAAATTGTCAAAGTCCTCGTGTGAGATCTTGTCGAAGCTACCACATTCCCTTCGTCGGTACTCGCGCCCGACGTCCCGTGCATCCCTAATTTGCGTTTGAAGTTTTACTCCACCATCAGTAAAATCTTGGCGGGGGCCACCACATTTCAGATTGTTTTCAAAATGGTGCCGTTGGAAAGATCTTGTAAACGGACACAACAACTGCGTGGCGAAAATTTGTTTTTTTCCTGGGTACAAAATTAACCTCATTATACAAGGCGCACGTCTGCGAGGGGTAGTTGACTTAGGGCGTCCTCTGCGAATTTTGTTTCTGAAAGCTCGAATCGCGATCTCTCTTTCTCGTGTGGCTAATAGAGCTATGAGAAGTACAACAAAAATTGAGAACTATTTTGTGGAGAGTTTTTAGCAAAATTCATCTAAATGCGAATTGTGGGTGAACGGGACGTCGGAAGGGGGTACCGACAAAGGGATTGTGTTAGCTTGCGATAAGATCTTTTTGATGGTGGCTAATACAATACTGATCTGCCACACAAAAATGCGCTGATCTCTCTTCGATCCCACACGAGGACTTTGATAATTTTTTAATCTACCTATGCTTTTGATAATTCCACTGTAGGTTTGACGGCTAGCCAAATAAACTATTTTCGTAAAGCATCAGGCGAATGTCGTGTTGGAATTGGAAAATTTCCGAAAATCTATTAAAACATTTTTTGTAATGAAAAATGAGTCATTTATTTTGTTGTAAATTAGATCAGAATTCAGATATATAATTTGATAAATGGGGGAAGGTTGAAAACGCAGCAAATACCGGGCTACATTGCGGAAGCCATGCGAAATATCGAAAACTGTTCATCTAATTGAAGAAAAGTACTATTCTTACATCCGCGCACCTGTGAAAATCGTTATCATATAAATTTAGAAATCTATGGGGCCGTAGTTTGATCGGATGTGATAATTGTTTAAATAAATTTGTGCTATGAACCACAAAAATTGAAGACCAGTTGTTCTTGTTTCGGAAATTGTTCCCTTCATTACCCAAGTCAAAATCTCAAAAAGTCATTATTGTAAATCCCTATATAGGAAGTAAGTAGGAAATCTTAGAAAGTAATACATTAGTAATATTTTTATATAGGTATGTAGAGCTTTCAGCTTTGATTTCCTATTCTATATTCAAAGGTTTCCAGTATTAGTAAAACTGTAAAACATCAGCAGAAAGTTGAAATTCCATAAATCAGTTACTTTTGTTGAATAGCCGCTAATGAGGGTCTGGAATCTTGTTTTATTGTAGGAAGATGAGGTCATTTGCAGGTAGCTTATGCCTGGTGAAACTTGTCGAATTGCACGATTGGTTGCCTATATAATTATTTGCGTAGGCGCAGCTTAAATTTTGAATGGCCTGTCCCTAGCCGCCTTAAGGACTGAAATGACTTGCAGTTTACAGAACTAAAATGTAAGGCTCAATTCTGGCCTCACTGACAGCTGCAGTAAACTTTTTACAACTATCCTAAACCAGCACAAATGGCTATAAAAAAATCCAGTTTATGTTCATGAAATGTTAAAACTAAAATATAAAGTAAAATACAAAGATTGAAGTAAAAGGAAATAAATAATCCTTTCAGCTAAGTTTAATATAATTGGCGTTAGCTGGTTGCATATTTAGGCAAACTACAAATAATTTCGCGCATAATTTAATGCTGCTTAAATTTAATTAATAATTGACTTTTTCCGGAAACATAATTTTGCAAAGGCTACAATATAGGTAAAACAAAGTAAGGAACATGAGCGCAACGCATATTAGAAAGGCTACGTGCAAATTATTATAATACATTCAATTCAATTAATCAATCCTAAATGAAAGGATATTACTTTGCAGTACTGTGAGATTCGAACTGCACATTTTTACTAACTGTATCTTATGATGGAGCTTCTAGCTCGACCTCCTTTAAAACCAAAATGTAGAATCAGATTAACCCATTAGAGACACACTCGAAATGTTTTTTTCTGTTATTGCATTAGTCGCATATCCGAACACTGCAGGTATGACCTATAAACATGATCAGTATTTAGGGGCATAGAAACCGTATAACACCAATACTGTTTGGTGTATATTAAATTGCACTAAATCGGTATAAAAATTTTTGAAAATATAAATTACTAAATTTTTACACTGGATACTTATTTAGCCGACGTACGTCATTTCTGGGTCGTTTATCCAACAGTTTTACGGTAAAGTTCAAAACTACGGTACCTACAAAACGTAGCTTGGCAAGATGCAAAAGGCAAAAACTCATAGTGCGTTTTCCTTATATAAAATTAACATAATACGGAGAGAAAAGAAGAACTAGGAAATTCCGAGAGGCTCGCGTACATAATATGGAACGCGTTCAAAATTAAAACTTGTTTCAGTTATCGGAAAAATATGGGATCGATATCAGACTTCAAGTTTTTTAAGTGCGCTTCTTTTGAGATTACTTTATACGCCGTCTGATAGTTTTTCTACAACTCAGTTATTAATTATTATGCTTCAATATGCGGTAATTCTGCCGCTTCAGGTTATATAACTAAGCGCAAAAGAAATCGTGCACTTGTATCCTTTTTATCAGAGCCAGACATACGTGTGTCTGGAAAACAATTAACTTTGTGCGATAACAACGTCGCTGTCGCAAAACGACCAGATGACACTTAAATGCATTCGACCAGATGTTCCTTAGTTTAAAATAATGCAATTTTCACATATTAAAATTTCAAAACAATAAACAAATTTACACGAATAATAAAATTTAAACAACAAATTATGCAATTAAAAACAATTTTATATAATCGAAAAATAGACACTAACATAAAAACGATGAAACAAACCAATTCGGTGCTTATTGACCATGAAACCAAATTATGCACGTTACAGTGTTGCCGGTTCTAAAAACCTTCGCTACGGATCATGAGGGGTTATACCTTCGCACGTATAAAAAACAGTGTCAACGCTTGATTTGCGTTGAGGGATTCGTATTTGGGATTCGGCGAGTACTTAAGTAAAAATCGGGTGGGAGAACGAGATTCCTACTTGAAAGATGCAGGTCGAGGGATTTTCGATCGCGTATTGAATTTTTAGCGAGACCTTCGAGGAAAACCTCCGTAACGTGAGCGCCGAAATTTGTAGATCGCGTAAAGGGAAATTCTGCACCAAAGTGCTCTCATTTAAATAAATTGCTACCACAAGACAATGCTCACCATATTCTTTGATAGCAGAGCAGTTGTCCATAAAGAATTCGTTCCACCTAGTCAAACAGTTACTAGTGATTATTATCTCAAAGTTTTGAATAATTTGATGGCGAGAATCGGTCTTAAAAATGATGTGTCGCACTGCGTTCACGAGTGCCGGACAGTAAAACAAATGAACCTCCATTTTGATAAAAGTGAACAATGAAAATAATTGATTAACTGGTTCTAATACATGGCACGGTACAGGTACTGCACTGCAGATTTCGAATGTAATTTATTTTAAAATCATGTACATTGATATTTGGAGCGCATAATATTATTGCATTAACTTCTTCGTAATGGCCTATAGGAAGAGAGCGAAATCCTTTTATCAACATTCACAAACAAAGCTTAATGGTATCCATTAAAACATACTTTTTTTCTCTCATACCCCTAAGCCGTTTTATATCTTTAGTTCCTATAAGTAATGCGTCTTTCTAAACTTACTAAAACAACATTACTCTTTCTCCGTTCGCATTATACGTTTTACAGAGCTTTCCCCATTTTCCCGCCAGAGCTCAAGCCTCGTCCTTTCGCAAATAGATTTTTAATGTTCAATAATTCAAATTTCATATTTCATTCTTCTCTCTCCCTATCTTCCAGTTGTTATTAATACGAATCCTTCACTCTTAACGCAATTTACCAAAAAGAAATTACGAAAGAAAAACATTCTCAACTTTGGAAAGTAGAAATATTGGAAAACCATCTTAATCTCTTATCCTCTCTCCGAATAGGGAATTTGATTTATGAACGAGCAAGGTTGACGGCCTTATTAAAGAAAACCAGTAATTTGTTACCGGAAAAAAAACCTATTTAGTTAACGACCATATTTAAAGCGAACGCTTTACAAATTGCAAGTTTTTTTAAATATTTGGCCCATTAAATTTTTATTGATGAGATTAGAGTGACACGGGCAGGATGTGTAGGAAAAGTTGTAAGCCTTAGAGTAATTAAGTATCCTTTGAACTAACCAAGCAATATACAAAGATATTTATTAATTTTACGTGTATTGTTTTTCCCTATGTCTACTTTTAAATGACAAATTCGCTTCTGAAATGCGCCTAATTTTATGCAGCCAAAATAACTATGAAACAAATAAAGATCTGACTGTCATATCAATTAATTTGACAATAAAGCATATTCGCAAGACGCGAAATACGTCAAATCTCGAGAATCATCAAGAATTACAAATTTCCTATAATTCAACGAATACAATTTGAACTTGAACTCCGGCTCTCTTAAAGTTCCTGCAATAAAACAAGCAGATAGCAGAACTCAACCCCTACATCTTCTTTCTCCTGTACTTAAACTTGAATCTCTTCTTTGTAAACTTCAACTTCTTCCTCTTGTCTATACACTTCTTTAGTTTCGACTTCTTTCTTGACTTCAACCGCTTTTTGAACTTAACTTCAACTTCTTCTGGACATCTTTGAATTTCTACTTCGACTTCGTTCGGTTTTATAAAATTTACACTTTCTTCCTCCACTATTACCAGTAAACGACATTTCATTCTGTTTTTCTTGACTAGTATTCTTCTACGCTATCGACCTTATTAGTTTCATCTATTGTTTACATCATTTATTTCTTCTTTTACACAATTCTACCTCATCGGATTCCTTTTTAATATCTTCTAAATTACTCTCTTTACTATTAGTCTTTTGCACTTTCATGTCACTTTTCACCTGATTTAACTTGTGGTCTTCGCTCTTCTTTCTTTCACTTATACGATCTAGCCCTCGTTTCATTCCTTTTCTGTTTCCCCTATTTTGATATTCTTGTATATCTTATCTGATTACCGTCCTTTTCTTTTCTACCATCTCATCAAATCGCTTCATTCTCGTTGAGTGTATTGTCTCATTTCTCATTCTGCATCGTTATTCCACACTCGTCTGCGCAGACGACTATCTTATTTTTTCAGTGCATTTTTTAAGAAATATGCCAGTATTTGCGACTAGAGTTGCGATTTGTCCGTCCGTCCGGCCCGGGTCCCACTTTTTGCGGTTTTGAACTACTTGTAGGGGACCTTGAAGGTGTGCCAGACGGTCATCATGTAATGTTGCTTTAACCCCCTCCCCCTGAGATGCTGTTTTTGAAAGTAAAACGTGCATAAGTTTTACATGCGACAAGTAACTGTTCTGCTGGTGCTCTAATGAGAGGACTTGACGAAAGGAATTAATTTCTACCAATCATAGCATCCTCTTATCTTAGACCCCTTATCGTGATCGGTATACTGTTATTATACAAGAGCAGATTGTTGGACCTAATCATCCTACAAATTCCCCCCCCCCCCCCGATTTACTTTAATAAATTGAAATGTTTCACACATACAGGGTGTTCTGTCATTATTGTGGGTGTTTAGACCTAAACAACGTCGACATTACGTTCTTTACTCAACAGTATATGGACAAAAAATCAAATAATCAAGATACGCCTTCCCTTACAGACTTTCTTATTTGAATTTTATAGTAATTTCGAGTACTGAATTTTCAATTCTTACCTAGTAACCACTTGTCTTTGTTTAACTTAGCACAATAATAATGAATGTCCCTTTTTTGTATACAATACATCATCTTAAAACTAGAATATATTGAACCCATTTATATAGTAGAGTTCCCGCGCGCTCAAAAGTGATTTAAAAATCCACCCCATCAAGCTTTTAAAGGTAAAAAGCATCTAATGATGTTTTTCTGTAGAGTTTGGACTACTAATTAACCCCCTAAATTCGTCTGTTGATACCGATGTCCAAACGGCCCAAAAAAGGAAAAAATAGAATTTTTCAAAAAGTTCCGATTTTTAATTATCTTTGTGCATTTTGTTTGTCGTTAGCTCTAATGGTAATGAAAATATAAGGATTTTTCTCCGCGCATTTTACATTCCATATACGGCAAGAACGCACACATAATTGTTAGCCATTCGCTTAAACAGTGTTTTGCAAAATGTAACTTTTTAAAATATCGTTTATAAGCCCATTACGCTTAGACGAATCAGAACTTAAAAAAAAAGTTTAAACAAAAATTATAGTTTGTAACTTAACGAATCCAACGAGGGGTATAGTTTGAAACTATCTTTAGAATTAAAGGCACAAGGAGAAAAATGTATGACGTTGCACGGAGAAGCGGTGGTCGCTTTTCAACCGATTCGACGAGTCCCCCCCTTCAAGCAATGTTTGTATTCACTTCAACTCGCGTAAGTAGACATCTTCTTGTTCATGCTCGAACTGAATCTTCTGAAAATGATTTATTTTGATTTTTCTCAATAAGTAATAAATTTAATAACTTATACAGATCTTCATCGCTGTGCTATGCTCATCTTGTGTGTCATGTGGAAGTGTATTTATTAACACACGCTTCTCCACTACAATCATACAATTGAGCAAGCAAGCCACTTAATTTTTTAGCCAGAAACACCGTTACATTTTACATCCAAAAAGTAATTATTGTTATTGCTTTGTAGACATTTTTGGATTTGCAAATAAAAAATGTAATACAAACAACTTGTTATATTTTATGGAAGTCCGGGTATCTGGTTGTCAGAATGGGGTTAATTAAACCCGTCAGATTTAATTTCCACCCATATTCTTTACAATTAGACATATTTAAGATGGGAGTCAAACTACTACACCGTTGTAAAGATAATTAAAAATAGGAACTTTTTGAAAAATTCCATGGGCCTTTTGGACATCGGTATCAACAGACGAATTTAGGGGGTTAATTAGTAGGCGAAACACTACAGAAAAACATCATTAGATGCTTTTTACCTTCAAAAGCTTGACGGAGGAACTAATTGGGCTATCAGAAAACTACTAATTAAATAGGTATCTCGTTACTTTATATGAAAACTCAAATTCAAAATTTTATCATTCTTCCTAAATGAGTTTAAACATAAATTATTGACATAATTCGAGTCTGTTTCCAGCTCAATCAATCTTCATGATCGATTTTCTTATTACTCAAATACAACATTTAATTTAACGCCCTTAAAGAAAAGCGATATTTATTTAAACACAAAATCGAAGAGCATTTGCATTACCTCGTATTTTATGGAATCGATGTTCTCCTATCGTACAATTCCAGTACGGCCTGTTGGACTCGAATGATCTCCAACAGTTTTCGATAAAGAGTAAATGATAAATCCTGTATCTCAGGAAGATTCGAAGGTGCCAATCAAATTGTGGTGTTTCATAGGATTAGGTCTTATTGGCAAAGGCAAACGTGTTTAACGTTTTCGTTCCTTGCAACTTTAAACTCGTATCAAAATGTGAACCTTTTGTCAAAATTATCCAGAAATTTTTTATCAAACTTGCAAGCTGTTATTATTTCTGTATTTGAGAGGACAAGAGGTCGCCTCAATATGGAAAATAATACGAATCTTGCACGAAAGTCATAACTATTATAGTCGAAAATGATTTATTGAAGCAATATTATATAGCTATCCATCATAATTTGCATCACTATACACAACTCTCAATTTTTCAAAGGTATTGGTATATATCAAATGATTGATTGAGCAAAGGGACACTAGCTAAAGAGTTTCGGACAATTGTAATTTTAATAACGTTTAATTAATTCACACTACACATTAGTGCCTAATAGTAGGTATTTAAGGGTTTTAATGAAATTACTGCTACACTTTGGGCAACGGAGGGCGCTGTTAGTGTAGGTAGTCTAACAGTAGGTAATTAGATTATTACTTTTTACTCAAGTTCCCACATTAAAGTCTCATAATGTCAGTAATTGTATCTAGTTTATGTAGAATGGCAATCTCATCTACTTTCTCGACATTTTTCTTCTCTTTATAAAAAAAATCTGTGAACTTGAAAACGGTGTTGTTACTCTAAATAAACTCATGGTGTGCGTTTTATTTAGCGTGTATAAATTGGATCGCTCAGTGATTCGAATATTTAGAGCTGTCGGCCCTTAGTCATTTTATTATCAAAACACACCCCTGCACTCTTTTGATTTATGTAGAAATTTATCTACACATTCATCTTGTCATATTGCTGTATCAACGTTCCGCTAAGTGAAAATTTCGCTTTTACTTTCGATCGTTTCACCGCACAGTGTGAATACTAACGTAGTGAATATTTTACTAACGCCCTTACACACAAAAAGTGGAAAGATATTGACGAAAATCGAAAAGAAGGATGTGATATTAAAGTTCTATTTCTATGCGCTAGTGACAGATACAAGTTTATTTTGAAAGGAGCTCCCCGAGCTTACGAGCGCACGTTGCCAACCCCTTCGATTTGCCATGCACGCCAAAATGACAAATGCAACTTTGCAAACTAAACGAATTACAGATCTGGCATCGGATTCGCAGATACAGACATATACATTTAGAGAATTTAATCTCGACGTCCTCATGTGCCTAGCTTACGGCGAATACTTTTCCATCATAATGAATTCAAAATGGCATTCTCTAATGTAATCGTTACCGGAATAAAATCTCCTTGTACGATTTCATCAAGCGCACTGGATTAAATGTTTCAACCCCTTTTCTTTAGAATTTAAAAGAATAACTTGATTTCATTTGAACATCGGAATAATGGGGTTATTCTTCTTTTGAAACGGTCTCGACGATTTACAGTGGTTCTGATTGAATTATTTATCAAATAATACAGTAAGATTTATTTCTCTGCTACGGGGGATAATATTAAAGCTTTCCGAATATCAATTTATCTTAACTCATATCTTTGTTGAGAACCCTTAGATGCTTATGTTGTAAAATGTATGGAAAATTTCCACGAGAAAATTCATTTTTGTATGTATTTGTGCCGTAGCGGCCTAGCACTGCCGCCGGCTCGTTGCCGCAGAAGCCACATAGAAACTGGATTGGTATGAACGCTACAGCAGATAACTTTCCAGTGCGTGATAATCCTAGGGCTCTCCGATCTGGCGTTACAATTTTGACTTACAGTTGGCAACTCAGGGGAAAAATTGCAAGCCAGTGCCATCTAACTTTAATGTCATAATGGTTGAACGTTTCACTCCACTTTATCTCTGTAGCAGGCGGCTTGGACTGGGTGGTGCGAATAGGACTGGCGATTCTTTTATTTGTTTTATGTTTATTTTATTTAATTTCTGGACTTTAGTTTTAAATGGGCGGGGTTGCAACCCAACCTACTATAAATATGCAAATATCCATTCCCGAATCCGGATTCGAACCAAGGACCTTTAGTACCGTTTCTACGCCACTGCACCACACAGACCAGGGTGTGTTGGGATGTGAGACACTATCGAGAAGGGAATTGGATAAAGCTTAAGAGTTTTGTGTTACAAGGCCTGAAGCCCACTTCTATTAAATAGAATTGAATCTCACCGAACTGGCAAAAATTTCAGTGTAACAATTAATTTTTTTACCCACGGCTAGCTCAGGAATTAAAAAAAATTATACTCCTTACCTTGCGGAAGTTTGGCCTTCTTTTATCTCCTCTGAAAATCTGAAATTCAAAACCTAATACTCTTGTTTGATTGAACCCGAATAAATACGCATGTGAATTGAATTAATTGAATGTATTAATAAAGAGTGATCCAGGTGTATTTTTCTTTACAGGTTCCTTGATTTAAAATGTTGGTTTGGTTGGTTCCTTATTTAAACCATCCTTCATTTTGATACATCATAAATTCCTGATACTTTCTCCTGTTCAAAATATACACACACCTGACTGCTAAAGAAAATTCCAATTCAACCAACGGAATGGTATCACTGAAATTAAATGAAAATCCGATCAATGAAACAAAAGAACCAAAATCCTTTGTTTGGGCCCAATTGTTATTAATAAATACAATACAAATCTGTTTCATGCAGTTGGTTGTCATAGGTCGGTTCTTTTAGGAATATTAAGTTTACAAGAAAATTGTACAAATTCCTAAAAATAATCGACCGCTACTTCATACAAATGAAAAAATAAAGTAGCTTGTAGTTGTCGTCATATGACGTTTTCTTCGGGAGCAGTTTTAACTTAGAAATATGGAAACAGATCGCTTTGGTATGGTACAGATGGAAAATTTAGCGGAAAAGATGTCCATTTGAATTGCGAATGCAAACAAACCGGCTTCAAACTCTCGAAAGCAAGGATCGAGATTGGAAAGAAGTTTATTATTGATAACGACGGGTGTAATAATATCAATTGCCTTAATATTGTAAGATGTGTAAAACTTGGCTTCGAAACGGATTAGAATTACGATAAACTAAAAATTGCAAGAACGTGCTCGCTCTGAGTCGCCCCGAATGCTCCAAAATCCCCTCACAACCCGGCCTAACCAGCGTTTATCTACTCAGCCAGCCTGCGCTTTTACTCGAAACGTGTACGTTGATTGCTCTTATCTCGACACATACTTTGGTTCGCGTTTACTATGAAGCGGTATATGTGTAAATTCCCCTATTTTAAAAAATAATTTATAAAATAGGAAAGCGGTCACCCGTTACATGTCCCATAGTGCTCCATCTTTCTGCTGTAAAGTATGTTGCCTAACCGCGGCGGTATGTCCACCATAAGTGAATAAGATAAATTCAATGTGGACTGTTGGAGATCTCCAAAGTGCAGAATGGCCCTAGAAAGCCTAAGCGGCGCTTTATGAGTGGGAAGTGTCGGAGAAATGAAATACGTTGGCCTTTTACCAAAGAACCATTCTTCTTCAATTTGTTATCATTTCTACTGTACAGATTTTGAGTGTTATCACGTGTCAATAGCCTTTATGGGCCCAAATATTTTCTTAAAAGAGCCAAGTGAAAAGTTGCATAGTAACGTTGTAAAATATGCCCTTGGTGTAGTGAATGGAGAAGACAACGGTTTTTGTCAATATTCCGAACAAAAGCCGGTTAAAAATATAGCGTTTCTTAATATGTCTAAGGAGGAATTGGAGTATGGAGGAGGCTAAGCTAAGCTTCTCTCTCCGTAACAAAATCTACTTTACGGTAGTTTACACAAGCGTTAGCTATTCTTTTTAACTACAACAATGGGCAAGGAATATTTATTGTTCTACCACACCTAACGTACATAATCATGGCATGCGCATCGTAAAAATTGTTGTTGACTGGAAAGGAAGCAGATCATTCAATTCCGGAGTCTTAGTAAAATTTCAGCGGCCAGGGAGTATTCTTAATCCACTTCAGGTGTTACCATCGATAGCAATTGTTTTCGATTTAACAAGTTACAGATAATGCATTGGTGTCTAAAATTTGGCATGATTCCCCGTTGGCCAATTTACAGGATCGTATCTCACAACTAGCTAACAATAAGCTTAAGGTATTCAAAATTTTCCAACCAGTGTCCCCTCCCCCAATTCAGTATTTCCTGAATTTATTATATATAATTATAATATTTATATAATTTTGAAGTATGCGTATGCGCTAAAGAAATGGAGTTCAGAGATTAAGTAAAAACTTGTGAGCTATCCTCGTATAGAAAGTCAAAAAATTGTTTCCCATAGCATTTAGGGCAGTTATATTTTGTCTCACCTGAATTACCACAGCTATAGCAATGTGTATTTTGAGACAAGTGACAACAAGGAGACACATGTCACGTGGCACGACAGTTCGAGGACATTAGCAGAGCAGACGAGGACTTTTTGGTACGAAACGCAGGTAACCATTACAGAAGATTGTTGGGATTTTGATGTCGAATGAAGAGAAACCGAAAATCTAGTACGGCCAGCAATTTCAGTTTCATTCTCATCATCCAAGTTTAGGGTTGGTAGTAGTTAATAGTATATTGGACTAAGTTGGGGTAGTAGTAGTGTTTAGTAATTCGCATCTACGTCGTAACATGTACCAAGCTATTAAATGACGTAGGTTAGTAGAGGGAATTTCATCCACAAATTCTGTAAATAATGACTACAGTTCTCTAAAAGCCAAAGTAATTGCAGCGTAGTCAGGAACTTAAGTTCCAAATGTAAACATTCAATACTGACACAGCACTTGAAGTAAAAACGCTAGAAGAATAATGGTAATTAGCCGAAGCCATTATAGATATAACCATATAAGATTATGTTGTGAATTATAATTACCCATAAGATTTCAAAGAGCGAAGTACGACGTGTAAAGCGTAACAGTTAGTTATCTGCTACTCAGAAAATCCCTTGTACAAGTAAAATAAACGGTACAGCAACCTCTTGCCTTTACTTTAAGTTGATGTCTAAGATAAATACGGAAAATCATCCGATATATACAGAAAGTGCGGATATACTAGAAGTTTTAGTCTTATTACACGAACCGCAGATAGAATAATGAAATTAAGGTTTACATCGTAGAAATGCATATATCCTGGCCTGCGCAAATTCATTAATTGAAAATAGTGCGATGAGTTGGCTACTTAATTGAGCACTAACGAAGCTCTAGCGCCTGGCACAACATTGGGGACAAATTGCTTACAGTTTAGTCCGAGTAAGCGTGCAGTTAGTCCCACAAAAAAAGTTTATAGGGTCACTATCTAGCACCGGTGCTGATGGTTCTGCGAACTCGCATAGTAAAGGCTGGCCGAGTTATTTGGTTCGGACACGCCCTGGGAATATTCTCCCCTTTTTAGGAATAGTAGGAGTATGGAGAAATTATCTAGAAATTACAGGGATTATTGAGACGTCTTCCCAATAATTATAAATTTTAATTTGGAATATATTGCCAGTTGCACAGAATAATGGTAAATCGTAAATAAAATTAAAACTGAGTTTCGTTGTTCGTTCCCTTCGCGTTATGTACACAGAATGTTTGTTGCGTTGTAAATATGCCAAAAACATCCAGTTATAAATATCTTAGTTACTCCAATCCGTGTTCAGTGTTAACGTAGTAAAAATTTCCAATTTCGCGTAGAATCTGTGTAACAATGTAATTACTGGATTGAGTTAGTTAACACGTACCTACAACGTAACGACCCCGTCGACGCTAATGAACGTGACATAATTCTGTAGGAAGGCTCGCATCCCTACCTTTAAAAAATTCAAGTTGAATTCCAATTCATAAATATTTAATTTGATTGCAGGTAAACATAAGTAACACGTGGATGCTTCCCGAAGAAAGCTTTCCGGTATTCTATCGCTATTTCCGGGACCGCATCTCCTGGTACGAAGCTGATGCAGTCTGCCAGTTCCACCATGCCAACCTAGTTACCGGTAAGTGGATGATCACATTAAATCATTAACACGAACTTTCATCAAGAGAACTAAATTTTCGTTCGCACTAATATCGTTATTATAAATTATATGGACGGCAGTTTTAATCAAATTCCCTACATTCGTGTAACCTAAAGTACATCCCGTTCGCGTAAAAGACTGTTACTGGTGAAACACATTAAATTTAATTACACCCTCTCCTCTAATTGCGTCAATTAATTATTTGCGAAACGATATCTTGCATTTTATCGGGTTGGGAGAGAGCACTCCAAGTAGAAGGGATCCGAACACATTGTAAAGATTAAATGGGGTAGATAAGTTTCGTAATCTTAATTTTACACATAGTGCGAAAAGAAGCTTTAACAAGCAAGGTGAACCCTGCCAAGGCACTTAAAAGTGTTACGATCTACGATGCGTCGGAAAGGTCCCATAATTGCGTTATAAGTTACTACAAAAGGTTTGCTGAAGGAATTCATGATAGTTGAAAAAGCGGATCTCAATCCGACACGTCTCATACGCTTCAGCTTCCACTCTTCAGTAGTTTGTATGCGAACACAGCACGAAGTCATTTCCGATAGTTGGTAGATAGTTACAAATACCAACTATATTGGTATTTGTGCCCTAGTAGGTTGTCAATTAATTATGCTACGTGCCTTACTATTTTGCACTTATTGGAACAAAACTGCTATTTAATATCTAGTTTTGGGGACAGAAGTTGTTCATTTGTTTCCACGGATTTAAATTGGCATTTAATCCCTTGAGATTTTTATGAGTTGCATTATAAAAAATGGATACTTCTTAAAGATTCGGTAATTTACTTGAACCACCTTAAAAATAAACAAGTATAAATTGTGGACAACTCTTGTGCAGATAAGCTGCATTTTTTTAAAAACCGAAACATCTTAGTAAATGCTTGGATTATAAGGTAGTAGCATGCTATCGATGTTTACTTTCTTGCTAAATGATTAATGGAGATTAGGATATTCGTTCTTAACATCACCAATGGATGTATTTCTTCCAGACGTCCCAATCGTCCTTTGTGATTAGCCTCTTCCGACCATGCGTTCTGGAGATACTTATATAAGGGGATATATCCGATCACGATAAAGAGTCGAAGAGGAGGAGGACTATGGTTGGTCGAAATTCTTTCCTTTCGTTGAGACCTTTCATTAGAGTACCATGAAGGGTAGAACGTGTAATGGTTTGCCCCCTCCCCCCCTTAGACGGCGAAATTTGATATCCGTCTGGCACACCTGGTATACGTTACCTATTGCAAAACAATCCAGGACTCTAAGACCATTTCCCTAGAAGTACTTCAAAACAGCAGACGTGGGTTCGTACTCATAAGGAACACATTTGCTTGAAGATTTTCTCGTTCAACTTTAAAATAAACAACTAAAATTCCAATGTCAATGACTTCACTAATGATCAAATACTTGCAATACAAACGGTTTCAATTTCCCCAGAGATTGCTATCTTTAAGAATATTCAAATCCAAATTTTTCTTGATAATATTCTACTACAATCCAACACAATTTCTGACGATGTTTTCTTAAAGATATACAAGCTTCATTTAATATAAAAAAAGATAACTGTTGATACAAAGTAATCTCGGAACAGTCCTCCTTACAACGGCAATGATTCAACAAAATCAAACAGTGCAGCTGCAGATTGGTATTTTCCGTCGGCAACCTCCACTTCAAGGAAATTTCTAGTGAATAGATTTTTTGTGGAAGTAGTTTTTTGACCGATTAACCTTCTATGTGTATAAATGGGAAGCAAGCAAAAAATCTTATTACCATGAAGGTTTGTTGTTACCGGAGAAGTTTTCGCTACGTAACAATTTTACACTTCACAAGCACGTGATGGAAATGATAAGTAGGTCAACTGTAATAATTGGTCGATTGGCTTCGAAATCCTGCTTTTAAAGGTAGATTTATTGCTGATGTGTGTGGATAACCACTTATGAAACGATATTTGGCACATTTTTCACTCAATATTAATTAATTAAATGCATATAAAAATATAAGCTCGTGTTACGTAAGCGCCCTCACACGTCCCCCTCCTGCGAATGAATGAGCGCGGACACTTTTCGATCTACCCCGCGAAATCGAAATTCCCGCCTAGGTTCGTTTAAATTGAAATTGCAAATTCAAAAATATGCAGATTCTATATACACGGTAATTCAAAAATACCAATCTCTATAGTACCATCTCAGGGAGGAGATGTACCGTTCTGTTGCGTTGGAGCTGTATCGACTTTTCTACTCGACAACCTAAACAGCGAGGTTAACGTAAGAAAGAGAGAAGCGGGAGACAAGAGAGCGTATAAAGATCATAAGCGAATGAAGAGACCGGTAGCAATCGTTTGGGAATGCAAGTCGTTCGCACTAAAAGTTTCGATTTCGTAACCCAACCGAGGTTAACATAAAAAAGTATAAGTGGAAGAGGAGTCGAGTAGCGATCGCTGTAGAGTACACATCTTTCTCTAGATATTTTGAATGCGAGAAAACCTAATTTATGGCTTCTTTTAAAAGAGTAAAAGTAATGTAAACAGCGGGGAATTAAATGTAAAAAACGTTTTAAGAAGTTTAACCAAAAACTACAATCTTAGCAACGACAAATTAATTTCGTTTTACAATCCCACAAACTGAAAATAAAAAAGTTACATTCGTACGAAATAAAATATTTTATTTGTTACTCAGTTGTAAACGGTGATTAACAAGACAAAACGCAAACGGGTAAACGTCATGTTTAAACGCTACTGACTTGTAAAACTGACAGCAGACTTGTAAAACTGACAGCAGACCTGTAAAAATTTTACAAGTTAGTAATCTAGTAATTTCATTGGCCAGAATTAATGCGAAGTCTCTGTTACATGGATCACATGATATTTTAGACATTTCTTCAAGATCAATTTAAGAACTAATTATTTACGTTTACTATTGTTTACAAATGAGTAACAAATAAAATATTGTACATTATACGCCAGGTAATAGTTTTTACTGGCTCTAGGAGATGACAGGCTCGCCTAACGGCTCGCCAGTCAACTTCTCCTATCGCCAGTAAAAACTCACTTACCTGGCTAATAATGTAAAATACTATTACCCGTGAGTTACGTGATTCAAGCCGCACCGAAGCTCATGAATTGTTATCTCGGAAGTAATTATTATATTATCAACAAAGACACATCTTTGCATAAGAAAGCGTGGAGCCGTATAGATTCAGTAAGGAAGCATCTTCAATCTAGGCGAATGTAATTACATATTTCGAGTCATTCCTGTAATGTCATGATAATTTCTATGGGAACTCCAAGAGAAAAATGTACATTCTTTTAGAATGAAAGCTCAAACTTTGAAATGACTCACAATGCTGTCTCTAATGTATGAAATTTACCTGATGGTCTAGAAACTGATAAGGGAGTGACAGTTGATGCCGAAATCAACATGGTTAATGAACCATGCATTTAAAAATTTACGGTTACTTTTCAAACATAAACTGAAAAAGCCTACACATACCTACGGATAAAGCCGTTTATAAAAATCAAGGTTAGCCTTTTTACACTTTTTTCCGTCGGCTAGCTCACTTTACAGTAAATACTCGTTTTTAGAAGAGTGGACTTCTTGGCCTCAAAAATTAAAATACGTCGCGCTCCTAATCAACCACTTGCTTGCAATTCTCAATACCTTTATTAACTCAAGATATCGCTTGACAAAGTGGCTACCTTTCATATTACCTAATCCCTTGTCAATCAATTACAATTTCTACCCAAACGGCAACCTTAATATTCACTATTTCAAATTAGTGTTCGATGCCAAAAATTAATTTAATCCCTACTGGGTGGGTTTAAAAAGTACCTATTCTTCAAGGGTATCTTTTTTATTATTTAAATGACAAAACTTTAATTGTTTTTACCCTCTAGGGTACGGTAATGAGAACATACAAATACAAGGAAAATGCAGTAACAACGATTCGAGTATCTAAGTGCCCGGTGCCATTGATTCAATTACGGGCTGCTTTACTAGCGTATTTCCAAATCGTCGCCGAGAAATCAGTGGATGAAAACTTCTGTACTATTTAAAGGAAGGTGGCCTTAGTCTTCTTTCGGAAAATTTTCAAAAGATTGCACAAGTTACGCAATCCAATGGAAGATGAATTTGATAATGAATGAAAAGTTATTAACTGCGAGCAAGTGTGAAATCTGACGCTTACTTTATACCTAGTGTTTATATACCGCCCAAAAATTTCTAAATTTAGTGGCCACGAGTCAAAGTCACGTTGATTTTACGATTTCCGCGAGTTATTTGAAACTTTTACTTAATTCACTTATTTCACATCCCATATGGTACAGTTCTAATTCGTACTGCTGGCATGGAATTTACTTCGCTTTAACATAGCGGAATCGGATGCGGAAGCGGAAGTGAAAAATATGCAGAACTTCCGCACTTGCGGACAGAAGCAGAAGTCTGCCGAATCACTGCATTTTCGCTTATGTCGCGATCTAGCCAGGGCGGCACTCGGAAACAATTCATCTAAATAAAATTTTGGAAAACTCTAGATAACTCACCTCTTTATGTGCTACCTAACCCCATCCTAAGAAATCGGTAGCGGGCTCCAATTATACAATGAGAAGAAAATATGAACCTTCTTATTTCCGACTTCTGAAAACTGGTCAGCCATCTTCCCTTTCCCCGCACCTTTTTCCGCAGTTAGCATTTTATGCAACCATTTTCGCTGGGATTTAAAAAAACTATCATGTGAATGTTTGCATACATTTTTGTACGAATTCGTTAGTATAAATCTTTTGCTTTTGTACTTGACTCGAATGATAGATTGCACTCGGAAAAGGGGTCGGTAATTATTGATTAGCAAAACTAAGCGAGTATTAATTACACCTAGGTATTGTATTTATAGATGCTTTTAGAGAATTGCTACAAGCATGTACCATTCACTGCGGCAGCAGCAATGTAACATCCATCAAAGCGCGATTCGTGAAATTCCAGAGAAATACGAGATTATATCACGTTTTCATACCTTTAATTAGTTTACGATATTAAACACAAGTATTCATCATGCGAATAAGCTTAATCCTCACACGTGAACAAACACGTAATACGAAAGACAAATTGTAGCTCAATTTGTTAAAACTTAATTAAAGGTCGCATTCAGTTTTCTAACACTAGCGAGATCGATTTTATTGTTGAATTAAAATAGACATTTTCTGGTAATTGCCTTTAAATGAATTTGATGTTCAAGATCACCTTTGTGTGCGACGACTTACTCATTAATTTCTGTGTATTACTTTCAACTCCAGCACACGGTTCTGTAATTAATGTTTGATATTAATTGCCTGCTATGAATGAAATTTGCTAATTAGTTTTTGTTGGATCTTTAAGGCGTAGGTAGGCACCCTTAGTTGATTATATTGTGATTGCTAATTATCATTACGAAGTGATTAGAATCTGATCGGTGATTAATAGTAAATATTAATGATCACGCGTGAGTGGTAAGGCGAAATTTCCTCGCATAAGATGAAAATTGAGCCTTTGTTGTATACAAGAAAGGAGACCGATATAGAACTATCAAACTTCTGAGTATAATGTAGCGAATATTCCAGAAATCCTGATAGACATCAAGACGTCATGAAAGATTAGTAATCGGCGATAAGAAGTAAAGGCAGATGTGACCTATTTTTCGCGGGAAATATGACATGTTTGTTCTAGAACATTCGGAAGCGTTCGGGAGCACTCGAAGAAATTCTAGAAAGACCAATGTTTGCCATACAAGCAAATCGAATTGTGCTTCGAGTCAGTTCAAACATAGATGCCAAGTGAAGTATGAAGTAAATGAGGCAAATTGTCAGAGAGATTGTCACTGATTCTTCCGAGATACTCTCAATATTCCTTCTAAATTTTTAAGAAGACCACAGGTTCGGATTAGGGTTGGAACATGAAAGTTTAGCGGGACAATAGACTCGGCCTCCGCCTATAGAAGATTCTCATAGAATTACTTATGATTTTATGGATAATGGCATAGAATCATTGAAGAATGTATGCAAATGTCTAAGAAAAGCTTTTGGGGAATCTTTAAAGGCTAAAGTATTTGTAGCGAATCTTAGGTATCTCTAAGGTATCTGAAGCAATCACTGAAAATGTAAAACGCTTGGTCCAGATTTACAGATCTTTTTCGAAATTAGTATAGCTCACTACATGTGGTACTAGCTACCTCCAGAGCAACTGCTCTCGGAAGCTTCGTTTTCATGAAGCCTTCTTCCCTTCTACCGCTTTTACACCTCCTTCCCTAACAAATGCGTCGATAAAATGCACACCTGTGTTTTCTTTCCGCGCAAAAAATCTTTTTATCTTAAAACTAATTTGCTCACGCAGCCATAACAAATTCTTATCGCATTGACCGGAGATAAACTTATACAATACCAACACGCAATTGTATCCAAACGAATAATTATACTTAATCTTTTAACACGAAATTAACAATTACAACTCCAAAATTAAACAGAGCGATTATTTCAACAAAATCATGAGTATAATTTGACCAAACTTCCATCGATTTGTAAAGTTGTTATAATAGGAAGTAGTCATTTACAATCACGACTCGAGATTGTAATCAATACTTAGTTGAATATATTGAATAATAAATTAATTGAAACTTCATTTGTTGATTGGCCTACAGTCTACACAAAAGTTTAACTCCCCTATCATAATTCGGGGTAGTAAACAAAATAAATTAACGAGGAATAACTTTAACCTAATTATGTTGAAATGTTACTCATAATACGCTATTACAAATACTTAAATGGGAATGAGTTCAAAAACTGAAGCTCATTCAAAAGTAACCTTTTCCGCTTAAGTTTCGTTAAAAAATTCTTTATGGATTTATTGACTGGCCACAAATACAAAAACTTAAATTCACAGTACCTCTTGGTCCGTATTAATTCAAAACGGCATTAAGATCCAGAGATTCTTGCGTGGTGGAAAAATTACCCTAGGTTAAGGTCAGCGCCATTTGGTAATTGCAGTTCTTTTATGAGACAAAGAAAAACTCCGACAATGTCGACAAAAAATGCGGGTGGTCCCAGACTAAATAGACTCTCGCATCGCAATATTTCGCCAGGTCAAAGATCTAGCTGGACCGGTTCATACTCGCGATGTTGTTTATAACTAGACGCACGGCGGTTAAGTAAGCGCACTGCAATTTTATTTACGCGGTTATCTTTATGCTTTAATTAAAAATTATGATACTGATACTGGCACGCATCTCGACCTTCTTTTACTGTATCGTTTTTGTTTTTTTTTATTGACGATTTATTTGGAGGTACATCAACCTTTGTTTTTAGCACCTTAAAACTACATTATTATTTTTTACAGTTTATTGATCAGGTCGGTCACTTTAAGGTACTGGACTGTGGCAGTAAGTGTGGCGGAGTCATTAGAATTTAGGGCTTCCTGGAGGTTGTTGGCAACTCCAAATGACCGACGAGGAGAGCGTAGGTGGGACACTCCAACATAATGTGGCCCACGGTGAGGTCAACTGCACATTGAGGACATAGTGGTGGTGGTTCTTTGCTGAAGAGATGTGCATGGGTGAGAAGAGTGTGTCCCATTCGTAGACGCGAGAGACTAACCTCTTCTTGACGTCGGAAATTGTGGTAAATAGGTCTCTGGATGGTCGGTTTTATTCGGGGGAGTTTGTGGTTTAACTGAGACCACACTCTTGCCACTGTCTAAGGAGTTCCCGGTACGTTGTCCTCCTAAGGTCCATCTCCAATTGTTTCAAGAGTTCGATGTCTGGGTTTACGGTAGCATCCTTGGCAGCGGCGTCTGCGCGCTCAGTATCGTTTTTATGGGTACTTACCACAGATTATTCTCGTTCTTCCGTCGTCGAAATTCGATTAGATATTTTTAGATACGAAATAGATGTACCCCGAATAATCACCGTGTACAGTACGAAATGAAATCCACGAACACCAATCTTTTGGTGCATTTCTTTCCCCTTAGCAACAAATCTGTATTACCTCCCCGATTGCTACTTCATCGTACCTTAAAACGCCGTTTTGTTAACCATTCAATTTCAACTTTGCGCTATTTATAACTTTAGTATAATCTTTGCTTCGAAAAAGCCCAAAAGCGTGAAGTTGGGTGATCTTGGAGGCCAATTTACAGGGCCATTCGTTGCAATTGTTTTCACACAGGAAAAAATCTGCAACATGTCGTTTCTCTCTGAATTGTTCACTTGATTTTTAACTAATAATTGAATAAGCGCCAACACTCACTTTGACAGCCAAAGCATTTTCCCAGTTTAATAAACCCCAAGAATGATGGGTTAAATTGATTATTGTAGCTCAAAAAAAGTTTCTACAAATAAATTGATATTCCGGACAAACATTTGCACGTATAGAGTCAAGTACAGGTAAAACATATAAGATAAGGTAACTCTTACCTTGCATAAAGTTACCTGTCGACGCTAAGAAGTGAGCTTAGTTCTTGCATCCAAATCCTGCAGTAACCTCCCAAGCCGTAGAACTTGGTAAATAATTGATTGGCTAATGCCTGAAGGGCCCCGCTCTACTCGTAATCTGCCTCTACAACAGGTACGGACTACGCGTTTCAAACTCGATCATAACTGAACCGAGATAGCAAAGATATTGAACAGGTACTAAGGTTAACAAAGTACTTGAATGTAATGGCATATATCCCAGAAGGAGCAATCAAAGAGTTACGTTTGTTGAGGGTCGAATCCCGATATCAAATCTCGTTTATGACCCAATTTCTGAAAATAGCCGCTCGTTATCAGCAGGTGGAAGATAATATAAGATAGTATAAGATGTTGGAACTGGCAGGCAGCGGTGAATTTAACCCCAAAGGTTGCATACTCGTACGTCAACAGAATGGTAGGTAAAGCGTCTCCGAAGCTCAAGCTGGCCCTTATAGTTGAATTAAATTTAAGTTTGAACTAAAATTATATCTAAAACCAAAAAAAAAACAAAGGTAACCCTCTTCGAAGATGTGATAAAATGTATACAGGGTGTTTTTTGCGATGGGCCATACGACAATGTAACGGTGTTGAGTTATTTAAAATGGGCCATAGGGAAATTTACATTGCATCAATTGTTTCAGTCATAGCTTCCTCGCGAATCATCTGCCACAGTACTGTAGAAATTGTTTCTAAATCAACAAATTTAGTCAAATGCCGGTACTTACGGTAAAGAAGTAAAAACACAAATTATATCCTCTTTAGGGAGTTAAAGGTAAATCCGCTCACTAATTATTCCCGAATCCCCAATTTAATGAATTCAATAACCAGAGATTAATAAAATACAGATGATGGCAATTAATATTCCATGCGTTCTAATTTACGCCTCAGCTGTTGATTTTAATGAAGTGTAATCTGATACGGTTCTCTACAGAAATGAAGGAAGATGAGTAGATAGGCTATGAGAGTTCTGGCCCACTTTTGGTCAAAATCCCATGTTATTTCCCATAAGAAATTCTAAGGTCCATTTCGGTCATTTTTGTATCACTTCTGTCATGTGCGCATGCGCGTCCCGGGCTCGCCGGCAGGGATGTCGTTGGTCGCAGGGTAACACAGCCGGAGTGTGGTATTTCGGAGAGGCGTTGGTCCGGGCAGCCGGGGTGTGGGAACTTTTACCGCCTCAGCTTAATCGACTTATTTCGACAGCCGTGGTGTTGGTATTAGGCCATATATACCTCTTATATATATGGTATAGGCTCTCGGGGTGAGGGACTGTTTTTCCGTCCAATTAGTTTCGCTCCTTTTTTTTCGGCAGCCCGGGTCAAGGTTATTTTGGAAGGCTTCAGTTCGGATCGAGGTTCGAACCTACTTCCCTCCGCACTTACTGCTGTATCAGAGGTCGGATAACCAACTGCGCTACCAGAACTATTACTTATCGACTGATATAGATGAGCCGTGTCTTTCCGTTTGCCTCATATTTTTGACAGTTATGCTTCTCATAAGCGTTGCGGTAAATTTGTAGACGCGGGGATTCGAACCATCGATCTTTTACATTAGAACCATCCATCTGAACCACTCGGCTACCGCGCCTTAATCACATCTACGTTAAAACAATCATAGGTAGGTAATTACTTGTGCTATTTATAGAATAAAAGGAAGCATTGTAGAAAAAATCGTTCCCCGATTCTCTAATTATTAAAACGAGAATTAGTCGACGTGTTGTTTAGATTTCCTATAATTATATGACATTGCATCATCCAGCTGTAATACTAGGTAACTTGTACTATCCAAGTCGTACGTGTATGGATGTTCTTCATATTCATTTTGCGATTATGGATAAAAATAAATGTTATATGGAATAGACTTCCTGGGATGGAATGTGTAAAAATGATCGGTCAGCTATTATACAATCGTCCTCTCCCTTACTACTTCATTGTTGAAAGCATTGTAAATTTAATTACGAAGAATAATTTCAAATTCCAATACATAAATAGAACAAATGCAATTCTCGTATCATAGTACGCATTCAAAAATTATACTGGGGCGTATTAGAATTCTTTTTGGGGAGCTTCATGGTAATACAAGCGGTATTTGGCAGCTACGGGAATGAAAAAAAAAACGACTGAAGAAAAACTGCGCTACATTGGTAATCTTTCCCGCGATTTTACGTATAGTAACACTTTTGTCAAATTCTTTTTACCACCGCGCACATCAAAAGTTCGTCGGGGAACATTCCAATATAGGAAATGCACCGCGATTTTTTCGTGTCCATGTTTCTGAAGATACCTTCTGCATTAGCGCGCACGCAAGGTTCTTTTTTACTGTGAGTTCGAAATTTCGGGCGGCTATGAGGTATCCAAATACGAGTAAATGCATATCCTTTTTGCGGCAAAGCAATTTATTACATCCCCCAATCTCATAATGAAGCCGCCATGCCTACTTGAACGATTCAGTATTGCATTATTATGTTCACACACTAAAAAGTGTAATTGGTCCATATTTAAAATACGCGTTGCACTCATGGCAAATGCTTACCCCACCCCAACGAGCACCCTGTCGTGTTGGACTGGAGAATGGAGATGAAAGTAAATTAATTTCAAGTTCAAAATATAAACCTATAAACAAATGCAATTCTCGGTAATAAGTATCTCTGCTCGTCCCCGTCGTCCTTTACTGCTCTTGCACAGTACGCATTCAGCACAAACTATACTCGCGCGCACTTATCAGCTTTTGTATTACAATTCATTAGGTATGTAGATAATTATGCAAACCGGCCGTAATTTTTTTACACTACATTTCTCGTGTAAATTTTCCGTATAGCAAAAGTAAATTTCTTTTACCGCCGCGCACATCAAAAGGTCATTTAATTCGTCGGCGAACATTCCAATATGGGAAATGCCCCCCGATTTTCTCATGTGTCTATTTTTGTGAAGGTACCGATTGTGCCTAGAAAAAAAACTGCATTCGAGTGAAAAGTTCATTTTTATTGCGTGTTCGAAATTTCGAGCGGCTACGAAGTCCACTGGCGAAACGGCGTACCAAATACGATTAAATTATCGGAGAAGTGCATATCTCCCAATCTCATAATGAAATCTATATTATCTACTAAATTTTCTGCGCCGTCATGCAAATGCATGAATGACTCTTTGCATTATTATAAAGACGTCTTGCAAGCGTAGGTATTTGTCCCATTGAAAATGATTACCCCAACACGAATTAAAGCGCCTGTCGTGTTCGTGTTGGAGAATTCACTAATGAGCATTCCTATGGGTTTTACCAATGTTTCCAATAATTAAAAATTTTGAAGGCTCCCCAAAAGGACGGAACGTTGAGTATTCAAAGGACAGCTTCCTGACCCCGAGTGGGATGAATTCTCACTCCACCTTTGTCTTTATTTTTGGATATAGCCATTTTTCCTTGTTTGTGGTTCGTTGTTCTTTGTGGTGTGAAGCACCTATTCAATTCCAAAATAGCCGAATTTTCATATTTCTTTCAAAATTTGTAGTGATGTGGGGTAAGAACTCCCTACGTGTGATGATACTGTTTGGTCAAGTTTTTCAAATATGGATTCTAAATGTTACAATTATTTTTGAGAATTTACAAAAAAGTGAGCATTCACCCGATGCGAGGAGTATTGAAAATTACCTGGGGCCAGGAAGCAGGGCCCACTGGTAAAGGAATGGTAATAATTGAATTACTAGCATGAAACCAACTTTTTCAATGGACAAGAGAGTCCATATATGGGGCTGCGAAACAGTCGTTCAGGGGGGAGCTTAGTGAAGACCTAGATTAAACAGCTCAGTGGTCCTTTTGCGGTACACGCATTTGGTAAATACACCGCCGGCGCTTGTTTCAATCTAATCGCTGTCCAATAGCTTTGTGAATTAGTTTCAATTACCACAGATTTTCGGAATCACCTATATATAGGGGTACAAAGCAGAGGCGGAAGCCATTTGGTGATATATCTTCGAGAAGAGCAGACCTCTAACAATGTCTAAAGCGTGTAACTGGGGAAGGTCCTGCAATTGTAGTGACTGTCGACCCACGCTAAAAGAAAAATGTGAAATTTGCTATGAAAGAAACGGATGTCTGGTTGGGAGTACATTAAGGAAAGACAGAAAGGGGATACAATACTACGACTTTAAAACGTGTTGTCAACAATGTTATCATGAAAATTATGGTGAGAGAAAAGAACAGACCTTTAATATGATGTTGCACATGCTCGAGGATTCGATTAAGAAAACTCCTAAAACGACTGAACATGTCTACATTACGAAGCGAAAGGAAATTAAAGAGGTGTTGTGCAGATTATTTAGAGAAGAACTGTGTGAGAGCGATAGCGATCGAAGCAGAATGCCGCAAATCCTCGATAAACTTAAAGTGAAGATATTTTGGGGAAATACGATCGGGGAAAAATTTGAATATGAAAGTGATGAAATTGAATACAACCATACGGCTCATTGGTTCGAATGCAATATTTTACCTGAGATAATAAAGAAAATGGAGGAATCGATTCATGTTACAGCAATGCAAATTTCGGCTACATGTAAGTTACCTAAAGTTACGTATGAAACGGAGGCGCAAGCTCGCCGTCGAGAATGGTGTAGAAGACATTTGTAGTGAGGAAGATGTGTCTTGTCAGAAGACGTACCGGCCATGGAAAAAACGATGAGCATACCTATTGTAAAAATTCTCCAATTCTGCTTGGGATGGACCCTGATTCGGAAGCATGGTCTTCGAGCTTAATTATTAGACATAAGATAATGAAGTTTGATGTCATGTTTACACTACACAAAATAAATATTAAATCGTTGTCATCACATGCATAATTTATGAGAACCTATTTATGATATCCGGAAATTCAATTATCGAATGTCAACCCTCGGACGCTCTAAGCAACAACCGGAGCAAAATGACACTGGCAACAAAAAGAAACACCCTTTGTTCTACGCAAGCAATATGTCTATCAAACGTTGTTCAAGCTCCAAGCTCTGTTGCGATTTCGGGGACGTCCTCCAGGAAGATCTTTCCTAAAGTTGAACGGTGCTGGATAAGGGTAATCTTTACAGCGTTCTTGCTAAAGGGGTTTAATTGACGTCCTGGGATACGAAATCGAACGCGAATGGATGTGCAAATGCTTTATAAGAAGTGGATGACTCACAACGCCTGTAGACTACGAGAAACTACAATAACTTCTTTTATTATTATTTATTATTATCCCTCTCTTGTTCTGGGCCCTCAACAGGCTTGCGCTCAATTACAGAGTGCATAATGCTTTTTAGTCTCTGCAGAAGGTCTTAAGTTGTTATACTACTCCGGTATTTACCGTACGAACTAGGAAAACTGCAGGAAAACCTATCTCAGAGTAACCGGAAGAATGCTCGAAACTGATGAAATTCCAATCTCTCTCACAGATGAAAAATTCTTACCTCTGCCCAGGTTCGAACACCTGACCTCCGGCTTTATAGTCCAACGCTCTTCCATTGAAGTCGGTTGTTCGATGTATAGATTTTGCCTTTGCCTTACAGACCCCATCTTTTATATTCTGCCCAGATCGGAACAGTAGATCAAGAGCCCTTTTGGTAGATTTATATCTATCTACCTATTATAATGGTACCCGTATATTTATAGGTTTATGACTTCCAAGAAACATTCTAACTTTCATATTTATGAACCGATTTCAACCACACTTTAAGGGTTGGTGTAACTCTCGATCAGTAGATCAAGAGCCCTTTTGGTAGATTTATATCTATCTACCTATTATAATGGTACCAGTATATAGGTTTATGACTTCCAAGAAACATTCTAACTTTCATATTTATGAACCGATTTCAACCACACTTTAAGGGTTGGTGTAACTCTCGATCAAGTTCGTGAATCAGCCAATTCCGCCATATTGGAACAAAATCTACCCACACCTGATCGGTCGAGCCCAAAGGGATTTTTTCTTATCACAGTGGTATTGTGATCTTCATGGGGAATTTTAGCATAGAGAATCGCCCAAAAAAATCGGACCAAATGTTCAAGGTTTCGGTGACGCTCACATGAACCACCTTCTTTAGACTAGACTCATTCCTCTAATGATATGTATTGATTGTCGATTTCGAGGAAAGGTCCAATGTATAAACTGGTAAATAGGTACCTACTACAGATAAACAGATAACAGATAAACAGATGAACAGATGAACAGATAAACAGATGAACAGATAAACAGATGAACAGATGAACAGATAAACAGATGAACAGATAAACAGATGAACAGATAAACAGATGAACAGATGAACAGATAAACAGATGAACAGATAAACAGATGAACAGATAAACAGATGAACAGATAAACAGATGAACAGATAAACAGATGAACAGATAAACAGATAAACAGATGAACAGATAAACAGATGAAGAGATTTAAAAAAGCTGTTCATTTGAAGGCTGTTTCCGAACACCGTTTTTAATCTGCTTATCTGTTGACTCGTTTACTATGGTTTATTTGTCTTCCCGCTAAATCGATAATCAAAAGCAGCTTGATTGCGGGATTAAGCAATCCTTTATTTAATTTATCTTTCGAACGCAAAACACCCTGCAGTTTATGTGGAAAATATGTAGCATTCGAATCGATGGAAGTGGCTTGGTTAATACTCGACTTCCAGTTGAGCTATATACATATGCCCGGATATCAGTATTCTGAATAAAAACTTGGAAAATATATTTATTTGGAGTAGGTCGAATGGACTTAATTTGAACCCTAAGAAAACGGTGGCCATATGTGTTGGAGTATGAAATATTCGAGAGGTAGGTATATTCATTGCGAATAAACGTAGAGAAATTACTTTAGATGGTCGTCTAATACAGCTAGACAACAGTACTAAGAATCGTCGCTTATACAAAAAATTTAAACTTCGAAATTACGAACTGCCTATGGGAAACTGAAAGCGTTATACGAATTTAGGGATTTGTTGAACGGACCATTAAAATATTCTGACAAATTCTTTGATTCAAAGTCAATTGGACTACACTACAGTCTACTTGTATACTTTCCCTACCTGACTGCAAGAATTAAAAACAGAAATGACGTTCTTCAGAATGCATAGTTTCAGATTTTCATTCTATGTACCAAGGGGACATCACGTTAATAAATATAAGATTCTTGTACGTCGAGAAATTGATCGAGTATTAAATTTTGTCCATAAGTCATTATTGTATAAACTATCATTATACCTTTTCAATTTATTAACTTTTATAACGTCAAAAATGGGACTCGGGAACCATTTGTTATCCATCCCTGCCGTTAGGTACGAGAAGCTTAAGGTCCGCTTTTGAGATATAAATATTATAATTGTATTATTTTCTTAATAAATTATTATTATTATTAGGGACCTAGCACTAAATTAGATAAAAGGCTAAAGCTAAAGATTAATGGAAAGCTCGTCTTAGTGTTTAAAATCTGCTACATTGCCATCGGAAAACCTGGATCCCCAATTTGTAGAGGACCATACAATGAGTCCAGTTGAGGCTTGTTCGATTACTAGAACATGTGGTATCAACTGAAGAAAAATAGATGGATATTAGAAGCCAATCATCGCTGTATAGGTCACGAGAATGTAAACTATCAACACCGAGCAAACTGGCTGATATACAGAAAATGATAAACAGGATATACACCGGTACAATTCGCTCACCAATGAAGCGAAGGCCGAATTTATACGAAAAACCTTCATGCAAATTCGGTATGCACGACTGATGAAGGGTAAGCAGATTTTATACGAAAAACCTCGAGAATTCTGAAAAAATTCCGTTGTTATTCTGTAAGAAGTTCCAGTTGTCATGGTAAAGGCATAGGCAGCGGTTGAGAATGTTCGTCTTATAGATACACCTCTTTCCACGGCCACCCAGGAGGCAATAAATTCACATTAAAGTAATGTAATTTTATTGGAGGTGTTTATTGGCCTCGTTATAGGGTTCCCCATTAGAAATTTCTTATATATAGAGTATATAAAAAACAACTAATAGGCCTACCATAATTTTTGAATGTCAAATGATTACAATTTAAAAAGTAAAAAAATACATAAGATGCAGACACAAACAGTAACCGAATTCCACACTGGCATATAGCTTGATTCTTCCTCCTACCAATTCTCCACCCACGACACTCACTCTTGCCGTTAGAGATGGACTCTCCCAACATTACGTGATTCGTTTTTTGTGTGTGCAAAAATATTGCGCCGGTGAACGAGAGCTGGGTTCACTCCGGAAAATGAAACAAAAATCCGTCTGTGGAAACATCATCGCTAAAGGGGTTGTACGAATTCCTGTCTACCGGAGCGCTATGAGACGTTGAAGAATCTTCAGACCGCAATAAAAAACATGAAGGCAGCGCAGCGCTAGTCCACACGTACAACATACACACACCCTTCTTACAGTTCTAGTGTCTCTTCCTCGACTTGACCAAACACCGAAGAGGAACATGCGACGGTAGATACAAAAAGATGGATCGCTCGGATCGGTGATTATGATGAAATAGTGTAAAGTTTCCAAAAATACCAATAAACATAATTTTTCATTGTGAAAATAATTGGGAACCTTATTTTACGTAGGTACCAGCTCCCGGTAGAAGAAGAACATTCGCGAGAGTGAAATCGCAAATTATTCCTTAGGGAAATGAAAAACTCCTTGATGTTTATATATCATTTATTAACACAACTCAAGAAGGTATATTATTTATATTTAAATTAAACGTATAATATTCTTGATCAGAGGCAGAAGTGGTTTCTGATGTGTAATTGCAGAGAGTTCAACTATCTCTTTGATTAATCCATATAACTTTCCACAACAGTTGCAGATTTCCATCCGCATGCCCGACTCGATTCGTTTTTTTTGTGCAAAAAAGATTGCGCCGGTGGACGAGAGCTAAGTTCCCTACACGACTCCGGAAACAAAAATCCGCCAATGGAAACATCATCACCAAAGCCGTCTGCGTGAGTTTTCTTTTTAGGACCGGGGTTGTGTGAATTCCTGCCTACCGGAGCGCTGTGAGACGTTGGAGAACCTTCACACCGGAATACAAAACAAGAAGGCAGCGCAACGCTAGTCCACACGTATCTGACGAAACATCGAGGAATAACATGCGGGGTAGATTCAAAAAGATGGATTGATCGGAACGGTGATTATGATGAAAAAAAAGGAAATAGTGTACAATTTTTAAAAACGTCCCTATTATTCCGTAGAGAAATGAAAACTCCTTGGTGTTTATATATCATTTATTAACATAACTCAAAAAGGTACATTGTTTACATATAAATCAGACGTAATGTTATCACATTTGATCAGAAGCAGAAGTGGTTTCTGATGTATAATTGCAGAGAGTACAACTATCTCCTTGATTAATCCGATTCAAGATAACTTTCCGCAACATCCACGATCCTCACATGCCCATTGGGGCTCATCTGAGTGCTTCTAAACGTCCAGAAAACGCAATATTGGCATATCGAAAATTTATCACGATTACAATACTTTCCTTTATACATACTTTGTATGTAGAGGGAAAGTAACAATGGAGGCCTAACAGGTTTCTTTGTTAAGAATTAATCTATTGTAGGTCTGGTTAAGTAAAAAAAAAGTGTGGGTTGGTAAATTAATAGATTGATATAGAAAAACTAATTCAAAAATACATTAGGAGGGATACCAAATCTGCACATTAATCAACATCCATCGGGTTATCGGCAACATCTTGAGGTTTATCAATAGCATAATGGCCCCACGGAAGAGTGTTAAATGAGCCGGGAATTAGATACCTCTTATCGTCTTCGGGACTTAGAGCAATTTTCGACTGTGTTATAGAATACACTTGATGTTTATCTGTCCGAATCAAATTTTGAGATGCTGTTTTGCGCTTAAATGTCTCCAGACATTCCACATAATCATCAAAAGAAATTTTAGTCTCGACTACACTTTTCTTTACCCCCTTTGCCTTTTTTATCAAACCATAATTTTTAATAATCGTAGCAATTTCATCCTCCTCATACTCTTCCGCTTCTAATTTCTGACGCAATTTTATTAAATCATCCTTGGTGGTTAATACTTTGGTCGTGTACAGTTTAGATCGCAATCCTACATAATCAGTCATTACTTTCCCATTATTTTCATCCTTCATCATACCCAAGACTTTCTTATTTACAAGAGGTATGTCATATGGGTTGTTAGGGTTAAAATCGCTGGTATCGTAATATTTAAAACAATCGCTTTTAATAACCATATACGGGTCTTGCTCTCGAATTTCATAAATTAAACTATCGGTATCAGTATAAACGGCAGTACAGTTACCTCCAAATCTATCCATCATGTAGTCGTAGTGAAAGCTGTATATGGTCGTCTTAGCTAAATCAAGAATGGCTTGACCTACGTATATAGGTTTATTTAAATATACTTCAAGCTTATTCATTTCTACCGCCACCAAGTTCTCATTAAATATAACGCAAGATTTAAATTCTGGTTTTGAGATATATGATTCTGCACCATAACGACCCTCCCATTTGGATAATAATTTAACGTCAAGTCGTTTTCTA
>NW_022170596.1:8446080-8508993 GCF_008802855.1 Photinus pyralis
ACATACAGTGCATACCGACCGATAGGAAGTAGTCACTTTAAAAAGGTCTATTTTTGTGACGATTAGAAAGAACTATCTAATACTAAGAATCTATCGTGGTTAAAAGTTACAAAAGAACGGCATCCGTTTATTATAATTTTTTTACTTACATTTTCTATAATCTAAAAAAATTGTTATGATTGTCCAAACTTTTCTTTGATTCCAGTAGAAATGCGGCATTTATTTAAACATTTGGTTTATTTTTGCAATTTCACTTGGGCTTTACATGAATTTGTATGCACGGAATTTTTCTTTAGTTTTAAGACGACTTTTTGCTTCCTCACACGGTATAAACTCGCTAACTGCCAGCAAGTTAAAAGTTTCGTCTTAGTTTACCGGCTTCACTTTCAAACATCACTTTTTAAATGGCAGAACACGTCTATTGCTTTAAAAATATTTGATTATCTGCCAGCACGACATGTAGTTAAGCAATTCATTTCAGGTATAAGTGATGAGTAATAGAGCAATTTCCAATAATCCGTCTCACAAACTGTGTTACGTCACGTTCCAGCTAAATGCCATCAGCTTCAATGGCTCATCAACGTGACGAGATTAATAAAAAATTCCTATCAGCGAAAAATGGGATATCAAACTTATAAGGGTGAATTAAAATCACGCCCCGAGACATTCTCGTAAAGTTAGTAATTCGAATGTGACATCCCTTACGTGAACGTTGCGGTTGGTGATTTTTAAAAGCTGTAACGAATAAAACTGTTGGTTAGGTAATTTAAATTAGTCATATCATGCAAGGGGTTCATTTGTGATTTTCTCTCATCTTATTTATTTCGGCCGATGCAAAATAGAAATTCGAGTAGAAATTAGTTTAGAAATATTTAATTCTTGCACGGGCATGGGCCAAATTGTGTAATGTGAAAAGCTACACTGGTTAATATGAAAGTGATAAGTCATTCCTGATCACTTGTAGTGCATATTGTTGAACCGATTTAATTTTCAACCGTTGGCGTGGTTTCTTTACACTTTTACATGGTTTTCAGATTTGGTTATAGCTTTATTTTCAAGTTATAATTTTACAAAAATAGTATATTAAGATACAAGTGTATAATCAAGTCTTTAAAGCACGCGCAACGAGTTTAAGGGCACGACGCAAAGCGGAGTGCCTTTAACATTGCAAGTGCTTTAAAGACCAATTATACACGTGTATCTTATAGTATTTTTTATTATACCTGCAGTATAATTTAAAAATAGGAAATACAATGAAGTCATATTGACGTTATACTCGAATACATGTCTTAATTAAGTGGGCTGGGTTTTCGTAATTTCACGATTGCCATGGAAATGTCACTTGACGTTTGCTTATAAAAATCATCGTCTTTGTGAATTAAACGATTTCCGTTGAAAAAGATAATACACCGTCCATTAAATCGATTGTTGTAAAATGTAAACAAACGTTGGTAGGTGTAAAATCAAACTCCAGTAAAGCCTATTATAAAGAATATGAAAAGTTGTTTCCATGGATGAATAGGAAGTTACTTACGAATACAGTCTTAAATGCATCCATAATGCTGGCATATATGAAGGAAATGTCAAAGGTTTTTAAATCTTCTATATTTTGGTGCATTCATTCAAAACTTTAAAACAATGCTGCGATAAAAAAGTGGAACAGATTTGGAAGCATACCCTAAATTACGCGCGTTTGTGAAAGCTTCAACCAAAGGATAGGTACAAAAGCCAAAGAAATGTTCTGCATTTACAGAAAGCGACCTAACAGGATTTTTTATTTCATCCAGATGACAGTTTCAAAAGTCATACTTGAAGTATCGTTACTTAGCAACTTTAAAGCACGTGTGTTTTAAAGGCCCTTTTTCGCACGCATTTGAGTGTTTAAAACGGAGATTGTGATTCAGGTATAATAAAATAGTTATTTATGCAATGAGTGTATAAATGAGGCGTTTTATTGGTGAGTGAGATGTTTAGTCCACGAGCGCAGCGAGTGGACTAAATTCGAACGAACCAATAATCGCCGATTTATACATGAATTGCATACAACGTTTTTTCGTCGACTTCACTGGGGTAGGTAATTTTAAATTCAACTACAAGAAATTACAAACGAAATTATGAGCGACGATTTTTCACTACCTAAATTACAGCTATTGTCGTTTCTATAGTAATGTGTTGTTTTATGCTGTACCGTCAGTCCTCGTAATCGCAGTGGAAGATTATGTATTGCTTGCTCTGCTGCGGAGACGATTTTAACATTATATCCACTCAAATCAAAAGAAACCAAACCCCAGGCTCCGTGGTTATCTGATAACACGAAATACTTAATGCGTCTAAGGGACAAAGCTTACTGTAAATTCAAGCAAACCAAATCTCCACAGCAGTGGGAATACTATAAAGCGCTTCGTAATCTCACCAACAAAACTGTAAAGTTGGAAAAAAAAGCGTTTGTTGAATTTAAACTTAGAGGAAATGACCCTAAAGTCTTGTGGAGAGAGCTTAAAAAATTAAAAGTTGTTGCCAATAAGAAGAAATTAATTCCTCCGCATCTTCAACGGGCTGATGAGATAAATGATTACTTTGTTGATAGTATTCCCATTGTTGCTGGCGATCAGTTTAATATTGACGACTATTGTGTTTCTTCATCTCAAATTGTGGCCAATTTTGAATTTTCCGTTATCGATGTAGGTACCTACGATTGCCAAGATTATCAATAGTATTAAAACGAAAAGTGCTGGTTGGGATGGACTAAACGTTGACATTATTAAACTATTTTGTCCTAACATTTTGCCGTATGTGGCTCATATAATTAATTATTGCTTACTTACTAACACATTTCTAACCCTTTGGAAGAAGGCAATAGTAATTCCTATCATCAAAGGAGCTAAAGCAGATAAATTCAGCGACTTACGCCCAATCAGTCTACTGCCCGTACTGTCAAAAGTTTTCGAAAAGATAGTGGACGGCCAACTACGTTGTTACTTGACCCAGAATAACATTCTCCCTGACAATCAATCAGGGTTTCGGCCTGGTTATAGCTGCACCACTGCACTACTAAATGTTACGGATGATTTACTGAAAGCTAAGGATGAGAACAAGATGTCCATATTGCTACTCTTGGATTTCAGTAGAGCATTCGATACAATTAATCACCAAACTGCAATTTCCATCTTACGTGCTACAGGTCTTTCTCCTAATGCTACCTCATTACTTCATAGCTACCTAACGGGCAGGTCACAGTGCGTTACTTTAATGGGTAAGTCATCTGGGTACAGGGAACTATCTAGGGGTGTGCCGCAAGGGTATATTCTTGGCCCCTTATTGTTCACTATATATACTTTGTTTTATACATCAGTTCCTAAGACGTGTCTAGTTCACATGTATGCAGACGACATGCAGTTGTACCACTCCTTTAAAAGTGAACATTTACACGAAGCGCTAAATCTGATTCAAAGTGACCTTAAGGCTATTGAAAGGGCTTCATTGGAGCACTCGCTGGTTCTCAATCCTCTAAAATCGGCAGTCATGTTGTTTGGTAACAAGCAGAAAGTCACCGACTTGAAACATTTGGTAAAATTCAGAATTGGCGACAAAGCTGTTGCACTAAAGGAGGAAGCAAAAAATTTAGGAATAATGATAGACAATTCGTTTAGATACAACAAATTACTCACTAGCTACATCCAGAGAGCATATGCAAATTTAAAATGTATCTTTCCCCATAGGCACTACTTGCCCCAAACTTTAAAAGCTCAACTCTGTAACGCGCTGGTACTAAGCCACTTTAATTACTGTTCGCAAGTCTACGGTCCGTGCATCACTCAGGATATGTCTGCAAGAATACAGCGAGTACAAAACTCCTGTATTAGACTAGTATTTGGTCTTAGGAAGTTTGATCGAGTATCTTCCAAATTAAAAGAATTACGCTGGTTCAGCATGAGGGATAGGCGACTGCTTACTGCGGCGTGTCTGTATGTATCATAAAATTATCTGGAACAAATCTCCTCCATATTTATACCGCAAAATATCTTTTAGAACCGATGTTCACAACTTAAATTTACGGTTTAGAGGTGGGATTACTCCACCCTCTCATCACACCGAAATGTACAAGAGATCTTTTAGTTATAATATTTTTAAAGTATATTCCTCTGTTCCAGATTTGATTAAGCCCCTTTCTCCGCAGTATTTCAAAATTAAATTGCGTCAAATATTAGCCCATGACTCTGTACGTACGTTGTAGATTGTCATTCATATCTATCTTGTTTAACTTGTCTCTTTGTCCGCTTTTCTTAGTATATTACTCAATCTCTTTTCATCTCACTCTCATTTAGTTACTCCTATGTGCATTTATTACTATTTCATATTTTCCTTTTTATTATATTACTCAGTTATAAGCATTACTTGATTATGTTAATTCTAATTGTATTCAGGGAGTCGGTGGAAGATCAGAACCTGCCTGTGCAGCAACTGACCCGATAACCCCTGTGGTTTCCATTTCTTTAATTTGGTGGAAATAAACACATTATTATTATTATTAATTTTATTTACTAAAGTAAAAAAATGATACACAAGCAAAAGGGTTAGCAAATCTCGCAACTTAAAATAAATGTTCGAAATTACGACTTTCCTGTTGGTGGAATACCTGAGTACTCGCTGGTTTTTTTAAGTATCACTGAAATGTTGTAGTTTCGGCTATCCCGAGCTACAATTAAATTAATAATATAGGTACTTCTGTTGTGTAAACTACGACGTTTTATTTGCTTTCAGCACCTACAGTAATGTTAGGTCACCCTGTATGTGTAGAATTTCAATTAATTTTAATGTTAAATGGCTCACTAATTGAGATTGAACACAAATCTCGATCATATCACGTGAATTTGAAGGCATTGTTGATTCTCTGTAGAATTATTTATTTTGTTTAAATAATCGCCTTTTCATTCGTTTATTTTATTGTTACGACACAGTAATTTTGATAAGGAGATGCTTCGGAAAGTTGAAAAGAAAGAAAATGTTTTAAATAGAAGAGACGAACTTTAATCGTTGCTTTTTGGTGGTAGACGTAAAACGAGGTTTTTTGTTGTTTGGTGGACGTTGAAGCGTAGTCCCTTATTGTTTTCGTGATTGGCAGTCTTTCCGTATTATTGCAGTCCGTCTTGTCAGTTGTAAAGTTTTGTAGAAAAATGAGTGCACTAAGAGATTTTTATTACGCCGATTAAACTTAATGTTTAAGTCGAGTTAAAGAAGTGGAGTTTGCGAAGAAGTTAGTCAGAGTGTTGTGCTATTCTTTAAGGTCTTTAAGTATCAGTGAAAGGGAGTTTTTCCACCACCCAAGAGCCAATATTGCATATGTAATTCAAACAAACCCAGTCCCGTCTAAATGAAGATTCAAGTGAAGTCAAAAAGTGAGATTCAGAAATCTCATCGTTTAGTGTTGGCCCGTTTGTGCGGCAGTTATAAAACCTAGACTTTATGGCCGCATCTTGCAGATTATTTAACCTAAGGTAATTAAAACTTGATGTAAACTGGGACAGTGGGTACCGGGTTTTACTATATTTTGACGCTCACCTCATTTTCTATCGCGTTTTGCAAAAATAAGTTTAATACAAACCTTGTTTGGTCTCAGCACAATTTTTCAAATTTGGTAATATTAAAGTGTGTCCCAAAAGCCGTCGACAGCTCCGAAATTCTAAATGAGACACCCTGGTTTATTCGATTATTATATTGTACGTTTGTCTAAGACAAATCTATAGAAGACCTCCAGACATTTATTTATCGTTTTCGAGATAAAGACTGTTGAATTTTGGAAGAATCCAAATTTGAGCTTGGACACTATATCAAATAGAGGTTGCTTTATAATTATAAAAAAGTTGGCCAAGCAAAAACCATTGTTATTACTGTTAAACGTCACAACCCTATTTTCTTATTCAACTAACGATATGGTCTACAGTGAATCAGAGAAATTTGAAATCGTTTCCCCTTCCCGATCGTCACAAATACCAAACCTTGACACTTTCTTTATCTCATAAACGTTAAAAAATATTATATTTCTCTTCTACAGAATTGTCTTAGAATTTAACGTAGATTCTAAAAATCGAATAAAATACAAGGTCTTCCATTTAGAATTTCCAAGTTGGGGAATGGACCGCTTCTGGGACAGCCTGTATAAAAAATAATACTACCACATTTGACAACCTTTGCGTAGGACAAACAACTGGTATTAAACTTATTTTTGCAAAACCTGATAGAAAATGAGTTAGCCAGGAGGGGGGTCGAAATCTAGTGAATAACCCGGTACCGAAAAATTACCTATTACCATCTATTTCGGTATTTAACGCGGAACCATGAAACCATGAATTTTAGGAAAACTTGAAAAATTTAGGGTAACTAAAGAACTTTCGGTTTTCGGTTTTGATCGATTTTGCAGTCTTTCGAAAAAAGATATCTTGATGTAATACAGTGTGAATCGTCTTATCAACCAGAACCCAAGAGTGGGAATCACGATTGTTTTTTTTTGTATCATTTAAAATGGTCCACATGAGCATGGAGGAGTTGCAAAAATTGTTTAACTAATTACTTAGCACGGAGCACGATTAAAACTTCGTTCATGAAAAAATAAAATCACAAGCTATACAAAATTTGACAATTTCAGTTAAGTGTATAAAACCGTGGGTTAGAAGTATGTTCCTAACAGCGTCGCTGACGTGGCTAAACCGCAGTTATAAAATCACGTTATTAGGTGACCCATCTTGCAACACATAGAGCTCTTGATGGCTTACATCGATCGGCAATTAACGATGTTTTATCGCCCTTAATTGGCAAAGCCAACCCGCTGCTCTGATTACCGCGTCAGCTTTTGTTGCTAACCCTGCTTCCGTATTACCTACTTTTTTCCACCTCAAGTTCCTATCCTAAAGAAGGGCACATAAGAAAGATCCGCAAACAATGGAATTAGAGACAAAAATGGAGGACATACTTGTATGCGTGTTTTAACCTTAAGAGAAACGAAAGGGATCTATGTACACTTCCGCAAGTACATCATGAAGTGTGGAAAGGTGACGGTATTTTTCTAATGTTATCTACCGTTTTAGAAAGCTCTCTGCAATCAATTAGTAAAGCCTATTTACTTTAAAACTCCTTAAAGCAGTTACTGTACTACTACATAAACATGAAATTTAAACTCAAAGCAAATAAAATAATAAATTACTTGCCGGTAGTTAAAATGTCAAATTAAAATTAATATTTACTTCTAATGAACTAAGTTTATTTTTTATTAAAACTCAAATGTTTGTTTAGAGAAACGTAAATTTAATTATTTTACTAAATTATATACTTATTGCAAGACTACAAACAGAAATTAACGCATGTGTTTTAGTAAGTTTTTTTTTATATTTCCTAATTTATTGCAGACAGAATATAAGTTCCCATATTTATTTTTTATGGCATATTTACATGCTGTATACTTGAGCTTTCGTTCAGGTTAACAAACAAGAGAGGAGTTCCAAGGTCATGCGCTTTATTAAAGAGTACATCCCCATTGTATCAAAAACGAGGTTATATATTTCCAAAACAAAATCTTTTCGAAACATATGCAAACATTATCTTTTAAAATAAAGAGGGAAGGGGGATTTGGCCACTGCAAAATGCAACAACTTTTTATTCCCGGATCTGTTGTAAGCTCCAGATTATAGGTGATATGTTTTATCGCCTATATGTCATAATGATTGTGAATATACGTACAGGAATAATCCTAGCTGCTAGATGGCATTTTAGAAAAACTTTTAAAAACATTTAATGCGTATCCTACAAACATTCTTTACGTATTATTCAATGAGCCACGCTCCCAAAAGTTCCGAAAATTGTATTTGCTTTTTGATTATTTTCTCAGCAACCCTCATCCCATATGCAATGGTATTCATTTAAAGTAGGCACAGGGATTTTTGTGTGTATTGTTATCCCTATGTTTAGTTTTAAATGACAAAATGTCTTCTAAAGGACGCCTAATTTTATGCAACCAAAATAACAAATGAAAATCTGGCTGCCAGATTAATGAATTGGAATATTATTGCTCTTTGTTGATTACTTTAAAATTAGAGGGTGTTTACATCCGATGCACATAAGAAACCGTAAACAACCCCCAATTTTCAGGATATGCAACTGAACATTTTAATTTTTGTGGAACAGAATCACAAGAAACCTAAGGGAAATAGCAGCCCAATTTAGTATGTTTTCATCATAACCTAAAAGCATACTATTTACTGTCTCATTTAAAACTGCAGTGTGCATGCGCAATTGCGCATGTTATTTTGGTTGCATAAAATTAGGCGTCTTTCAGAAGAGTTTTTGTCATTTAAAAGTAGAGATAGGAAATCCCTATGTCTAAGTACTTCTAAATGAATAACGATGAAGAAATAGAATAAGATATTTGCAAGACCAGAATAATTTTCCTTAAATCTTAACGTTGTAGTCTGCCGCGTTTGTAGTCTGCGACGCTGTTAAAATGTTTGCGTAGTAGTTTTCTTACCTAGCATCGTTAAATTAGTTTAGTGTTGAAGTTCGAAGTTTGTTTAAGCGACGGAGGATTCGTGTAGCCGAATTTTGCCATATATTACTATTTGTTCTTTGAAATGAAAATATCTGAACATTGTTTATTCGTTTATTTTTATCTTATTTAATGACAATTGAATAAATGCTCACATCCAACCGACAGTTTATTGGATTTGATTTGAAGATGAATGATTTTGTTTCCCATTTTTATCCACTTCAGCTGTCTCTTCCGCGTTTATTAACTTGTATTTCTCTCTCAGCCGGCCATTAGTGTATAAGAACCGTTTAAACAACAGCTAGTCACAAGAAGATAATCCACTGTAATACTCGTACACATCGATTAGTATTGTAAATTCATATACGTCATATTTGAAAATCCGTCGACTTTAGTGTATGGTATTAGCTCCTACTTGCATTAATGTTATAGAGTAACTGGATTTTCAGAAAATGGTAGAGCTATAATGGAAACAAGATTCAGTTAAGGTGACCACCTGTAATTTATTGCGGTGTATTTTTTAGATATTGGTTTGACAACTATAATAATCAAGAGCATAATATATTATTGGTGCAGAAAACTGGGTGCGCTCACGGTAGAGAAGTTGAATACAGCCAAAACAAACACGTAAAGTTTTAAACGCGAATTCAAATTTGGCGACCTTGAATAATATGCGAATTAGAAGCTATTACGGTAAATACGAACAGTAGTGGAAATTTTAAACTCACAAAGATTAAAACTGTTTGACCTTAAATAAAGAATTTCGAAACAGGGAGTGTTGTTGCAAATAGAGGGCAGCAGCTTAATACTACAAATGAGAAATTAGACTCTGTTATTGAAGGCGAATGAACAAGTTTGGACGACCAATGCTATTATTATTGCTGTCTACTTAAGGTGACCATTTTCTTGTATTCAACACAGTAGTAAACCATTTCTTTTAAGGGTGTTCAAAATTTGAATTTTTTATCTATGAAACAGTAAGAGTGATTTGTTGTGACCGGTTCAAAGGATCAAAAGAGAAATTAAATTGTATAAATGCGTGGACCCAGCTAAAGGAAAGTAATTTTTGTTAGAATTCAAGTTTGGTTCATTTTTAGTTTCAAGATTGATAATTGTTAGTAAAGAGAATGATTACCCATTTTTAAGGCAATGCTAAGTATAGTGTTAGTTATATTGAGCTATCCGTAGGCATATTTTCCAAAAAAGTAACATTTTTTATATGATTTTAAAATAGAATCAGAACTATTGGTACGAGCGAACAGTTCAATTCTAGTTTTCTAACTGCCGGTCATAATCCCCAGTCGATTTTCCAAGAAACTTCGACTGCCCCTGGCCTTTTGACCTAACAAACAGTATCGCAGTTTTATATATTCAAATTTTACATGAGATTGTATATTTAGCTTTTTCTTCAATTTCACGGTTTTCCAGATAGAGAAAAAGGTAGTGCTGTTTCAAATCGAATACGTAATCTAACTTCTATTCCTTGTGCTCGTACATGAGTTATATCAGATTTTACGCCTTGAAGTTTACCAGATTTAATGATCACCCGATACGTGAACGCCCACTATCTGGAGGCGCTTCGTTACAAAAAGTGTAGAAACTGTTTAGGTTAGATGTAGTTTGAGATAGAAGATGAAAGTAATTGATTTTAATTTGTGGCATCGTTCCGTCCAAGAAATGGCGGAATTCTATATAAGATAAAGCAGTTGTTTAGTGGGGATCTTTTTCCACTTTGCAATTTTGTAAATTACGATAGCTTTTTCTTCCGCCCTGTTTGATTTGAAGGTAAGCATTTGCTATTTTTCTTTCGTTAATTATAAGGAGGGTATTGCTTTGCCGCCAACCTTGACGAGGAGCAAGGTTGCATCCCTTGGTGGTGCTCGAGCTATCGTCCCGTTCCGCCGGCTTCTGCAGCTGTTTACGTTAAATTTAATTAATATATTTACTTAATTGTGATTTTCGTTTAAATAAACTTTACTTTAGATCTCACTAAGTCTCCGATTTATTTTAAAGCAACTGATTGTGCGCGGACTTCTCGCGAACTTCGTCACATCGATATATTTATTGTATAGGAGTTGGAAATAGAAGGTGAAACTACCGGCTATAATTTGTAGCGCTGTTTTAGCCGCCGATAAGGAAACTGTAATCAATTTGCAGTTTGTATCCGTTCCCGTAGAGATATTTAAATTACCTATATTAATTTAAAACTAGGTTATAACCCGGCATATATGATAAATGACGTGGCGCTTGATCCCAGGATTCCGAGAGAATGCATATTCTGTCAGCATCCGCAAGAGATTCAGGTGCTTTGATTGGTTAGTGCCGAAACAGTGAACTTTGCTAGCAAACCTTACGTGCTCTCGGCATCGCATTTGTTGCGCAATTTATGCAAAGCAGAGTTTTTCAACAATTCTTTCATTAAAATACCATGGTGTATCTTAAACAATAACATTACTCAATAGTTATTAGTTGCGCAAAATATTAGGAACGGTGGTGTCATCTAAAGAAAATATCTCGGAAAATATATTAATCCGTGCGATTTGGAAAAATGGAACTTTATCTTGATTGAAGTTTCGTCGCCTTACATAGAGTATAGTGTGCATTTAATCTGTAGTAATTTTTTACCGTACCCTTTGAATATCAAGGTAAGCGTTTGATACGTTCCTTTCTGTGAACTATAAAGGCGCTTTTGAATTGCTTTCCTGCATTTTGTTTCCCAGTAGATACCGTTAATGATTTATGCTTCCGTTCTCGCTAAGGGAAATTACTGCCGTATCCGTGTGCAGTAATTTTTTAGATTATTCGCCAGTGGCCGACCGCACATTCCCTGGAAACGCCGCCGTTTTGTCCGTCTGGTTACCTGGAGAGCGTTCCGAAATCACAGACCTTGGCCAAAAGTATGGTTTCCGTTTCTTGTGATAATCGAGTTACCGTACCGTGCCATTAACTGCCGCCGCGTCCACCGTTTATTTTGTAAATTCAAATTTACACAATGATTATATTTTCTCACTCGAAATAAAACGGTACCGTGTGTCCTATTTTGGTTGAGACTTCAGTGTATCTCAGCTGTTTTTAAATATAGACTTGCGAAACTGTGCTTTTGTTTGTGAAACTTTTAATATCACAAACAGAATCTAAATACGTTTCTTTCTGAGATACATGTAGGATAGAAAAGAGGTAAATACTGCATATTATAGATATTTTCACGTAGTCAAAAAAAATTTGGACCACCGTTTCTGAGATTTTACCCAAACTTGGTATTTTTTAAATGCATAACTTTGTCTTTTTCCTGATTACATTGATGTACCACAACCCATTTTTTTTTAATTTTAACCATGAAGCAAAAATAAAAACCTTATTTTTTACGATTTTTAAATAGTAGTAGTGGATTCATGGAGATTTTGTTTTGTTTATTGTATCCATGGTAACTAAGGCAGCCGATACCAATCAATAAAAATAGCTGAGTCTCAATAATAACAAATTCCAATTTATTTACATATTCTACTTTACATCTCTGTCGGGGTTCTACCTACTCTTCCGTTAGTGGACTACAGGCATTAAATATTTAAGCACATTTTCGGTATTTACACGTTTATTAAACCACAATATATACAGGGTGAGTTTTTTCCGATGTTTAGTATGGGGATCTCATAAACCATAAGAGACACCAGGGCGCTTAAATGGGCAAAGAATAGCAGAATTTTATGTAGATTGAGTTTCCGTTTCAGAGTTTCTTGTAGCTCTACAAACAACGAAGTTATGGTCACAAACCCGAAAAAATGTCAATTTCAAAAATGAGCTGGCGTTCATTTATTTTCAAAGATTTCAAAAAGTAGTTTTAACAAACCCTCAGTAATTTTTCTCAGCTTTCTGATTGTGATAAAATAAAATTTTTATCACTTGTGTGTTCCGAGTAAATCACATCAACTTTCTTATTTCTTATGGACGCCATTCCAAAAATGACAAAACCAGTGATACTAAACACTTAATATCTGATTTGGGAATCAATTTTTCATTTTTGCCTCGAAGTTTACAATGTGCTTCTTCTGACAATAATTCCATGGCTGATTATGATTGAAACCAAATTCATTCGTTTATTGTTTCGCATAATCAACATCGACAGGGCCGTGGAATTATTGCCATAACAAATACATTGCAAAATTCGAGGCAAAAATGCAAGGTTGGTTCCCAAATGAAATACTAAGTGGAATTGTTAGTATCAATGATTTTGTAATTTTTTCCACTATCGAATGACATAAAAATTCAATATGGCGCCCATAAGAAATAAGAAAGTTGATGTGATTTACTCGAAACTCACAAGTGATAAAAATTTTGCTTTAGCACTATCAGAAAGACGAGAAAAAAATCACTAAGGGTTTGTTAACACTATTTTTTTGAAATCTTAAGAAAATAAACGAACGCCAGTGCATTTTTGAAATTGCATTTTTCGTTTTTTGACCATACCGTTATTTGTACAGCTAGAAGAAACTCTGAAACTTAATCAACATAAAATTCTGCTATTTTTTACCCATTTAAACGACTGTGTATCTCTTACGGTTTATGAGTTCCACATACTAAACATCGGAAAAAGCTGAGGAAAAAGCTCACTCTGTATATTTACAAAAATGTGACGAGTAACGACAATTGCGACACACTTTTGCGAGGTATAGAGATTGCCACTTAATAATACAACTAGCGCAACCATCTCACATGAAAACAGAGAAGTTAAATTAATAGGGTGGTGGGGAAATGTGCCCCCAACAATCAATCTCCAGGCGACAAATTTGAGCGTACGGCCGTGTACACTGAAGCAAAGGCAAAGGCCGTAAAGTTTAAGAGATGCACGGGAAAAATTTGCTGGGTTTCCTGACAAGAACAACATGTTAGGACCAGGTGGAATCCAGCCCCCTCAAAAATATGACATAAGAAGCCTTTCAGGAGATTGAAAGAAATGTTCGTAGTTTTAATTATAAAATTGCCCAAGTGGAAAAAAAACAAATAAAATAAAAACAACCCACATTTAAGGTGGAGAGTCATATAGTATATACGCGCCTACAGGTAATAAAAAGCAACCCCTTAAAATGTAAAATGTAATGTAAGCGTTAAGTACCATAAAATTAACCATGCGTAAAACTAACACTTTCAATAGGGACGCCTTTCTAAGGTAATTTTCCGAAGCTGTCGTAAACAAACTATGGAAGAAATTCAAAGTGCATATTTATGTCAGCCAATCGAAACCTTTTAAATTGAAATCATATTCGTGTCAAACTAATTGTACACACATCACAGTTCCATACGCGTTTCTCGACAAGTCATCTACAGAAAGACGAAGTTGAATTTAATCATACATATCCGTACACTTTTTACGTAAAGAGAACTGTAGCCGTTTTCTCTATGCATGATCCACTTTTCAAGTTTAGAAATTGGATGCATCGCACCGGAAGCCCAAAATCATCATCGGCCTGACCACACTGGTCCACTTTTCAGATTTGACGGTGAAAAGTGGGCAATTCGATGTTTAGTTGGTGGACATGCATGATGCAGATCTATAGGGTTGCAACACGAACGCATAATGGGCAATAGTCGAGGGCTTTCTTGTGACTTTTTATCCTTAAACCGACCACACCTAACAAGTGGTTTACATATTTTCACGAATAAATAAATGGGTTGTGGCTATATTAAAAATTATGTGCGAATGAATAGAAAACACGCCCGCTATTTCAGTAGACCTTAAATAAATAATGTGCTACATCAATAAATATTCTACGAACGAATATAAATTCTAAATTATAATTGCATAATTTACGCGGGCGGCAAGTAATATAATGAAACTCATCGCTAGGGTTCGTTTCAATTTCGTTTTGCGTTAACACAAAATATTTACTTACAGCGTGGGAGCTCAAATACTGAAAACTGGGTGCAAAGACAATAGTTTTTTGCAAGAAAAAAGAGGTGTAGAAAATATGGTATATTTTATGTATTTTCGGTGACAACAGTGAAGATTTTTCGGGAAGGATAAGCGCTAAGAAGCTTTACGCTCGGGATTACAAAAATAATCCAATTAGTTAATCCTATAAGTCAGGAATTAATTTAAATTTACAAAGGACCGTTAACGAGTAACACGATTTATAAAATATCAAACGTAGACGTCCAAAGTACTGAACACATTAATTTGTGCTCGTTTTTGTGTTTGTGCATCAATCCTCACGCGTTGTCCGAAAAGTTCGTTTGGCAAAATCGCAAATTTTGCAGTTCTCCTATTTTTTACTTACTTGACAATTTTTGTGAACCTTTTCTGGAATTTTTATTAATGCTGAAGTTTAGTAAAGTTTTTCTCTTGATATTTTTCTTCCAACACTTCGCTGGCGCATTTGCGGATATATTTTACAAGTTATAAGGCCGTTTTTGGTATGTAACAAAACAATTACGCGTTACCAATGACTTCGAATGATCTTTTTTTACGCTTATTACCTCCTACTTCTGCCTTACTTTTCCTTCATTATTACCTTTGGTGCTTTCTACATGGTTATTCCCGAGTGGAAACCGCAGAATTTTGGACTTTCTCAGTATTGCGCAAAGAAAATTAATGTGTGGAGGTCCACCGCCATCTTAACAAGTCAAGCACACCACAGATGAGTTTCTACATTACCGGCTGCAAAAAGTTTACTTCAATTCTACCAACTATTACCTGTGACCTACTTACACACAAAGTTTGTTGACCTGCTGTTGGTCCTGAATTGTAATCGCCACTATTGAAACCTTAGCAGTTAACGATCTTGTAAATTGCCCCGATACATCGGATTTTACTTACGCTACTTGCTTCGCTTACCACTTACGTTGCTTATGTTAGTTTGATTACATTATATCCTTCAGATTAATTGTGTTTTCGCTACTGTTGCTTTTTAAACAAGTTTTTGAAGTTACCGAGGCTTTGTCCGAAGCCGATATATACAAGTTTTAGTCACGTTATTTGTGTTACTCCGAAGAATTTGCTCATACTAGTTTATTTACATTGTGAATTGATTAGATCAATAGAAATTTAGTTATTTGTGCATTGTAAAGTACTTTTCTTGAATTCAACGTCACGTTTATGCTTTCATAACCGTGATTGCTAGTGTAAAGTCATTCGAATTATTGATTCCGATTGATTTATATACGATTGCCTCCGTGTCAGACGCTAGCATTGCTATTTCGCAATAGTTTATGTGCAGCGCGATTCACTACCCCTTTTTATTTGTTTGTTGTGTTATTGTCTGTTACAGATTTGCAAAACGCGGCCTTTTGAGCTCATAAGGTTGCCATCCGAAGTTCAAAGCTAAATTTTGTTATGTTCATAGATCACTTGATTAACGTTTGATTACATACTGATTTTCGATACAATCAAATTGTAATTATTAGGTTTGTTTGAGATTCACTTAATGATTGTAGCTTCGTTGTTTCTGCGGTAGCCTGTTTTGATATAAATACTTTCTCCGACTACGTAATTAAATCGCCCTTGCTTGTGACGTCAATTATTATTTATGTTCTATTCCTATGAAGTACTCGTGTGAGTCTCAAAGCAGTGAATAGCTTTACTTTGCATCATAGTCCGGCGGTGTCAGAATGGCTTCGAAAGCCACGCGCAAGTTAGCTGGAGACAAAAGTCGGTCGGTTACTAGCGAAAAAGCTAAAACAAAATTACAGCACACGGAAACGGAAGCATAAAATAATTAATAGTATCTACTGGAAAACACAATGCCGGAAAGCGGAACGAAACCGCCTATTATAATTAACAGAAAGAAAGGTGCTAAATGCTTGCCTTTAGAATTAGACCGTGCGGTTAAAATTCTTAAACCGCGGAAAGGGAACATCGTAATTTCCACCCGGCCGACGTAAAAAAAATGGATTATCCGATAACCTAGCAGAGCAAGGTCAGCAGAACACAATCAAACATATTGCATAATTGCTAATTAGGTGCTAATTGAGTGCTCTATTCCCGAATTAAATGCTCCTTTTTTTTTAAATTATTACATGTTCTGCCAGGTTCATATGAACTCAGCTGAGCACTACCTTAAAGACCCAAGAAAATGTAAAGTGAACTAACTATAATTAGGTGCTAATTAAGTGTCCTATTCTCGAAGTAAATGCTCCTTTTTTTTAAATTATGAACCTGGCAGAACATGTAATAATTTAAAAAAAACAAGCATGAACTATTAACTCGTTTTCGTATCCTTGAATAATCAACCACAATCAGACTAAAATCCAATTAATTCAAACTTACGCAACCCATTTGAATAAATGGGTTTCGGATTGCGATATAGGTAAAAGAAAGATATGTAATTAAATTAAAACATCGTAAAACCTAAAAAGCAACCTGTTAATGAAATAAGGAATCCAATGAAAAAACTTTACCTCGAAAAGATTTAACAATGGCCCACTCACGTAAATACCCTTAGATAAATAATTTAAACAATTTTCATGACTGAAATTTTCCACTTCAGATATCAACATCTTTCGCCAAATAAAAACCTGTCATTTCAACGACAAAAGCACAAGTGATATCCTCAACTACACTTCTAACCTACTAAAACGCATTCAGGCCGTTACTCAACTAAGAACGCATTCAACGAAACAACGGGACGTTACAAATTATAGGGCAATTTCTCCACAAAGAGAAGAATGCCTATAAACAGACGTTAAAATACAAAAAAATGACAATAATATATCTAAAAAATTTTGCTCGAAACAAAATATTGCACCTGATCGGTGTGATCAGTCTTTCTAAACTATTATTATGCATTTTTTTACACTGTTGGTTTTGTATTTAAAAGAAAAGGTTTGTCCTTATGACTCTACTTGTATATTACAGAGGGACATTTTTAATGGAAGGTGACTTTACGGTAGATTTGTCCATCTTAATAATTGAGCTCTGACAAAAAAGGGTCCATTTAATTCTACTACTTTCCTTAATAGAAAATGTCCATCTTACAGTAATATTGTATGCATGTTTTGTTCCCTTTTGCGAGGTGCAACGACACCAAAGTGCATTCTAACAGTTCTGGTATGTTTTTACCTTGGCGCCGAACACAATTACGGTTGATGTTACGAGACGTTACATGCGGGTTTCATACGGTTGTCGTTTAAAGGACCCGTATTTTAAACAAGATTTATGCGGTAGTAAATTTGGATAGTTCATAGAAGCGTTTTTACTACAAAGCTAATTGTTTAAAAGATCATAATTTATTCATTTCCATTTCGTCCGGTCCATTTAAGTTTTGATCTGAAATGTTTTCTATGTCAGTCTCAGTATGCAAAACTTTAAAGCAAAATTATCATTTGAAAAGTTCTGACTTTAATCAGCATAAATTAAATTTCTTGGCATGTTTGACAATATTTCGAAAGTTGCCGAGTTCAAACTTATTTTGTCGTCTGATTTACGATCTCACCTTTATTTCAAACATATTTTCACTTGTACAACTGTGGCAAGTTTAAGATAGACATAAAGTATGATTTACTATATTACTTCATAAAATCTGTTTTGTGTTGCGCGACTCGCTGAAAGGCGTAGACATTGTAACGTATTCTAAATGCCACTTTGCTTTATTAATTGCCTCACATCTGCGAGTTTCTCGCGTTATTAACTGAAATGTATATCTTGCTTGAAGTAGGTAGTATGTACCTATCATGTGTACGTCGCTACCACGTTCGAGAATTTACCATTCAACGTCTACATCTCATAATAGCTATCGATTAATTCATCAATAATGCGGTACATCGACATGGGGCGCAGCATTATTTACTATGCTGTAAAGAGATCTCATGTCATAGAATGATGGATGTAGGCAGTAGGAGCAGATCAAGCTGAAATACCACATTATGCCACTAGGTCAGTTGAGTTAGAAACTTCTCTCTTGCTGCAGATAACAAATTCTGTGCTACTTTGAGGATTTTGAGTTATGAACTTAGTTCACTGGTACTTCGTGGAGCAAAAACGAATCAGATTAATTAGTGATTAAAAATGCCTAATTTAATTGCTTAATTTTTCCTATCCCTAATAATTCAAGGAACTACTGTCGGCGCAAAAAGTATGTGCACCCGAGTTTAAAGATTAATAAAAAAATAACCAGTTGACCTATTTTAATGGGAGGGGTATCAAATTAAAGCTCGTTTAATTTTGCGTTGATTAGGCCTAAAGGATATTTTTTCCATAAAATTTAACTACATTTAGAACGCATAAAGTGCAAAAAATGCCCCTTTTTTGTGATATTTCTCGTTACGGTCAAGTTTGGAGTCGAATAAAACGAAAACCACCCCATGAAATCGCTTCAAATTTTAGTATGCTATACATTGAACCTTTCTAAATAAGTAGTTAAAATTTTAGTACGAAAATCGAATTTTTGTAGAGGCTAGAGCCATTTATGTAAGTTCCGATTTTATCAGAAACGGGGAGGTCGCACGAACTTTTAAAGTACATCGATATCAGCGGCTTATTGTCAATAAAACAATAGATGTACTTTTAAAACTATAATTTGATTAAGTTTGTCATAAACATTTTTTTATTTTTTGAAGTTTTTCGCTTTGTATGTCGCGTGTATCGAGATGAATGTGAAGGATGCGCGCGAACTCCCAGTCCATTAGAATGTTACTCGCCCATGCATCTTTCTTATACGAAAGTAGGCGATCATTTTTCACAAGGCTCAATGCCAAAAAAATGTTATTAACAAAAATTTGAAAATACCAGGCAAAATGTTTTGAGATAGGAGAGTAAAACATTAATTATATAAGAAAGTTTAATTATACATAAGTAATACAAATTTTTCACAAATTATAATGGTCTTACAATCAATTTATAATTATATACATGGGCAGTGGAAATTACAATAAAATAAACATTCTAATGGACTGGGAGTTCGCGCGCATCCTTCACATGCATCTCGATACACGCGACATGCAAAGCGAAAAACTCCAAAAAATAAAAAAATGTTTATGACAAACTTAATGAAATTATAGTTTTAAAAGTACATCTATTGTTTTATTGACAATAAGCCGCTGATATCGATGTACTTTAAAAGTTCGTGCGACCTCCCGTTTCTGATAAAATCGGAACTTACATAAATGGCTCTAGCCTCTACTCTCGTACTAAAATTTTAACTACTTATTTAAAAAGGTTCAATGTATAGCATACTAAAATTGGAAGCGATTTCATGGGGTGGTTTTCGTTTTATTCGACTCCAAACTTGACCGTAACGAGAAATATCACAAAAAAGGGGCATTTTTTGCACTTTATGCGTTCTAAATGTAGTTAAATTTTATGGAAAAAATATCCTTTAGGCCTAATCAACGCAAAATTAAACGAGCTTTAATTTGATACCCCTCCCATTAAAATAGGTCAACTGGTTATTTTTTTATTAATCTTTAAACTCGGGTGCACATACTTTTTGCGCCGACAGTAATCTTCCTTACAACGAAACAAACAAACACCTTAGATACAGGCTAAATACGCAAAACCGTTTTGTGTTTAACCGTAAGGAACCCCACGAGATTAATTAGATGAATTGAACTGAGCATGTGATTAGTAATTAAACGTCCCGTATTCACTTCAGGTGCCTTGACCTAAACGATAACGTCCAACCCGACATTTTTTACACAGCAATATATATTGAAGAATATGACTGCACCGGAACTTTTCCAAACGATTACTATTCTTATCGGAACAATTTCAAAATTGACCCGCGCTCGCCACGTTCAAATATAAAATTCAAATTTACCAACCAAAAAAGGATCGGGGAATCATGGCGCAATACGTAACGTACATATAAGTAGGGAGGGTGACGATTGGCCTATTTCCCTTCAACCCCTTTAATTGTGAATCTGAGTGAGCCGCCAGGTTCTTTACTGCAAATTTTCATGCTGATTTTATTGCAGTGGTCTGCATTTGCAATAACATCCCTCATTTTTATGATTTCAATAAAATAGTTGACTTTCGCGAAAGAATATAAGAAACAATACATAAAACAACAAGTTGTTAGTAAATCGAACGCGCAAAACTGCAAACTTTTCAAATTGGAAAGAAATCGCTTTCTCCATTTCGTCGTTTTCATGGTTTCATGCGAAACTGCATATCAATGCGAGATCTGATTTATGATGCGGATTCTTTATGCCGATGTAATATGTGTAGATACGCATAGAAACGACCAAATTACTTAATGGCAGAACTCGAATATTGTTCTTGGGGGTTTCGTTTAAATCTAATTGGACAGTTAGAAATTTATGTGCTTAATAATTCAAAGGATGTTACAAATGCGTGATATGAATATTTTCTCTCGTTTTGCAAAAGAATTATGCATGGATGATGAAAATTGGTTACTTTCACGCATTGTCATTAGATTTTATTCGTACATGCCACATTTATTCATTACACAATTCTCAAATACACTATGCAGTACAGTATGCACTGTGTGCAAGATAAGGATGTCTATGGTGGGGATTTCCTTGTTTTTCATTTTCATTCATTTCATTTTCCTGGATATATATTTTCGCACAATTAGAGCGTTGTGCGCGGGTGCACCATTCTGTTGAAACCAACAGTTTCCAACTTGTGTATTGTGTACCGTACATCGCTGTATCAATAATAAAAAATGCTATTCAATACCGCATGTACTTTTATTACCGCCCATATAGAAAAATAAAGTTGATGACGATTTCTCCGAAACGAAACGTTGCATTGAAAATCTTTCAACGGTATCCTGTAGAGCTCAAAAAGTGACAGTGAGAAAGTGGTTTTTTCAAATACATAACACAAAAAAAACAGTTCGGTTTTTTCGGCATATCTTCGGAAGTAATCGGAAGTTTCTGGTTTTCTTTACAGCATCATAATAACTATTTCATTGCGCACCCTTTCTCTATTTTGACCATCGTCATATCTTCTATGGTTTCAAAGTTCCCCATCATAGACATAGACGTAAATCCTAAAAATAACTAAAAAAAATATTGTCGGATTGAAGCAGAAAAATAACATTCGAGGTGCTGACCTTCGTTAGGATTTCTAGTACCGGGTGACCCAATAAGACTGTTGCTCGGCCATATCTCGGGAACCGTTCGTCGTACGACTTGGGGGTAAAAAAATTAGGTAAATAGGTTATGAAGAATCGCTGGAAAATATTTTCAAGTTCTAAAAATGACCACCAGAGGGCGTAACTGCCATCTTAAATTTTAAAATTGCATTTTCTTTAAATTTCGCATAATAAACAAAACATTATTTTTTCACCTTCTTAAAGAGAACCAATTTATCTATCATTTTCGTACAAAGATATTTCAAAAACAAAGATGGCGTGGGGCGTTCAATTGTTTTTGCAATAACCTACTTCTTAACCGTTTGACCGATTTTAACAAATTTGGTATCGTTGAAAAGAGCATTCCTTGGGCAATAAGAATCAAATATAGTTAATTTAGTTGAATCCCTCTCCGCCAGGGGGCTAGTTTTAATACTATGATCCAAAATCGTAAAAAATCAAAAAAATCAAATGGAATGGTATGACTTTTTTTTATGAAAAAGTAGCCAAATAACACCCAAAAATGCCAGTGAAAAGCGTTTTTCAAAATCTCGTTTCTAACCTCAAATATTGGGAAAATGAGATTAATTAATTAATTAATAAAAATGCTTAAATTGTATCTTAAATTTACTTTTGACGTATTTCCGATATTTGTCGATGGCGCGAAATAAAAGCACCCTACACTTTTAGGTGGGCCTTGGAAAATTAAACAAAACGGTTTTCAACGGCCTCTTTGGATGTTATTTGGCTACTTTTTCATAAATAAAAAGTCATATCATTCCATTTGATTTTTTGATTTTTTTAGGATTTTGGGCCATAGTGTCAAAACTAGCCCCCTGGCGGAGAATGATTCAACTATAAATTAACTATATTTTTGGTTGATTCTCATTGTCCAAGGAATGCTCTTTTCAACGATACCAAATTTGTTACAATCGGTCCAACAGTTAAGAAGTTAAAGCAGGTTATTGCAAAAACAAACACACCATCTTTGTTTTTGAAATAACTGAGTTTTTGTTTTTACGAAAATGATAGATAAACTGGTTCTCTTTAAAAATGTGAATTTTCTTAGTTTATTATGCGAAATTTAAAGAAAATGCAATTTTTAAATTTAAGATGGCAGTTACGCCCTCTGTTGGTCATTTTTAGAACTTGAAAATATTTTCCATCGATTCTTCATGACCGATTTACCCAATAATTTTTTTTACCCCTAAGTCATATGATGAACGGTTCTCGAGACATGGCCGAGGAACGTCTTATTGAGTCACCCGGTACACTAAAAATCTTAGATTTCGTTGAATAGATTTTTCCATAATCCAAAGTGATTCTGGTATTCTTCTCCTAGATCATAAGTTCCCAACCTTTTCTGAAGCATCGCCCACTTAAGAAGCGCAAAAAAAAATCGAAATAAATTGGTTTGTACAAACTATAACTTTCCCGTGCGACTCTTTTTCGAGATCAGTGAGCGACGGGGCCTGGGGGGGGAGGAACTAGTTTTGTCCTTCATGGTACTTTAATGAAAGGTCTCAACGAAAGAACGGATTGTCGAAAGAGGGTCCATTGGTGATGTCAAAACAAAAGCTACTTCGGTTTAAAAAAAATGCGCTTTATCTGCACAAGAGTTGTGCACAATTTATACGTGTTTAAAATAACATGGGTCCCGAATTTCTTTTTCACTCCGAAATATGTGTAACAATGTCTTTTTAAAGTCCTCCAAACTGCAAATCAATATCTCGAACCACTCCAGTAAGAACCTATTTATAGAGAGATGAATTTAAAATTTTTCGACATTTTACAAAAAAAAGAGGGTTAAACATTTACATCACTAGAAACAGAAAACAAGACACTCTTCAGTGATGTCACACATGATCCTTGTCGTTAATTAAAAAAATTCAAGATGGCGGACACCCTCAAAAACAATGAGGAAGTATCTTTTTTATTCCGAAACATGCATAGCAATGATTGCATTGAAGTCCTTCAAACTTGAAATCAATACCTCGAACCGTTTCAGCAGGAGAACCTTATACCGTTACTTTCTAGCCACCCTGTATAGACATACACATACTATGCTTATTCGAAGAATCAATTGAAGAAAGTGTGTATTTACTCATCTTAATAATACTAAATTAATCAAACTCTTGTACATATACATAATCAACGACTACGATTTACTCCTGAGTGTCCCCATCGCGCCCCTGGAATCTTACCGCCCCCATTGGAAACCTGTATGTTCTTGATGGATTAGGCTGGTAAGAAAACCACATTCTTCTTAGACTGCGTCATGTCACCGAATTTACTGCCGATGAAACTTTGCATCGTTTTCGTTCCAAAATCTAGGGCTTGGTGGCAGTCTACTTTGGAGTTTCCCGTTGACAGCGGCATCAGCGAATTCAACTTTAGAAATGGAGCATGGTCGTTGAACCATTCCTGAATCTTAGCTCCATCTTCTGAATCTTTCTGTTACCGTGATAACCGTAAATCAACGTGCTGTGAAAAAACCACCCCGTCTCTCTTTTCATGTACGAGGAGGGTTTGCACCCGTTAGCTCCACCCCATCCATCCGTAGCTATCTGTCACTTATTAATAATACATGCCTTTATTTCATTACCTTGCATAAAAATATAAAGTAAATGTAAAACAAAAATTTTAATTAAGGTAAAGAAACCTAGTGGCGAGGTTCAGCATTGGGAGACAGCTCCTCTTGCTGATCTTCCACCTAACCACGAAAACATAACTAACCAAAAAGAAAAAGAAAAAGATGACAAGTTGTAACGTTTACTTAGACAATGTAAATTACGTATAATATGCCCTGGCGAGAGGATGAAAGAAAAAGTATGAAGAACAATACAGAGACACACAGTGGGAATAAAGAAAAATGCTCGAGACACACAGTGGGAATAAAGAAAAATGCTATTAAGAGTAAATAAAATAAAACTGGAACCAAACGAAACTTGGAAATTATTAATACACAACTATCACATTCATTCAGCGTAGAAATCCTTTTAAAGATTGCTCCCAGCGAAAAAGTGCATAGAACCTTTTGTGTGGAGAATTGCATGTAGATTAGTTAAGTATAAGAACATTTTTTGCTATGGGCGACCGTCTACGAGTTATTTATGAAAAACCTAAAAAATTATCTTTTACACCCCCCTCACCTATTAGCGCCACCCCCTTCCTTCAGTACTTTTAGTATATCCACCTACAACTATACCAAAATTCGGCTTTACACGAATTATTTGCACTATTTGGCAGTTTTTGGTCTTCGTTGAGTGGGCTATAACGGAAGTCATCTAGTAACATATAAAAGTTAAGATTTCGATGTGTTTGTAAAAAGCAGATTTCTCATTGTTCATTCAAGGGATTATTAAATTAGTAATTAGAAAAGTATTCTTCTAATATCGTAGTATAAGTTTGGCACTGAATGTTTCAACGAAGTTAATATGCAGTAAATGAAGTCTTCCTTCGAAATATTGTTACAAAATTTCTTTGAAATCATTTTAAAAAAATTGAAAAAAAACTTAATTGGGTCTCCAGGGATATTTTATCCTTTCATAACAAGTGGTACCGTTCGGAAGAAAGGAAGCAAGGAAGTGTGGCACACCACCACCCTTGCTTCACGATCGGGATAGGTCAAGCACTTGGTAAATATACACGTAGTGCCGGTAATGGCAGGTGGAGTAAAGAGTATGGTACCTTTCTGTTTATCCCCATACGGAAGGCTAAAAATCCAAGACGGCAGGATTAGGAGCGTTAGCAACACAATGTTTCCTACTGAAAAAGTAATGACATTGTTGGCATTGTAGGAAATTTCGGAATTATACACATCATACACGTTTTTGGCCAAGTCGAATCGCATATGAAAAGGATTCATATAATTATCATAATTGAATTGGATTTTCCTTATAATGCCAGATTTACGCTTTCCATTCCCTCTTTTCCAGTCGCACATTTGTGCAAACGTGTCAAATCCCTATTTTTCTTTATCGAAAACTACGAACGTTCAGCGAACAAGGGACACTGGCAGGTGCTGTTATTTATTATTAAACTTAGCTACAATAATAATAATACGTTTTGAAGTTTTCTGGATATGCTGTTTGTATTTATATAAAAGTTGGCAACGGTTCGGTATTTACGTTAGATAAAGGCGTAAATAAATGCAGTTACATTCAAATTTATTGCATCTTGCTAAACCCGGTGTACGCGAAGAGCAACTACACCAATGTTAGAATTTTTCTTGGTCCTTCGCTCACCGAACCTGAGCCAATAAATTTTTTTTGTTCAATTCGACGTCCGAAATATATCTATTTAGGAGTAATTGAACTCTTTGCCTTTATGAAATTGAACCGAGCTTTCTATTCCTTTTGAATACTGAATGGTTTTATCGAATTTCTATTAAAAGGAATCACCGACTGCATTCGTCAGCTCGAACAGAATTATCTCATATTTGCAGGAAGGTATTTTCTCGTTGCGAAATCGCAAAAGGTGCGAACCAAAAAAATCGTGCAATAGGAATATTCGTTCTTTGTTGATCGGGAATTATTCACGTATTTAAAATAATACAGTAAAAGCGTTGGGTGCAGGGCTTTAGTAACGTACATTTAATGGGGATAGATGAGAATTTTATTAATATATTTAAATTCCGCTGATTTATACGCTGTCGTTCATTTAATTGGCTGATGGGGTTTTTGTCCATAAAAACATAAATTTATGGATTTTGTTTAAGTCAAACACGAATATGGCGATTGCTCTCAATTAACGATTATCCACAGCTACAAATCGAACACAGCGATTCTATATTACGATTTTTATAAAATTGCCATATCCATAAAATTTATGCACTAATGAGTAGGCGAGTTTTTTGTGACATTACAAACAGAAGAAATGCAAATTACGAAAAACACAAATGTTGCTATTAGTAATATAGTACAGATAACTTAAGAAAAAAAAAGTTCGGAAATTAATCTCGTACTTTTGGGCACTGAGGTGTAATATTTTGGAATCTGTTGACTTTTAGTAAATGTACTGTAGCGATCTTTCTAGAACATTCTTGAGGCGCCATCAAGTCAAGTAAGACGATAAGGGATGAAAACGGATGTGGCTCATTTTTTCTGTAAAATATCATTACTTTCTGGATATACATATAGGTATATTTATTTATTTATTTATTATCCCTCTCTTGTTCTGGGCCCTCAACAGGCATGCGCCCGTTTGCTGTATAAGCAAATTGAATTGTGTTTAGTCTTAGTCTCAACACCGAACTGAAAAATAGTGAAATTCGCGCTTGTGTTGTAAATTTGCATGTTATAAATTTGAGTAGAAGTGATATATAATAATGAACTGTTATAAATCAATCTAAGGACAGTTTTAATTGAATTTCTCGTTAATAGCGTTCGTTACTGCGAGCCATAATTAATTTTACATTAATAATCAACGCTAGGTTACAGTACAAAATAAAGTTTACGACAAAAAAGGTTCTATAGTTATACTCTGCATGATTTACAATTTAAGAGTTAAAATGGGGGAGAAATATGAAAATATAATTAAACTTTTTTTTTTAAACACCTACAATCCTTTTCAAGATCTCCTCTAGATTAGGAGACTAATTTCATTCCTCCTTGATTACTTGACTTAATAAGCGTCGGGCGTCGAGATAAATACAGACGGATCTTTCTATGTATATTTGCCAGGACACGTCAAGGATCCGCCACACCTAAAAATCTCAATAAGACATTAATTTTATTAAATTTAAGCAGCCTTCATCAACTGCACAATTCCAAAGAATTATATTAGCGTAACCTGGGTATCAACAGAAAAAAATAGCATGAGAACTATTATCTAGGTCGTAATTTGGGCTCGATTAAACACACCATACATCACTTACAGATTTATTCAACAAAATCAATCAATCAAGCTGAAAGAAAAATAGGTACTCAGAGACAAAGTACAAATACCACGCAAGAAACGATCAATTGAAACAATTAATTAAAAGAAATTTTAATTAAATTAAAGTGTTAATCCAAAATATTCGGTCGTAACTGCGATGTCATTAAATGACGCACAAACACCACCAAATGATACTTCGGAACTTTCCTTCTTTGATTGCACTAAAATTTCGATGTAATATTGGCTGTTTGATGGTAGAAAAACTCCCTTGAACTGATACTAGAAAACCTAAAAGACAAGTTGTGAATTTGTGTGATCGACTAGGCTCAACTTTTGGCATTGCGTATTATATGCGTAAAGCTATGCCCATATTGAATTTCATGCAATTCGGTTCATAACTAACGGAGATGACAAAAGGGCCTTCCTTATTTTTTGGGCTACATTGCCAATTCACGAACTCCGATCTACAAATTTGATACCAGATCCAACTGCAACATTTTATCGTAATCGGTCCATTCGTTTTCGAGATATCGTGCTAACTAACAGACGGACAGACACCGTAAATTTATAAAGTCGCTAGGAGATCGTTAATAATGTGGAAATAAGAATTTGGACCCGGAACCTTCGATAAGAAGCCATCTTTGCGACAAATGGTCCGGCGGAAAATGCGACAGTCGAAATTAAGAAACAGGGATCAGATGATTCGCCCAGCAGCCTATTTCTTAAAGCAACTTTGCAACTTTTCACTTATCACTTTGCATTTTTCTAATATTTGGATCCATAAAGACTATTTTGAGTCGTGATAACACTCAAAATATGTAAAGTAGAGATGAAATAGATAATAATCTTTGCGCTTTAAAATTATGAAATTGCAAAGTGACAAATGAAAAGTTGCAAAGTTGCTTTATGAAATAGGCCCCTGGGCCAGCTACCGCTGCGCTCTAGTTCTTCCTTCTCAACTGCCATCAGAAATTGATTCTATTAACTGTCCCGAATGCTGAAGCGGACCCTTCATAATTCGTGTAGGTCTAAAGCGGTACTGGCCCTCCGCACACCAAGGCACTTATTTTCCCGCCTTGGGCCGAAATCGTATTCTTCCTCGGATGGAACCGCTAGCAGTTAGAATCGCACGCCTTAAAAAACAACGCCTGTTTTGAAGCGTATCCGTAGAGGAGGCGCTAACAAACTTGCAAGCATAATGTAAGAAGAGCGAATGAGGAAACTACCTGGGAGGTTCTGCACGTGGAGTCAATAGACACGAAACTCGATCCTAGTCCTACCAAAAAGCTCTCTGGCAGTTCCCTAACTAGACGGGTCGACTCGAAAGTCTCGGATGGTGAATCAGAGGAGCTGAGGAAAGTTTCCGTTTTTTTAGGTTAGAGGTACCTGATAATCCAGGTGTCTGGAAAAATTGGTTAAAAGAAATGAGCTGGTTGGGAGAACCACGAGAATTTAAGGAGATCATTCGATAAAATACTGAGGGTGATTTTGAATCGTGAAGGAACTTACGGGAATATTCGTTCCAAATGTTTTGCGTTAAAATGCACACGATCAAATTCGTTGGGTGATTTCCTTGAGATGAAGGAATTGGGTATAACTAATAAAATTCTGAACTGTACAAGGTGTACAAGTGAATTTCAAACGAGTAAATCAAAGTTTTGAACTTTTCAATTTAAAGAAGTTACGAGGGAGGAAATTAATACCTACGTAATTAAATTAACACAATATGGCATAACCTAAAACGAAACGTGTTAACAAAGAGGAATTCTATGAAAATACCATTACCTTAAGAGGATTACAACCCGATCCCATTCGCGTTAAGACGCTTAGATAATTAGTTTAAACAATTTTAGCGGAATTTTCCAACTCAAATTGATATTCTTCGCAATGATAGACTTGTCATTAGCTCATTACCACGACAAAACAAAAGTAAAAATGAAAGTCATGTCAATGCCAATGGTACCAACTACTCTCAACACACTAAGAGCGCATTCAGTCAGTTACACAAGCCAGAGTACATTCAACGGAACGTTACAGCTTAATTAAAAAAATATGCGTCACCAACGATATTAGGTACCTACCTAAATTCTAGAATACATTTCTTCGTTCTTGTTCACTTATTCGATCTTTTATCTTTGTTAAAATGTAAGTAGTATACAAACCTCGTCTAAAGGTTATGTAGTGTAGGTGTGTTAAAGTTGGTTTAACTAAAATATAATACAACCCCTCACATAACACGCCCTAAATTGCAGTTGCTGCATCACAATTAATGTGCAATGACGAGCGGATAACAATGCAATGAATTTAGAATTAATCTCGTTAAATGCATCTCCTAATTAGCCCCTAAGAGCACTGTTGTAGAGAGAAAATCTCCATTTGCTCCAGTACGGATGTTACAATTTGCTCAATTTTGTCTTGCCTATTATTTGTTCACGTCTCAAGTTCCATTGTTAACATGTAAATTTTCGGCATAGAGAAGCGTTTCGGAAGTTCAAATTATGTGGCATTTCCCGTTATTGAAATCAACAAAAACTGAAACCATTGACTTAGAAATCGCCAATAAACACGTTATCAGTGTGGGATATTTTGATCAGTAAGCACTATTACTCGAAGAGAATCGGATCACATCCCTACTCTTGGCATATTAAATAAAAGACCCTTCTAAAACACTTGTTGCCCGGACGTACTTTCCTTTTACTCGGAGCAAACCAATTTTGTCCTACCCCTTTAAAGTTAACGTTACTGAAAATTCAATGTTCCTAAACTAAAGGAAATGCACGATATAGTGTGAGAGCTACCGGTAAGTATTTTTCTCGCCTTTAAGCCTTTTCCTTTGAAATTGCAGTAAATTTGGAGCATCCTTTGTTACAAGAGGTTAGATTTTCACTATTTCTACTTAAAAAAAATACTCTTTGCATGATAAGGGAGTTGTCTTAAGATAAGAGAGTTTTGTTGTTGGGAAGGAAATAAGTTAAAAACTAAAAGATCGTTATTAGTGCAATTCATTGACGTTATGCGACAATGGAACACAATGTGAAACAAACAACTCGCAAAAACTTACAGTTTCACTTGTAAATTTTGTGGTTTTTGGGGTTTATTTAAAATTGTCAATCTAAAACATATCCCCTTTCTTGGCATTCGGAATTTTGTATCCGATTTTATGTTAGTCGCCAGTCGCTCTGATGATCTTATCAATGGAATGTCACTTTGAATGGTGAGAAATGGACTTTGACCGGGTCGGAAACCTTTGGTGCTTGAAAAACGGGGGCATGGACTTTGGCCGCTGAGTAATAGACTGAGCGACTTAGAACAATGTGTAATGGACTTTGAACGGTCCGCAACCTTTGGACTTTGAACAGCGGGTGGAGTTTGATCGATAGCTTAACCTACTTTTCCAATGGACTTTGACCGGTCAGCAACCTTTGGATTTTGAACAGCGGAGAATGAACTTTGGTCCGATCGTCCTTGAAATGTGCGCATGCGCTATTTTATTTTAACGCACAACCTTAACCAGTTAGTTGGCCTTGACCGATTTAGAACAGGCGTGTAATGGACCGGATCGGTCGGCAACATTTGGACCTTGAATAGCGGAGAATGGATTTAAACAGTGTGGACTAGAACGGATTATCGCATAGACGACTTAGAGATTAAGGTAAGTAAATCTAGAGTAAATTAAATTTCCCGGACCAATTGCCCTCCTCGCCGACCAACCACCGAAATATCCCGAGTTACACTCGGACCAACTACCGACATACCCCCGGACCCACTTCCGAAATACCCCCCGGTCCGAACAATTGCCGAAATATTTTCCCACGGTCCCCAGAATTTTCCCACGCTCCACGAAATTTTCCCACGCTCAAGTGCCGCAATACCTACTGTCGCCTACGAAGTGCTCCATCCATTAATATTTTTCTACTTCCTGTGTTTGTATTGTTTTCAGGAGTATACTCGCACGACCGTTACCATTTTTAAAATTGTGAATCCATCCAATATTTATTGTTGCTTACATTCATTTATATCAATTACATTTTACATACTTTAAATAATTCATTATTTCAACATATAGATTTAAATGGAATACCCGGAAATAAGAAAAATCAGTGAATCCGGCAGCGTGGGGTTCGCTACAACCATCTGCCTTTGGTGATTTCTCGCTCTGTTGAAAGATGACGGGCGATGTAGTGGATGCAAAAAGCTGCTCTAATACTTTATGTGCTGTTTGAGAAAAAATACAGCTAAACAGTGTGTAAAATGCATAAAATGTTTGTATCATGAACGCTGTGCCAAAAAATTGAAGTTAATTGCATGTGTTGACAGCGAAACTGTTATCTGCTGTGTAAATTCTGTAAACGACATTAACAATGAAGGTCTTTTTCAAGCGAATGGATCCATCGGTGAAATCTATAATAGGTGACGAAAATCGATTGTTTGCAATTCTTTATAAGGTACAATTATTGGAAGAGAAAATATGCTTTATGGACTCCCAGAACGTTTTCAGTTTTTTTTTTATATACCTACACTGTGTCTATCATGGGGATCTCCGAAAGTATAGAAGAAAAGTTGCACAATTAAAGTTATTATCGTGCTTTAAAGAAAAACCAAAAAATTCCGATTACTTCCGAAGATATTCCAGAAAAACCGAAATTTCAGATTGGGTTTTTATTTTTTTCTGCTGCTATTTGAGCAGATACCAAAAATAGAAAACAGTTTCTCATTGCCAGTTTAACCTACAATAAATCCTTGAGAGATTTTCAATACAACGTTTCGTTTTGGAGAAATCATCATTTCATTTTTTTTATATGGCCCGTAAAAACGTACATACAGTATTGAGTAGCATTTTATTACGATCTATGTCACACAAAAAACAAGTTTGAAACACCCTTAATCTAAATCACCCTTTCTAAATGTAAACCAGGTTCCAAATGAAATAATTTTGAGATTTTCCGAGTTGCGTTGTAAGGTCGTATAACTAGGTAGGAGGGTTGCATTGTATTTGCATATCAATTTGTACTTTAATTCTGCATAACAACGCAGAAACATTCATTCGAGTGTAGTTTCGCGCGAGCAATGAAATTAACGAACGGTTAATTTATTTTTTAGGGCAATTGAATTGCAGTTTAAAATCGTATTATACACATTTGTGGAAATAGAGCTTTTGATGCCGAACATCATTACGCTTCTCTGTAATTTTCCGATTTCAGTTCATCATCCGCAATTTTAATCAGATCAAGTTCGATTTTATTTTAATAACGTGTCAGAGCACTAGTAGTCTGCGAGTTCGCGGTAATCGAGTTTTTATTAGAGCGAATTTCAACATACGTACGCATACATATTCTAGATTAAAATTTTACTGTCGCTACTTTTTTAGTCAGCAATGTGTACTTTACACATTATCTATTAACATTAAAAAATGTTGTTAGTTGTGGCGAAACAAATATGTTACCTTCAGAAAAGGCAATTTCTCACATGTATAGCAAACACAAAATAATATTAACACAAAAAACAGTATAAAAAACATTTAACACTGGGGACTGAGTCGCCATATAAGAAGAAGGCGCGGTTGTATCTTAAAAGCACTATATATAGTTTTGCAGTACATTTTCTTATATAAACGTGTTAAAAGAATAAATTTATTCTTTTGTAAAAGTGTTATCTCCGGTCGTTGCGATAAGAAGTTCAGTTATCGCTGCGTAAGCTAATTAGTGTGAAGATAAGTACATGTTATCGACGAAGTAGACAGGTACTGAGTTTTTTCGACTACGCAATATTTTGATATGAAGCAGAAGATGGTTCGGAAATTTGAAAAGAAAGAATGTTTTAAATAAACCAACCGGACGTTAATCGTAGCTTGTTTTGTTTGTTTTTTTTAGGCTGAACCGTAGCCGCTTAAAGTTTTAGTGATGGGCAGATTTGCCGTTATTGGAAAGACAGTCAGTCTTGTGCTGGTAAAGTTATTGTTACAGAAGAAAGTTAGTTAAGTGGTATGAGTACTAAGAGGTTTAATTCGCCGTGATAAATGTGTGCTATTTGGTGGCCGCTTATTGTCTTGGTTATTTGTAGTTGTTGCCATATTTGAGGGTATTAGTGCTAGACAGTTCGTCTTGCTAGTTGTAAAGTTGTAGAAGAGGTTAGTTCAGATCTTTATTACGCCCAAGTGAATGTTTAAGTTGAATTAAAGAAGTGAAGTTTGTGAAAAAGTAGTGTCGTCGAAATCGAGATTCAAGTGCTATAATTAAAGTTCAGGAGTGAAGTTTTTATTTGAATATCGCAGTACGGCTTGAGATTTTGGATTATTAACACTATAAGGTAATTAACACTTCTTTTAATTAATTTGTTCTATCGATCGCATATTGCGCGGTATTTGTTTCCCTGCCCCTGAGCGCCTATTTTGTTTCATTCTGATTGTTTTATGTCAAATAAATTTATTTCGTCTGTAAATGGTTAATTTTTATGTTTAATCGAGCCCAAATTACGACTTAGATAAGAGTTCTCCAGTCAAACTTTTCAATTTCTCAGGTGTTAATTAAAATTTTGTTTTTGTTTGGAGAAGGTTAAGGCTGCTGAACTAATAAAATTTACGTAAATATCGATTTTCGTAGTAGCGAATGCCGGACGTGCTCCAGATAAAGAATTTGTTAGTACCTGTGTTTAGTTGAGCTAGCCGGACAAGTGCTTGTGGGAGGTTTAGTGACCGTTCTTCATCGCACATAGCATTTTTATTTGGTGCCCGACGTGGGTCATTTAGCAATATGTTTGTAACGTTGTTCCTGTAGTAAATTTGTTATTATTTTAGTATAGTTTTCTTCAACTCAGCTCTTTGTTTTGCGGTTAGAGGCCCTTCTAGTGTTCTTTTACTTAGTTCTTTGTCGTGGCGTGCTTTGTATCTTTCTGCACTTAATTTTATCCCTTATTAAGGTTAGTATTGCGCTCAGTTGTACCTCTTTCCCCACAGTGAAGCTTCTGCTTTCGCCTTGATCACATGCAAATATTTTCTTTTGGTACGCCATTACTTTTCTGAGTTCGCGTCTACTTGAAAAGGGCTTAGTGATTTGGCTTTACGATAATTATCTTTGGAGTCGGTTTCTTTTACTCCTTTGATGTCCGCGGTGGCTTCACTGAAGCGTTTTTACGGATTTCTATCTGCATATAATACGAAGTCTGTTACATTAATGCACAGCATTTTCTGCTTAGGTATGTTTTTTATGACTTTTACCTTCACTCAATACTAAACTCAATTATCGTTACGTTATTTGTTTTGCGCCGACGAATCGGCTCATATTATCTTGGTTATGTTTTGAATTGATCAGATTAATAGAAGTTATTTGTGCATCGTGAAGTATTTTTATCGTCATCGTTTATGCTGTTATACACAATTGCAAGGATCGATCAAAATTGCTATTGCTAGTGTAAAGTCATTCGATTTATTCAATCGTATTGAGCATTAATTACAGTTTTAATATCCGATTGTCTCGTCAGACGTTAGAATTTCTATTATGCAATATTTCATGTGAAGCGCTAGGTACTCAATATCCCTTTTATTTGTTTGCTGTGTTGTCTGTTACAGAAAAGGTTGAACGCACCCTTCTGAATTCAGACGGCCGCTACGACCAAAAATTTATTTGTGTCAACTCGTTGATATAACGTTAGATTACATACTGGTTTTCGATACAATCGAATTGTAATTATTACATTTGTTTGATATTCACTTAACGATTATTATAACTCTGTCTGTTTTCTGCGGAAGCTTGTTTTGATAAAAAATTAATTTACATTCAAACACTGACATAGCAGATATTACAGTGACCTATTTGTAATGTTTTTGAGATCATCTCTATCCTTCTATCCCCATCAAGTATTTTATTTCTTTAGCTTTTCAAGACCAAAACAACGATCTCTTAGTCTGCCTTGTTTCCCACTTTTGGTAAGTATTCTCTCCTGTCTTTTGAAAGTGGCTAATTGGCGCCTATTCGGTTTACTATTACTACATTTCCCTTTTGCTTATTTTTGCAAGAACCCCGATATTCACCCCGACCCATTTCTACTTTTCCTGAGCTTATCTAAAGGTAAGTTTGTTCCTTTTGCTCAGAGTGAACGTAACATTATCGATAAATTTGTACACCTTTTTTGTGTTTTTGTGACTCTTAAGTAATAGCATGTTTTATTAGGAGAATATACTTCCTAAAAGTGGCAATAAATTTTACACTTTCTTGTGTTCCTCTAATCCCGACAAAGCCATTTTACATCGGGGGGGTTATAGTTAAATGAGAAAGATAGATGTAGTGTTGCCGCACATATGCATGAAAATATCCATAGAGTAGATAATACCACTTTAGTTAATAAGCAAGTAAATATTACGAAAGTTTAGAGTAAATTAATGTATGCATTAACAATCTAATTCTTCATCAACGCTACGCAAGTACCTGATCCTTAATTTTGACGGATTAAGTAAACATCTCGTTCTAAAAATTGCATTCGGGGTAACCTCTAATCGCTTTAAAAATGCTAAAAATAACTAAACTGTCGAATAACATACCAATAATACACAGTGGACAGTGGTAATACAAAAAAGTCGATATGGTTACTTTTCCGTTTGGAAGTTGACTTTTATTTTTCACTGTCGCAAATATACGTCACAATAAAAACGTGATTTTAAGCAAAAGCAATACACGTCCCTTAAAAACTTTCACGTATTTTTCCGATTTCTTTTGTGGGACGTTGACAATTCAGTACTTCGTATTCAAGTAGTATAAGAGAAACGAAGCGTCATTACTATACTATAAAAATGAAAAAATCATAAAGATCCAGCTTTCAATACAATATCTCTTTTACACAACGAGCTTTAATTTGTAAAGAGTCTTGAAAAATATACGCTTCATTTTATAATGGAAGGCAAATTGTGGCGTTAATAAGGGTAACATAAAAAAGGGCGCGTGGCAAAAATGGAAGAAAACAAATAAAATCGCCCTATTTTCCGCCACAAACAAGAAATTTATATTTGCAATTTGTTCGAAATTGTCAGTTGTTAAAGTATAGAAAACTTGAAAAAGGTAAGTGCAGTGTTCCTTTAAATTTATATCCGACCGCATCTGGGGGTAAGATTGGGCAGAGGGGTTTCATCGATTCAATCCTACAGCCGTTAGATCCAGGCGTCGGCGTCGGTCCGGAATTTGATGCAACAGTCTATAAGCAACAAGGCGTTTCAATATAACGTTTTCATCGCGAGGCCTTTCAATCATGGCTAAAAAGTGTTACTTTCGCGTTTTTTACCCAGGGAATTGTCGCGTCAATCAATATACTGAAAAGTCTGGAAAACTTCATCTACTATACGACTTTTTTTTCTCTTTTACAAAGTCAACGCTTTGGGAAAGCAAGTCCGTGTCGTACACATTTCGGGGTTGTTTTGCGCGAGAACATTTTTCGATACACACGAAAAGGTCATTAATGCCTTACACTTACCCTATATAAATAACGAGAGGGGGAGCATGAACATATGCTAGTGGTTGGTAATTCCCAACAGAGTTTTATAAGCTGAGCAAACATGTTTTTGTGGCGTTACTAAAAAATAAAAGCCCCTCCGAGATTACAAGTGCCATAACACGCCCTACGAAATTATGATTACTTAACGAGCTATTTTTACGTAACTGAAAAACTTTTATGCAGTCATTTTTGCTTCGCAATACCAATTTCCATGGCAATGGTACCTAATCGTGTAGATTGATTACTTACTTTGCCGGAAAAAAACTAAATAACATTATTCCGCAACATTTTGTAAAGCCATTCTACTATCGCATTCGAGCATCCTCTTTAAAAAGGTACGTCAGTCAGTTCACGGGAAAAAAAACCCTTCATAATGAAATTTGCATGTCAACAAAATTAGCATTTTTATACAAGGAAAAGGGGAGTGTACAAAACGACTTAAAAAATCAGAAGGGATGACTAATGAATGACACCATTTTTTTAAAATATTGATCCAAGTTATTTTACACGTCGTACCTGTGTGGGATATTTGATGTTGCATCCATATTATTATAAGTTATAAGATTAAATTACGACTTCTTGTTTCATCCTAAAGCTTGAAGGGCCGAACTGCGTTATAGTACATACCTGAAACAAATACATAAAATTAAAAGAAGGTTATGTAGCGAAACAGCAACAAAGAAACATGAAATGATATTTGTATTTAGGATAAATCTGATCTTAAGTATTACAATATCTGCCAGTATGGTTCGAGGATCCGCTCGTTTAAGGGCGCTATTCCAAAAATTTTGTTTTTAATTCATAAAATTGCTTGATTTGCATATTCAATGTTCATTCTCATATTATAGTTCGATACTTCTACACCCCGTCGTTGTGTTAGTAGCAGTGTCAGTAGCAGACATCATCAATGAGGTGATTTTGGGAATGGGCTTGATGAGAAAATGCGGGTTCATGATAAGCCTGAAAAATGGAGTACTTTGTAACGATTTATTCTTAACGTTACTTTTGTTTGAGGTTCGCTGGCTTTATTAAAGTTTAACTAAAGTCATCTCTCGGTCTTCTTGCGTGTCAGCGCGCGCAAGTCTGCAGTGATCCGCCATTTGTACACCTTCCTTATCTTAGTGCATTTTCTTTTTAGACATCCATTTCTGGCGGTTGAACCGATGTAATTTAATTTGTTCAGCATCTTCATTCGTAATAATTGGTTTCTACGCCCTCTCGTTAACTTGAGGTAGGTGCGCTTGGGATATGTAGTAATTATAAAGAGGCCTCGTCCGGGTCCCCCCCCCCCTCTGCACAATACCAATTCAGCTTTAGTGTGTTAAGACTACGAGGGTGTTCCCGTGCGAAGATATCAGCTTAGTCACGAGAGGGTCATCGGATATTTCAGTCAAGTCTTCTCTAAACCGGAACGTAACAGTAGTGCCACTCGAAGAGAACTGCTAGCTGAAGCTGTCATCAAGTCGATCAAACATATCTGTCTATGGCAGGGTCTAGGGGGAAACAAGACCATTTTTGGCGTACACCAAAAATTGAAATTCAAATTAATTCACGTTCATTCAAAATAATTCACGTAAATTCATGTTAATTGACGTACATTCAAATTAATTCAAGTAAATTCAATTTAATTCACGTTAATTCAAATTAATTCACGTTATTTCACATTGAATCACGTTGATTCACATTAATTCTCGTTCATTCTAATTAATTCACGCTGGATTTTTTCTGGGGACAAATTTTTACACAAGTATACCAGGAAAACATTTTCCATGAGCGATTTTATCAATCTTAAATTTTCAGGACGAGAATTTTTCCATTTCGAAGGCGATTTTTTTACGTTTCTGGAGACAAATTTTCCACGCAAGTTTCCGGGGCGAGTTTTTTACGCGGATATTTCAAGGCAACGCAAATTTTTCAAGACAGATTTTTCCTGGACGATTTTTTGGGGATCAAATATTCGAAATATGATTTTTTCAACATTTTCTGTAGATGAATTTCCTTTTTTGGACGAATGTTTCAAGGGAAATTGGAGCTTACATTTTCCGTAGGTAAATTTTTCGGAAGCGACTTTTCAAAGAACAATTTTTGGGAGCCAAATATTCCAATAACGACTTTATTCAGTAGGCGCATTTTTTCGGAAAGAAGTCTTCCAGGAAGAACCCTCCCAAAAATTTGTGGCGCAAATATTACGGGAGAAAAATTCGTAGAGGCGAATATTCCCTGTATGAATTTACGGGTTGAATCATACAGGGAAGCATTTTGAAAAGGCGATTTTGCCTTGTAAATTTTTTTCGGAGCACAAGTCTTTAGGGGTCAAATATTTCAGGGACGAGTTTTAGAGAGCATCAAATTTTCGGACAAAATTTGTTATATAATATTATTCCAGGAAAGAATTTTCCGATGCGCATATCCCCAGGGCGACTTTTTCAAGCCTACATTTTCCGGAAGCGAATTTTTCCATAGGGAACTTTCCCAGAAAAAGTCTTTGAAGATCAAGCACAATAGTGATTTTTTCGCAACTACATTTTCAGGATGAGAAACTTTTCAGGGAGCCTTTAAAGATGAAATGTTCCAAAAGCGATTTTTTAAGCGAAACCAAATTTTCTTGGGATTTACAAGGGCGTTTTTTTCAGGAATCGTTGATTTTTTAGAAACGAATTTTTCTTAAGGGGAACCAGTACCATTTTTGGTGCACACCAAACATTCACATTCAAATTAATTCACGTTAATTCATGTTAATTCACGCTAATTCAAATTAATTCCATTAATTCTCGTTACTTCACGCTCATTAAATTTATTCACGTTAATTCGAATTAATTCAAATTAATTCACGTTAATTCAAATTAATTTACGTTAGTTCAAATCAATTCACGTTAATTCTAATTAATTCAGGCTAATTCAAATTAATTCACCATACACACCAAAAATACACTAAAAATCCAAAGTTGTTTCCCCTTAGGTATGGCCAGTAGTTTCTGGTAAGGACCAATCATGCCGCATTGCGATGGTTATTACTAATGCTATGAATATTATGCAAAATGCATATCGTGTATTTTTGGTTGTAGTTGTATGAGATTTTGTGCATTTTCGATTTTGAAGAGATTAAACTCTTGCATATTTTGATATCCTTTGCATTTGCATTATAAACTTGCATATTTTAAGATGTATTTAAATTTTTGCTAGTTTTAATCGATTTTAATGTGAATTTTTAATACATTTTTGCGGATTTTCATAACGGACGCGATTATGAAACATGCTGCAACAGCCTGAAGGAAGATTTATTGATTTAATTGATAATTCATTCCACAAAATTCGTTGTGTACATACGTGATGACTGATAAGTTAAGGAATACAATTGTCGAAAGTTTTTTAAAATCACTTTTCAAACGAAAGTTATACTCATTTGAAGATTGGGCCTTCGGGTCAGAAAGTGTCCCCTGCCTACTAGTCATCTAATTTCGCATGTTGTTCATTGAAAAAAAAATTACGATTGAAGTCGATATTTTGATACTTGGAATAATGCTTATTGATTGTAATGGAACTCTACTTAAATAGCATTTTTCCACCACCCCCAGTGACGCACAATCTACATGTTTTTGGAATCGAATGTACAGAATTTAATACTATGATCGACATATTGAATTTTTTATGATCATTTAATATAATATCGACTACAATCGTTATTTTTTTTGTTATTTGCGACATTTTCAATGAACAACGTGCGAAATTAGATCACTCACTAGTAGACGGGGGACACTTTGTGTGTGGCCCGAAGGCCCAACCTAACTAATTTTAGATTCGTCATATTCATTCATGTTCAAAAACCTCCAGATACCAAATTTCGTCGAAATTAGAAATTTTGTTTGGACCCCCGTTTAGGGGTGCCCCTTTCGTGGTAGGAATTTTGAAAAAAATTTTGCAAAACCGGAAAGGGCACAACTGCCACCAGTCTTTCTAACTCTAATGGTTGCTGAGAAAAAAATTAATGACGCAATGCAAATTTCACCACTTTTCCAAACGAAACACGTTGGAGTCTCGGTTTATTTGGAAGGGCATAATGAGAGGGCAGTCCATTATGCCCTTTCATTACGCCCTAGGAAATCATGGACTATTTTCCATATATCATATGACAGAATATCATTGGCATATAATAGGCAAATAAAAAATAAATAGCTATTCTACTATTTTAAAAATCCAGTTCAAGAAAAAAGTAACATACATTTCCAATAGAAAAACAAGCGTATAATCTTGAAGAGCTGTGTTTAAATGTTGTTTTCATCATTTTTATTATCTTTGTTTATGCGTATTGTAGCGAATATTCTAGAAATCCCGAGAGACATTGAGGCGCCATAAAAGATTATAGTCATCGGCGATAAGAAACGCAAGCGGATGTGACGCATTTTTCCGGGAAATACGGCGTGTTTGTTGAGAATATTCTAGAATATTCGAGAACTTTCGCGAAAGGCCGGCGTTTGCATATCGAATTGTGTTTCGAGTCAGTGCTAACGTCGATTCGAAGTGAAGTATCAAGCTCCGTCTCGTGTTATATGGTATAAATTAGAGTGTTAAATATTAAATTAAACATGCATGCATGGTTTTCTAATCAAACGCCTCATCGAAATGAATTGGTTTCTACAAATCGTCCGTCCGTGTGCGCTATAACTCTTTTTAAAAGTGACCGATCATGTAGAAATTGGGCGTACAGGCACACAAGTTATACGACTTCGAGTGAATCGGGAACAAAAAAACTGTTAGCTCAATATAATATAAATCAACATATCTCATTCCGTAGGTCATGTATCGAGTTAAGGTTTTCGCTAGATTATCCCCTATGATTCTTAGATGTGTACAAATTCAATACAACCCTTCTCTGTGGTCTAGGTCAAAAGTTTTAGAGCAAAATGTATCCAAAATTATTATTTTCGCATGAATTTGGAGTTGTAAAACTTTCAAATGCATTATCTTGATGCCGAAAGAGTACATCATATGCACATTTGGTAACCGCGTGTGTTTGATTCAATGATGTTAAGTTCTTTTCCTAGGACCACACGTAGGTATTTTGATCAAAACATGTCAAAATCGTTATTCATGCACCAAGATCGCTGGGAAAAAGACTAAGGCATTATCTTAAAGCCCAAAACATCAATTTGTTGCATTTTTAGTGACCGCATGTACTTTGATCGCAGCAGCGTGTCAAAATCATTATCATCATCATGCACCAAGATCGTTTGGAAATAGAGCAAGAGAATTATTTGAGAGAAAGAGTAAGAGCATTAGCTCAATGCCCAAAGCACGAATTTCATGCATTTTTTGACTGTGTATATTTTGCAAGGTTAAAATAAATGGTCGTTAAAAAAGTGTAATAATGAGAACCCGTCGATATTTCGTTGTAATGGTTTATTTTTATTAATTCTGAGAATTGCCCTTTTTTAGTAAAAAATTGTTCGAATGTATAAATTGTTTAAACAATGAAAATCTAATTTGGGTGCAAATTAGTCTTTAGTTCATAGTTTTTGATGCAACTAATAAAATTTCAATCGGGAAAAGTGGGGGTGCTATTTTTATTTCAAGTTGGCACCCCCAGTTTAAAAATCGGTTTTCCGCCAGAACTAAGCGGGTTCAAATTCTATTTCTGTGGGTACAAATTAGTCCTAAATTATAAGCTTTGTATTTTTCAAAAAATAATATGGCTGATCTAACTCAAGCCATGGATGAGGGTTCAAAACTTTTTCAAGAATGGTGTAATGAGAACGGGTTCAAAATCAGTTTTGTTAAGTCGGGAGTCATGTTTATAGCAAGGCAGAGAGATACCCCTACTGGTTCAATTCAACTAAGCAACACTACCTTCCCTATTGTTACACATTTTAAATACCTCGGTCTACTAATAGACAATAAGCTTAACTGGAGATATCACATCATGGCCACAGTTAAACAGTGCGAAAAAGCCTTAAATCTATTAAGATTATCAACGAAAGTTAGTTGGGGAGCCGATTACTTCACTACGATAAAGATGTTTATTTTTCATTTGCCTATTATATGTCAATTATATCTGTCATATGTGATATATGAAGCAGTCTATTACGCCCAAGGGCATAATGAGAGGGCATAATGGATTGTCATCTTATTATGCCCTCAAATGGCCTGTCAAATTGATTGACGGAGTTATATTATGTCATAAAAAAGATGCAACTTGATTCGTATGGAGCACTTTAATGTTGGGCAAACAATAATCATGACATTTGTATATTAGAAATGCATTCTTTGGAATGATGAAAAATAAAATGTTGTATGCACCTCAGGCATTACTCAATATTTAACCCTCGGGCGACTTACAATCCCTCGGGCCGGAGGCCCTCGGGCTCTGTCGCCCTCGGCATAAATATCGCCTTAATGCCCTTGATGCATAAATAACTATTAGAGCCTATCTGCGACCGCTTATTGACTACGGCTGTCACCTCTACGGTTCGGCGCGAAATACACTATTGAAACAGTTAACAACAGTAGTAAACAAAGCACTTCGTATATGCGTCGGGGGGATGCGATCTACACCTATATTAGCGCTGCAGGTAGAGGCACAAGAACCACCGCTAGAACTTCGAATAGAATACTTGGCCCTAAAATATATCGTTAAGTTAAAGTTCTCCAACAATCAATTATTGGACAAAGTCTCTGAACTGTGTAATTTAGATCTTGTCAACAAATACTGGTCCAAAAAGAAATCGCCACCGCTAGCTTCCGCTTTTGCAAACATAGCCTACTACATTAATCAGGAACTTTATTTCCCAGATCTCGTTAACTTAAAATACGGTGATACTATTTTAAAACCTACCATACAGTATCCTAATTATCTTGACCACAGAGACTATAACACTCGTCTACATAACTCCATTATTGCAGGAAAAGCTGGCAGCTTATTATTTTATACAGATGGCTCCAAATCTTCAGATGGATGCGCTGGTGCCTTTTTTGAGGCGACACAGAATTTTAGAGCTTCCTTTAGATTAAATAAACTGTCTTCTGTCTATCATGCCGAATGTGTGGCTATACTCGAAGCCTTAAAATATGCCTCCCTCCAACTCTGCAATAAGGTGGTCATCTTCACGGACTCTCATAGCGCACTTCAAGCAATAAATGCAAAGATATGTAAGGCTAAATCCAACCCCGTTATTATAGATATTATGATCGTGTTACGAAACCTTAGAGCCAAATCTATAAATGTTGAGCTGCAGTGGGTGAAGAGCCACAGCAACATTGCAGGAAATGAAGAAGCAGACAGGTTGGCCAAATTAGGACTTGAAAGGAAGGATATTCTCAATAATAAACTAACCAAACGAGATCTGTACCTGGTAATTAAAAACTCTCTGATAAAACAAAAATGGGAACTGCAATGGATTAATTCTTATCGCACACATACTACTCAATATGCCAAAATTCAACCCGCATTAATAAAAAGGCACTGGGTTCGGGATTTTTCTGTAGGTCGCCAGTATTTTTCTACCATCGCTAGGCTCAAGTTCGGTCACGATCTTTACCCTGCCCATTTATATAAAATAGGCATTATAGAGTCACCTGTATGTAGGTGCGGGAGTGAGATGGCGGATCTCAATCATATATTTTTTGGATGTCAACTTAACCAAATGCAGACAGACATACTGATTGCAGAACTGGTGAGAATGGGACTCCAACTACCCACCGACATCGTTAGTCTTTTGGCTGCCAATGACAAAAATGTGTTCGATGGTATAATACACTTCTTGAGACAAACTCAGATCAATATTTAATTTACAACTCCTAATTTTTTCGCTCCTCTTGCCTTGTCCTTTGTTATAGTACCCAATTACCGAACCGTGGTCCAGTGCATTGTGTTGTCTGTGTAAGTCGCATTGACAGGCCCCTTTGCGTGAAGTCTATGTGGCCAGTGTTATCTCCTTATTGTTACACAGGTAGGGCTATCATGGGCTTGATCCCGTTAGGGCCTTTAAGGAAAAAAAAAAATTATAAGCTTATTTTTACTCGTTTTGGGAAAAGTGGGGGTGCCAACATCTTCAACGTAATATAACCGAATGCCATCGTCTGTATCAGTATATTTAGCTAGAAAAAGATATTGATAACACTAGCATTTTAATTAATTTCATGCTAAAGTGCAAGAACAACAAACATTTGCTATTTTGGTATGCATTCTCTCAACGGTTTGAGAATAATTTACTAAACGTTGAAATAAATGAAATTACTTCTGTCACTTAAAGCTCACGGCATTTGTTTTTTGCGCTTTTGGAGCTGACTGAAGAAGGCGGAGGGGGAATTTATAGTTTTACTTGTATTTAGTATTTAATTTTAGTTTAAATATTCATACTTCATGTTGTAGTATACTCGTATTCAGTATATATTCAAATTCTCTTGGCCAATTTATGTAAGTTGGTCTAAGAAACTTTAAAACCCGAAATTAGAATGTTTTATTAATGTTTTCAGAAGCAATGTAGATACAGAAAATTTTATTTATGAACTTCACGTTCCTAAAACACAAAATGCAAGTTTCTCTATGAGAGACTCGTCTCTTCTCACCGTTTTGGGATATTATATTCTAACTTTATTTTTTATTACTTCCAGCGCCGAAACTTTGCACGAAAAATCAATTCCAAGTTTCGTATTACGTTGGAGCAGGATTCGTGTGAATGCAAAATTAAAAGCGCCATAGAGACGGGAAGTTGAAATAAATTCGGTTATAAAAGAGAAATTGCGTAATAATTTACCCCTCACGTTACAAATTAATTTGTATATTGTGCACTATGTTTAAATTCATGGTTAGTTTTTATGATTTATAAAGCCACACGGTAAGTTAATACGCAATTTTGCTCTGTAAAGTAATTACTACTGTGTAGTCTACTAATTTGATAAACTAAGCAATCTTCTCTAAGCTTATTTTATTTTTTCTGGTATGTTGATGTGTTTTATTCAACAGTTTTGGATATTCCATTTTAATTCGTGCATTAATTAAAATTAATTGTATTGAATTATTTATTAAATACTAATACATAACGTCTTTATGTACGGAGTCGCGAGAGTAAACCGCAGGTTGTACAAAAGCCAAACTTTTCCCTGCACCCCTTAAACTTTAATGAGGAACGAAGGAGTACAACACGCATGAAGAACGAGTCAGTGAGGCGCTTTGAAAAAAGTGTTACATGGGCGTAAAACGGATAGCAATAAAAGAAAGGAAGAAATAGTGTTTTGTTTAATTCCGAGCATTTACTAAGTTCTTAAAGCCGACTGTCACTGGAGTGGAGGTGGAGGTAAAATTGAAGTAAATAGTGATACATGAATTACAAATCTAAAATTGGCTCTTTGATGGTGAAAATCAGGCACTTCCAAAAAGCGATAAACGCGCGTTAAAAACAACACTCCGACTAACTCCTGCGTAAACTTCACTTCTTTAATTCGAATTAAACATTCACTTTTATCACGACGACTTAAATCTCTTTAAACACACACTAGCTTTCTTCCACAAAACTTTACAATGAAACAAGACTGACTGTCTTTTCAAAAAGCTTCGATAACGGCAAAACTGTCAAACACACTATTCTATTCTGTTCATAATAAGAAGCCGACCAGGTAGCACTAGGGTACAGCTAAGGTCCCCTCTCCTTCACAACCAGGTTCACAGCCAGTGTTCGTCTGAACAAAGGAGAGGACCCTGTTTAGCCTAATGGTTCACCCTCCCCGGTTACAAATAACTGTTGCCAAAAAGCTGATTTCTGACTCTGAACAAGGCGTCACAGTGACGGACCACACGCTCGCCAGAGAATTTGCACGTGGGCTCCTCCACAAGTCCAATGTTATACAGGTGATTTCCCGTTCCCAAGCCTATCTCGATCCTTATATACCCAGCTGCTTTCTGCAGGTTCCCCTGCACATGGTAGGCCATCATACCAGGCACCGTACAGTATTATCGGCCTTATCACTACAGTGGTCCCCATCGAGGAAACAAGTCCCATTTACAACCAGAAGCCCTTCTACATGCCTTTTTATTTATTCGCACAATGTACCTTTTCCAGTTCAGGCGGGGGTCTATGATGACTCCCAAACCGGGTCCCACCTAGTTGATGTCCTCGAAGAGTAATCAAGGTCCGCTCTCCTTCTATTCCGTAAATGTAACAACCTCCGTCTTTTCAGGATTAACGGAGAGGCCATTGCTACTGCACCACCTATCCACCTGATCATGAGCCCTTTGCATGAGCTGTTTCACGGTGTTTGCACTTTCCAGTTATGTCTGCGTAACTCTGTGTATACGCTCCGTCCTCGTGCAGAGGTCGGAGGAGCCCGTCCAGTACCAGGAACAACAGCAGTGGAGACAATACTCTACCCTGTGGACATCCTCTAGTGACCGAGGAGCTCATCTCCGTCGTCCAGATTGAGGATATAATGACCCTGCTTCCGAGTATGGCGCGGATCCATCTTACGATTGACCCATCAATACCCAAGCCTTCAGCAGCTTCACTAATGGAATCGAACGTGATGTTAAACGCATCCTCGATATCTAGAAACGCTCCCAGGGTTCCCTCCCCAGCATACATTACCCATTCCAGCCTGCCCACAAAACTGTGAATAGCCGTCCCAGTGGACGTACCAGCCCTGTAAGTATGTCAAAAATGGATGTGGTGGATACAAAATCACATTGACCTCTAATTCAAATTCAAATGATATGATTCCCAAGTAACAACACACACAACAATATACTTTCGTATTTTTTATACAGGGCGTCCGAAAAGTACGGAATATCGTATATATATATATTTGTAAATTATTTTATCGAAAAATGCGAGGGGTAAACCGCGATGGGAAATCAGTGTACACGTTTGAGGAAATCTATGGGAAATCATAGGAATTCCGAAGGAACTCCTAGGAAAGCTAAGAATTCCAAGGAATTCCATGTGTATTCAGGAGGAATTCCAAGGAAATCACAGGAACTCCGAGGAAATCAAGGGAACTCTAAAGAAATCAAAGGAACTCGTGCTGCATTTTATTATTTAATTTGGTCTTAACTAATTTTTTATTTGTTTATGGTATTTTTCTCATTTAATAATGAGTTTTTCTCATTGCAAATAGGTCTATTAAAATATAAAATAGTGTTTCGTCTAAGGTCGTGTCTTTATCCGTCCGTCCGTCCGTCCGCTAACTTTGCGACGCTACTAGTTCTTTATCTTAAGAGCTATTGTTCTACTTTTTTCGCTATTTGGTTCGTTATGGTGTCGAGTCTTGTACCAAGGAAGGAATTTTTTCTGTACCGCTTACAAAAAAAGTTATTGTAAAAAAACAAAAAACCGTTTTTTACATGTTCCATAATTTTACCCTTTTGCCGTTTATTAACGATCCTAGAGATCGTTTATAATTTTGCATTGCTATCTGTCGCCTGCCGGTTGGTCTCTCCGTCTGTTCGTTTGTCTGTCTGTCCATCTATCTGTCCGTGTGAACGATAACTTTGTTTAGAAATGTTCGATCGCTTTTACATCTCCGTTAGTTATGAACTGAATTGCATGAAATTCAATATGGTCATAGCTTTAGCCATATAATACGCAATGCCAAAAGTTGAATCGAATCGATTCAAAATTCACAGTGCCCTTTTCGCATCTCGACCATTTATAAACCGAATTGCAAACTTTTTACTTATAAAAGTATTTGAATGAAATTTGATACATAGGCACTTGGAATAAAGGAAAATCAAACGCCAATTTCAAAATTTGGTTTTGCGCATGCGCAGTGCCAACTTTTTTTATTTATGGAAGAATTTAAACGAAATTTGATACATAGGCACTTGGGATAAAGGAAAATCAAACGCCAGTTTCAAAATTTGGCTTTGCGCATGCGCAGTGCCAACTTTTTATTTATGGAAGAATTTAAATGAAATGTGATACATAGGCACTTGGAATAAAGGAAAATCTAGCGCCAGTTTCAAAATTTTATTTTGCGCATGCGCAGTGCCAACTTTTTTATCTATGGAACTATTTAAGTGAAATTTGATACTTAGGCGCTTGGAACAAAGGAAAATCTAACATTAGTTTTAAAATTTAGGTTTGCGCATGCGCAGTTCCAACTTTCTTATTTAGAAAAGCATTGAAATGAAATTCTTCTCATAAACTGAAATTGAAGTAGCACGTCAAAAATGGATTGCACATGTGCAACGCTATCTTTCATATTTGTGGCCGGATTTTTACGATTTTAACAGAAGTTGCATCTTACAAATGGGAAATGAATGCAAGTGGAAATGCGCTTTATGTAAATCGTTTACGATTACTTTTTAACTTGACACTTGACACTTTTATATTTTTTTTATGGTTTTACCTCGGGTTTTACTTACCAGGAAATTGTTAAATCAACGGAATAACAATGAAATAATTAAAAAACTTTAAAAAATCAGAGGAACTCACAGGAACTCCAAAAGAAAATCGAGGGAACTCCAAGGAAATCAGAGGTATTTCGTGGAAGTTGGAGGAACTCGGAGGAAATCAGGGAAACTCCGAAGAAATCAAATGAACTCTGAAGAACTCGAAGGAACTCAGAGGAAATCTAATATTTATAGGAAATCAGTGTACAAAATTTGGGTTGCGGTTTACCCCTCGGAAAAATGTTTCAAGTAAAAGTTATTTGATATTTAATTTCTGAACACATTTTGTATTTTTTTGAATTTTTAAAACCAAAGCGCGACATTTTTTTAAATGACAAGATATATCTTTTGCCAAGTTATTTGATAAGGTTGATTGGCACGCACTCTTCACAAAATGTGGAGGGGCCCCGTCTTGCTGGAATTCAAGTTCACGTACTACTAGCCTGACTGTTCTAAGACGCATTCAATTGTTTCAATACGTAGATGACCATAAAACGGTCATGGGTTACTAGATTAATGAGCATTAACGTTACAATAGTTGCATTTTGTCGCCCAACAGCGAGGCGAAAACAAAGAACCTGAAATTCAATAATTATCTTAATTTTGTTTTTGTTTTGTTAATAAAAAAAACACGAAAGGTTAATACCATACCATGATAGCGCGCATAATTTTAGTTTCGTATAAAAAATATTTTTGTTTTTGGGAAAGGCTGGTCACGCTGCCAATGCAAATGCAAGATTCTAAGTTGCTTAGGTACATTTTCATTTCACACATCCAATAACCAGTGCATTATTGGCACTATGCACTAAAAGTACGCAGAGAAGAAAAGAATCAAGAAAGCAAGTAATATTGATCCATTACCAAATCCCTACAAGTAACTACTCAGTTGACTACGTCACACTTATTTCTGTCAAGAAAATCAATGCACCAAGTGACCTAGAAGCGGCATTTTCTCCGTCGTTGAAGAAGAAGTAATATAAAAGAGTACGTTTTACGATCCGATATGGAGGTGCTGAAATTCAGTTTGTCGGAAGTGCTTACTTTACACGAAGCATATGATGGTTCCATATAAATATTATTGCATAATATTCTGTTTCAAGAATTGCGCCGTGGCGTATACGTGAACTTTTATTCGGTTCAGAAGCGCGAAACTAATCGAAAGAGAATATATTTCATGCAAAAACAATTTGAAAGCTCCGTTTGCTGCAGGCGGTATTTGGCTATTGTAAAACCACAGACAACTGTAAACAGTTCCTACTACAAACTTCAAATAAGAAGCGTGATGGATTCGCCTTCCAGTCGAATCTAAACAAATATCCCGGTTTTGAAAAGAATAATGTGCGGTTTACCGTTTACCTCCAATGGAAATGTTTAAACTACTGCACTTTTCCAAATCGTTTTATAACTCGTAAAACAATTTTAATTTCTAAGAAAAGCGCTATGAGACAAACGTTAAAATAACCACCAAGATCAAATTACACATGAACAGTATTAAATTGAAGAAATTTCACGAAAAAATTTGTCGTCTATAATGCAACATGACAGACGTCCTGGAAACGATCCATTAATTACGGATTTTTACCATGTCGTCTCTACGAATAGGAATTCTTACACTAAAAATAAATTTGCATAATTTAATACGTTTGAACAATGGCGTTTCGGTTTCGAAATAAACGTTATAGGAAAATTTGCCAAAGTTTTTACGGATTTAATTATAGAAGACAAATTATGTACAAGAAAGTTTAGAAGATAATGGCAAGAATTTAAATCACTAGGACGTTAGATCTTAACAATCAGTTAGGCAAACTTGGTCACGCTTGTATTCCGTAATTACAAACGTATCTATGCTTAAAAAAACAATCCCGTCTTAATGCGTGCCAACGTGGCAGAACGTACTGCAACATTAAAACAGTTGATTTCAGTCTGCACGTTAATTTCTTGTTTTCATAATAAATTGATTTACAATAGGCATCTGGGCTGAAACATTCTCGCTCGTAATCCATGTATTTCACTTAACTCACTCATTTTTTTTTAATTTTCTAGCTTCCAACCTAAATTATACAGTTGAAGATTTAGTTTTTAAAATGTTTCACAAGTGTGGCAACACGATTGCCAAAATTTGGTCGGAAATTTAAATTTTCAGCTGGTGTTCTACGTACACCTGCCACTAGCTGCGTAACTCACCTGGTAACCCAGTATGACCCAGATACAAAACAGTGGAAATGTCAGGACTAAGGTTTAAAAAAATGGAGAAAGGTTTTCGCCTTAAGGCATTTTCCATGAATTGATCAGTACTTCCCGAAAGGTCATATAACGATCTATTTATGTGTACAAAGGAAAATAAGTTATGGCATAAATATTCTTATAAATAAGAAACTGAGCATTGCGCAGTTTGCGCATGCTTCCATCTGATTTTACAATGTACGGTATGCTTGTCTTTACTAGAAGGATCTTTGGGTAAAATTTCCAAAAAATATCTCTATAAACAAGAAAGCTCAGAATACTCGGACGCTTGGTGTGTACACACTTCATATGACTAAGAACAAAATTGTGTAACATACATAGAACCTCGCGGTACATTTTTTCTATATAAACGTTGAGAGAAAATTCCGGCAATTATTTTTAGTTTCATACAAGCATCCCTAAGGAGGCGAAATAAGCACTCCAAAACATCATATCGTGATTTCCTTACATTTTAATTCCATATAGAAAGCGCCATTATCGTAAAAATCGAAAAATTTTAATTTTATCTATCTTGTCCTTAACATTGAAAGGTTCCACCCTGTATATACAACTTGCGACGATACATACATTTTTGAGAGTTGGCAACCATGAAATTTCTAGGTGGGAAAAAGCTGCCTGCGCCATCTAAAAAGCACGAACGGGGGTAACGTTAGGCATCTTGTCTTGAATGACGGTCGTGAACGCGTCCCTCCATAAATGTTTGTTGTTATTTTGTGTTATATAATGCAGGTAGTAATTTTGGATTTTTTTATATCGTATTTATGTTTTGTATGACGCATTTTATATTTTTTGTGTGTTTCAATCTTTGTTTTTGAAATTTACTTGGTTTAACCGTAATGCAGAATCACATGTGTGATACATACGCTATTGTTTGTAATTGTTTACGTTTTTGGTGTAATGTTTGCTTAATTTATATTTATTAATGTTGATTACTTGGTCTTGTCCCTGAAGTAAGATTCATATAAGTTTTGATCATTTTACCGAAATTACCGATTCGTTTGATGTATGTACTGACTTGTTTTCTCCGTGAATGGAGCAGTCACGGGATGGTAAAAACTGTAACCATTTGAAGTACGACACCTAATTCCGTGATTGTCTTCGACATTCAACTGTAGGCTCGAAACCCCGAAACCAGGGGCAGGTTTCCTATCTTGCAGGAGCGGGATTACGCTAATCAAAGCTCTTCAGTTTAGAATCTATGTGCGATAAATTAGTGGCGATTCAATAATTTCCACGTATCTTGTTTTTAGTTAAATTTGCCTACAAGGCCATGTAATTTTCCATCTTGCTTTTAACAAAAGGACTTTATTGCACCAAAGATGAGTCACATCCTGTGTATTTCACCCTTTCTTAGAATCCAAGTACCTGCTTACCTGACCCCTAATTCCCAAAACTTGTTTTTAACCTATATGTTACCTCTTGAAGTTTACCTGCTACTTTTATGATGTTATAATTTTATGTTACGCATTCACATCATTATAAACAAGTAATTTTACAACACAGTTAGATATTAATTTGACGGGTGGTGTTTTTATTAGTAAGTTCTTTTTTTTCCCAGCCTATTTCTATTTTTATTCGATGAACTACCATTTTCAAAGTTTATTTTTGCAATGTAATTTATTTCAACTTAAATATCCGAGCTTTCACAATCTTAATAATTGCGATAATTATTAAACAAACTTTTCACAATTTGAGTGTTTATTTTAACGTCCCTTCCCTACTGTGCTTCAGGTCAGAGCGTTGTTTACCAACTAACGTAAGGGGGTCCTGCCTTAGATGTCTTATCACGTACCACTTTTCAAATTTAAGCAGGATCTTGTTTAGTTTTGGAGGGAATAGTCATTCGGGTGGCCATTTTTAAACGTTGCCGGGTTGACTTTATTTCCGTGTTCTTGTAGTGTGAAGTTAGCGGTGAACCTACAACGTTTTTCTTTTATTTTTGGTAAGACCACGGTGAGAGGTGAACTTCCCCATTTTTTGAGACCGCGGATCATGACAGCACACGGTATGCTAGATTTCATGTTTTCTAAACATTGAATCACGAATTTTTTCATTTATTGAAATATGTTCACATATCGGGCAGAAGTAACAGTCACCGTTTGTTTTTTAAAAGAAAAACGACGCGATAATCGCCGCACCAAACTGTAACCTTAAAACTGTGTCTCTCATGGTGGTTTTCTTTTTAATAGTGAACCTGGCGTTCGCAATGCGGACAGTGCAGTTGTTTCGAGCACTTGTAATTTGTCGTAGACATTCTCATTGGTGGACCAATTTAATATTCGAGGGTGTAATATTGGCAACAAAGTTTTAAACGAGTCATTAATTTACGAAAACCAGGATTTTGTATCGACAGTTCATCATCTAAGAATGGTATTCCACTATGGGACGGCACTATGCCGGGCGATGTTACAGTGCCGTCTAAAGAGTGGGTGTGGGTAAAACCCGGACCCGGACCCGGACTCGGACTTGGTGGGTGAAACCCGGACCCGGACTCGAACCCGGATTTGGTGAGTACAAGGCGGACCCGGACTCGGACAGAGCTTAGTTGGTAAAATCCTGACCCGTATCCGGACATAGTGGGTAAAACCCGGACCCGGATTCGGACTTGGTGGATTCTTTCTTTTATATTTTCGCGCATCGTAACATCGAAGCCATTATGACGGGTAGAGTTCCGAGCATTATTACGTTTTTCGATCGGATTGAACCTTTTCTATGCGTCAAATGCGTTTGGCCCATAGTTTCAAAATGCACGAAGAAAGTAGAGATTTGTTTCTTTTATCATTATGCCTTGCTGTAGTGATTGTATTAAGTTTTATTTTAGGCGACCGGTATAGCGGAAGCATATTTTCGCTCGTTCGGACACGATTTTTGTACGCGCTTTAACTTTAGAACGAATTATTACTGTACGAGGTTGAAATTATCATAGTATGTTTCAGATCATAAAATAAGGCTTGGGATTGTTAACCATCCATATCCCTCCACAAATACAAGAAATATGAACAAAATGGCGCCAGGCATGCCGGATAGTACATCTCGGTAACCGTGTGACATAGGAAACATTTAAACAGGGCAAATTGTACCTAGATTACAGCGCAACAATAATCGCCTATTAAAGAGTTGGAAACCATGTAGATCTCCGGAAAACTACAAAAAATGAAAAATAAAGGAAACTGTCAAAAAATGCATGCACATACCCAACTTTCTTTAAACTTTTAAAGCGATTTTTCTAAACATTTTAATGTGGATCCTTCAAATAAAAGCAAATTCAAGGCGCACGTGAAAAATTACCTTGCACATAGATGCGATTTTTTGATAAATGTTTACAGTAGGTCCTTGGCATAAAAGGACATTCAAGGCGTATATGTCAAAAATTGCATTGCGTTGAATGAATTAAATTGAAGGCAAAATTGAATTTTGCGTGATCTGCGCATGCGCATATCCAACATTCTTGTTTGTAACGAAATTTCTTTGAAGCGTCAAATAAAAAAATGAAGGCGCATGTAAAACATGTTGGTCCTACATGAATATCACTGTATAACTAAGAGTTCGATGCTATTATGGATTCGGAGTTCGATTTATTCCCTAAGTGTCGTTTAGGTATAATACCAACGAATTAATTTACTCATGCACAAACTGCGCAATGTCAGCTTTCTTATAAAAAGAAAAGGTATCTTTTTTAAATTTTAATCACAGATGCTTCTAGCAAAGACAAGCATATCTCATATTGTAAAAATTAGATCTGCGCATGCGCATGCTGCGCAATGTCAAATTCCTTATTATGTAGAGATATTTTTTTGAAATTTTAACCAATGCTTCTACGACAGGAAACATATAAATTTAAACATCAGATGTGAGCTTACGCGGGCTGCGTAATGCTAAGTTTCATATTTATAAGAAGTCACTCCCCTTCGATGATTTATTGGAAGGTTACTGAGATCGACTGTATTATGTCCAATAAACCAATACCTACTCGGTTTACGAGAACGTCTGTAATGCTCAAAAAAATTATTGCTCGATATTTAAGGGGCTTTATAGAGACAGATGTTTTACAGTAGATAAGGAATCTGGTTCTGCTCATGCGTAACACACCCACACTGAATTTCCTTTTATTCAAAGGACCTACTGTTAAAATGTCACAAAAATCGCTATATCTAATTGTATTTTTACCGTTCCCGATCCACAAGAATCCTTGTAACTTTTGTCCTTATTGATGGTTCTTTCCTACACCATAAAGAAGTCGCAGTCCTAATTTCGAACAAGCGGCCGCTGTTAAAAAGATTATTGCTCACACGGACGAGCGGTCGGAAAATAATAAAACTATAAAGGATCACTACAAAAAATCCATAAAAGTGATCCCTGACCGTGGCTTAGTTCGGGTCCGGGTCCCCGGCTTTTACCCACCAAGTCCGGGCCCGGGTCCGGGTCTGGGTTTTACCCACACCCTCTAAAGAGTCGTTGTACCGTTACCACTGACTCTCCATAAACAAACACGCGGTGAGCTTTCGCCCACAACGGCATCATGTGTACTAAATGGAAATTTAAGGAAGATTAAATGCCACCAACCTCATTTGCGTTACACAAGTGCACGTGACTGACTTTTAAATTTCTCTAACCGCTTAAAGTGAAATGACCCATTCTTGAACAGTTTTCCATGACCATTTAACTGACAAGAACCTAACATTACAACACATTTGAAGGAATCGGTTTCTTTTGAACACAAAAATACCAAAATATGGGTCGTTCAACTCGACGTACTGACTGCACTACAAATGGTTGCAAGCACTATCGATACAAAATCCTGGTTTTCGTAAATTAATGACTGCTGATTTGGAACTGGAGGTTAATACGGCGACTAAACAATTTATTAATTCCGACGGTAAGGGTCGATGTCATTAAAAAGATTTGCGCACAAATCGACCATTGAAGACTGGCGACAAATTACAGCATATATAGTCCGTTTCAGATGTCCGTGCAGTAAAGGAATGCGCCTGCGGCTATTTTCCAGTAGCGCACCATTTCAACATACTTTAGGGTTTCAGCTAGGATCTAATGCGTTTCTATTAATATGACATCTATATACATTTTAATGTTTAATGATTATACATACATGGTAATTACACTTGGTTTAATTGCGTATATTTTTGGAATGCATTCTTAATAATTTGTACTTAATGTGCATGAGCATTTGTTTTACCCATTTGCACGCCCATGAACATTTTAAACGTGTAAATAAAACCATTATAAGCTAATTAACTATTGTCTAGGCCAGCGTTTCTCAAAGTGGGGTACGCGTACCACTGGGGGTACGCCATTGAATCATAGGGGGTACGCGAAAAAATTTTCGTAATGGTGGCAGCATACCACAAGCGTGACGGCACACGGGCACGGGCGAATAAATCAAGCACTGCGCTCACAAAGTCGCACTTATTTATGTGAGAGTGGGTTTTCACACCTAGTCAAGTTAGATATTTAGTTCGTTCTTTTTGCATTCGGTAGCGTATCGCTCTGGCTCCTGAGTCAAGGAAAATCTTAACGATTGACTGCGCATGCGCAGACTTTTTTATTTATTAATATATTTTGTTGAAATTTTAATCACAGATACTTTAAGTAAAGGCAAATATATCGCATATAGTAAAAATCAGATGTGCGCAGGCGCACACTGCGCAATCCCAACTTTCTTATTTATGGAGATATTTCTTTGAAATTTTAACCAAAGATGCTTATAGTAAAAGCAAACGTATTGCATATTGTAAATATCAGATTAATAAGCGCATGCGCAGGACGCGCAATATCAACTGCGCAGATAGTGTCAACTTCCTTATTTATGAAGATATTTCTTTAAAATTTTAACCATATATGCCTCTAGTAATGAAAAACATAGCGCACATAGGTATGGCCTTTGGGGAAGTACGCATCAATTTATGGAAAATGCGCTGAAGTTACTCGCCTCAGGGCGAAAACCTTTTTACTTATTTTTTAAATTATGTTATTAAAAATAGTTCTTTTGTATTTTTTTAAGAAAATACCTTATTTGCTTTACCAAATTTTAAACACGTTTTTTTAAATAAAATGCCTATCTTGTGTCTATATTTTTTAAAGGGGTTCGCCGTGGGCTTGAAAGTCTAATAGGGGTACGTGGAACAATTAAGTTTGAGAAACCCTGGTCTAGGCGATCCTTTCAAACCCTTATTGCTATGGAGCGTACTTTTCCTATTTGTCCGCGCTTTTAAATACTGGTTTTCAAAAGGAAATTGCGTTGCGGCTCTTTAAAATTTTTCGCTATATGCACATTCCTTTACTGCACGGACATCTGAAACGGACTTTAGTTTATTTTTAGTCCACTTACCTTTAGAATATTCCGATGACATATTTCCGTGCGTTTAAAAGTGTATGCTATTGTTCGCATTTATCGTAATTATTTAAGCTTCACAAGTTATCCTTTGAAATTGAAGTTCACCCACCTTAGATCCACTCGTTTAAAACTTTGTTGCCAATATTACACTCCCTCGAATATTAAATTGGTCCACCAATGAAAATGTCTACGACAAATTACAAGTGTTCGAAACAACTGCGCTGTCCGCTTCCCGTTAATTTCGTGGTAAATTACAGTTGGTAGATTCAACTGCTCTCAGGTAAATAAGAATTTTTTAATGCTTCACACTCCATGTGCCAATGACTATGAGAGTGTTTCTTTTTTAAATTTTTTCTCTAATTATAAGATATCTTATAATGTTAAGATAATAAGATAATCTTGTAATTAGAGAAAAAATTTAAAAACGAAAGTCGTCATTAGTAGTACCTATCATCAGTCTGTAAAAAAAATCAGCTTCATTCGTCTAACCGTAACCTAGTTATATCCGTAGAAAGTTCGTGAAAAACCGACTAAGAATTGTTTTTTTACGGAGTTATCAAATGCGCGCGATTTTTTTAAATATTTTTTTAAGAGCTATTATCAACGTTTTCATTTGGTGTATAACTTATTTTCTCGAAAAACAACCTTTCAGAATTGGTACCGCAAGAAGTAGGTACCCGCAGCGCCTTAAGTCGTATGACCTGAGGCGGCAGACGATCGATTTTAGCAGACTCTGATAGGGCAAAATGGAACTCCATCGGTTAAAATTTTGATCATTCTCGTTCAGTGGATTTCGTGCTAGCTCCCCTACTATTTGACCTCCAAACTTCAGCGCTAGGGCTGCGCCTGACTTGCAGTTGTCTTTGTCGCCGTCCCGTTACAACGAAGAACCCAGGAAGTGGCCTATAAAGCTTAAGACCGCTCTCAAACCCTATTATGTGATCCTATAAAGCCTCGGCATAATACCAAACAGCTTAAAACCAATGGAAAGAGCTGTAGGTCTTCGGTAACACACTAGAAGGTAAGTTTAGACTTTCTTTTTGTTGCATTATTAGATATTTTCATTCTTCTCCTATCCTTCTAAGCATGACTTTATTGCTTTTTTCAGGGTTTTCTAGGTTTTCTTTAGAGCCTCCTTTCCCAGTCCGTTTTTTTTTGCATTTGGGAGCAATGCACATTTCACCCGTAGAATTTAATCATTGTATACGATTATATTTATAAGGAAAAAGCAGGAACAGGAAAAAAACGGGGTTACAAAACTTGACATTGCAGAATAATTCGCAATGAATTAATTGTAAAAGCACATACCAATACTAGACCAATGAAAAAAACGCGGGCCAACATAGAATTCAAATCAAAGGTAGGCGATTTTGTTCTATACTTATTTTTATCAAGATTTTGTGAAATGTAAGATAGCCTTTTCTCCTCCATTTTTGGGACACACTGTGTATGAGCCACTGCTCAACATTGAGAGCTGTTTTTGTATCGGGTCGCGTTATTTATATTTCGTGTAAAGAATTTGTATGTATATAGTAGGTACATTAATTATTACTCATTACACTAGCCATTCGTATTTTAAGAAATAGGTCATCGCTAAGGCACAAGATTTACATTGTGTGAAAAAATGGTTAGCAGTTCTCCGACCATTTACCAAACAGGTAAACGCCACCACCTGTAGAAGGTATCGTGGAGCATTCGGCAGGGATATAGGATATGAATGAAAGCGAATGTGAATTTCCATGGTATGCTGAATCGAGAATTCCCTGGAATCTTGGTATACGCAAATTGAATTGTTTTGTTGTAGATTTTTTAAGAACGCAACAATTTTTCTTAATATCTGAGCGTTGTAGATTGCCACGCGTTTAAAAAATATTGCGTAGTAGTTCTTTTTTACCAAGCTGTCATTTATTTAAATTCAGATTCAGATCTTATTAAGGAAAGAACTAGAAAATGCCAGCGACTACGCTGCTTGTTACTTTATTAAGCGAATGCTACATTGAGGTGTGTGCTATGCACAACGTCAAACGTGAAGTATACCGTACAGGCGTACACACAACAACCTCAATGCACCAGGCCGCGGCCCTGACACATAATTTGGTAAACATGCTCCAAATGCTGCAATTCACGATCCTCCTTACTACATCACTCCCCATGGAGTTTTATGGGCCACACCAATACCCCTTAAGTCCATCCTGAGTTGAAATCGTTCTGGCAAGTTAGTTTTCTTCCTTTTTAGTGAATTATGCAAAATATTCGTGAGAAATCGCGCGTTTAGTTCACGAGTTAGCTACAAATGACTGAATATAACGGTTAACGAGTCGCATACAGAAATTTACTTGATTTTGCTAAATAACAGTCATCAGATATTTTTATTGTACGAAGGCAAGAAATTGAATAAAAAAATACATTCCCAACACATTTCGAAATTTATTTGTTAAAGCATAAATACAGAAATTACAATAAACTGCGTTAAAGAACAATTTAACGGTTGCGTGCGGGTACAACAAAAGTCTATTCAAATGTAAACTCAGGTACTTCGATAAGATTTAATCATCTACGAAATAAAAATTGATAAACGACACAACGTGCCCATTTTAACAGATATAAAGGAATGATTAGTTTCCATTTCAATCGGCGTACATGTTTGCCGAGTTAGGCAGACGTATTCAAAACGTACTTTCTATACCCAAAATATGATAGTGCTATCGCAAGATTTCGGATAGCAATTAAAAGTTCCCGAAATCGTGTACATCAACTAAATTGGAGCAGCCTTAAGAGCAGCCTAATAGCCCAGGCATTTTAGATCAGAAATGGGGTCAACCCTACGAAAAATAACGTAAATCTGAAAGTTGGCACAGTTGTTCTATTTGATGCCCTGAACAACATATAAAAAGTCCCAAGAATTCCCATGTCGGCTTCCTTGAAGTTCGGGCTTTCGAAAGTCCGAACTCTTGAAATCTGCACGACGCCACTATAATTATAGCCTAGCGGACGAACGGAACAAGTCCCAGAGTCGCGGGAGGGCTTAAATTAAAGATTAGTAACCAGGCTATCTTTTGATATTTTTTGCAAGTGCCAGTGACAACTTCCGGCCAGACAGGAAGTGGAAAAAGACCGCGAAACTTGACAAAAAAATCGGTTTTTGTTTTTTGTTTGGACATAGGTGCGGTTTAGCGTCCGATATCGGAAAAATGACCAAAACAAATGTTGTAGAGCGTAGTTTTAACTCTAAAACCGTACCCTCTGCGTTGAAATCCGACCAATAGGAGGGGAGCTACAAACCGTTAAGTGCGATCCCACGCGCCGCTCGCCGTTGCGCGACTTGCCTGAGAGGTGCACCAGATCGACCAGATACAGTTGGCTTAATAGCGGCGCATCTCTGACTTATTTGTATTTTGACTGTGAGCGTTTTAGACTTTTGGAATGTGTTTAGTGCGTAAATTTTGAGGGAAACTGTACTGTATTTTTTTCTAAACAAAACAATCCAAATAAAAATTTTTTGAGTAAACTTCGTCGTAAAACAAAGGGGGTTCGGGAACATTATTATATATAACATTATAACATTATTACAGCTCCTGCCTCTACAATGCGCGCACATTAAAGTGCAGTGTAGGTTGGCAGAGCGGCACGAACAGCGGTTAAAACAACCTTGCTGGCAAGCGCAAGAAATCAGATGTAGATGTTCGTCTGGTGCTGGTGGCAGACTTGTCGGATTTGGAACAAGTGTGGGCCCCATTTTTCTCCAGCCCCAATCCGTTGGCAAGAGACTGTTCGATGGCCATTCGTGAACCTAAAGCAAGGAAAATAAGAAATAGAATTAACTAAATCTTTCTAAAAACTACTGTACAATCAGATTCCATATCTCACTTGCAAGTACGTCCGCAAACTGTGTTGCTCGGCAGCGGCGGTTGTTGGCGGCAATGTAGCTAGATCAAACGTAGCTTTGCTTTGCTACTGCGCGAGCATAGAGGTGAATTTGGAGATCGTCTAGGCTTTGATTGTCTTCTTTACTGCCGTAGAGATGGACAATACATTTTTCACCAGCTGATACGAAGGATTCTTTTGGCGTGCCCGGTTTGTTGAACGTGAATGCAAGATTTTGTAGGTGTGGGTTTTCTAAAAGCTTCCATGCCTTCTTTTTTCCTTACTACAGCGCCGATGTAGTATCGCAACCCTTTATCGCATGAAGGAATAGTAGGCAGTCTTTCTTCGCGCCTATTCCGTCGTATCAGCTGGTGAAAAATTTATTGTTCATCTCTACGGCAGTAAAGAAGACGGTATAACTCTCGCCAGGAAAGATTGCCGATCACAGCGCACCTTGTGTAAAATTACAATCTATGTTTTTTTAAGATGCGAGCGACTTCCGGAATATAGGATCGTGCCAATGTTGAACGAAAAGACTTTTCGTTCAAGATTGGCACGATCCTATCCTGGAAGTCGCTCACATCTTTAGAAAAAGACAGGTTGTAGACCGGGATCAGGTCTTCTGTGACCGGCAATCTTTCCTAGCGAGATGTTTATATTGAATCTGATTGTACAGTAGTTTTTAGAATGATTTAGTTAATTCTATTTCCTATTTTCCTTATTTTAGGTTCAAGAATGGCTATCGAACAGTCTTTTGCCAACGGGGCTAAAAAAAATGGGTCCCACACTTGTTCCAAATCCGACAAGTCTGCCACCAGCACCAGACGAACATCTACATTTGATTTCTTGCGCTTGCCAGCAAGGTTGTTTTAACCGCTGTTCGTGCGGCTCTGCCAACCTACATGCGCCCATTGTAGAGGCAGGAGCTGTAATAATGTTCCCGCCCGAACCCCAGTCCGAAGACGAAGAATCCGATGGAGAAGGAACGTCGAATTAAAACAGCGAACCTGTCTTTGTTTTACGACGAAGTTTACTCAACAATTTTTAATATGGATTGTTTTGTTTAGAAAAAAATACTGTACAGTTTCCCTCAAAATTTACGCGCTAAACACTTTCCAAAAGTCTAAAACGCTCACAGTCGAAATACAAATAA